>NC_133333.1:123142385-123471056 GCF_042186555.1 Aquarana catesbeiana | reverse complement strand
GTGTGCTAATAGCGATGAAATTCACTGCTATATGCAATCCTATTGTGTAAAAAAAATTTAACAATCCTGATCACTTTCCCAGAGTAGTACAATGTTACCTTGGTAACATTATATTGTTATGAAAAGAAGTGGCTGCACACCGAAATACCGAAAAGTCCTTGTATTGCATAATCCCAATAAATTGCATGATACACAATACAGGATCAATAGCCGGTACAGAGGTTGACGCGTTTCACACAGTTACATTGTGCTTGAGTAAGCACAATGTAACTGTGTGAAACACGTCAACTTCTGTATTGGCCATTGCTCCTGCGGTGTGTGTCATGCAATTTATTGGGATTATGCAATAAAAGGACTTTAGTATTTCACAGCCACTTCTTTTCATATGGATACCTTACGGCTGGCGAGCCAAGGCGTGCACTCGTGAGAGGAGTCCCACCCATTTAATTCATTCACCGGATCTACTGACCTGTCTTCATAACATTTTATTGCTCTGGTCATAGTGTGTTTTTAAAAAAAAAATGGAACAACAAAAAAAAATTAAAAAAAAATTTTTTTTTTGCATACTGTCACCAGTCAGTGTCCCCTATCACCACCACACCAGTTATATGATGATGCTGTTCTGCACTGGTAACAGTATGTAAACAATTTTTTCTAAAATTCTTACCAAATACCCTGAACTGTCTGCTTTCCACAAAGCGGTAATTTGGGGGATATCTGTACTGTCCTAACATTTTTGGGCCTCAAGAAATAAGTCGTCGTTACATCAGGATTGAACGATTTTCAGATATATACCATAGTTTGTGGACTCAATAACTTTCCTACAGACTAAATAATATACACGGATTTGGATTATTTTCACAAAAGAAATGTAGCAGAAACATTTTGGCCTAAATTTATGAATTACAAATATTTAATTTGCAAAATTTAATAACAGAGCCAAAGAAAAACGCATCTTTGTTCATTTATTTAGCAAAAAATAAAAAACTCAGTGGTGATTAAATACAACCAAAAGAAAGCTCTAGTTGTGTTAACAAAATGATAAAAATTTAATATGGGTACAGTGTAGCATTCAAAGTGTGACAGTGCTAAAAGCTGAAATTAGGCCCGGGCAGTAGGGATGAGCTGAACACCCCCCCCCTCCCGGTTCTGTTCGCAGAGGAACATGCAAACAGGCAAAAAATTTGTTCGAACTTGCGAACACCATTAAAGTCTATGTGACATGAACGTGGAAAATCAAAAGTGCTAATTTTTAAGGCTTATATGCAAGTTATTGCCATAAAAAGTGTTTGGGGACCGGGGTCCTGCCCCAGGGGACATGGATCAATGCAAAAAAAAAAGTTTTAAAAATGTCAGTTTTTTCGGGAGCAGTGATTTTAATAATGCTTAAAGTGAAACAATAAAAATGAAATATTCCTTTAACTATCGTGCCTGGGGGGTGTCCTTAGTATGCCTGTAAAGTAGCACATTTTTCCCATGTTTAGAACAATACCACAGCAAAATGAAATTTCTAAAGGAAAAAATGTAATTTAAAACTGCTTGTGGCGGGGGGGGGGGGGGGGGGGCGGGGCCTGGCACAGCATGGAGTAGGAAGCTTGTCTTGAGAGCTCCGTCCATTACTCTTTAATCCTTTTCATCCTGGACTCTCTGTGCTACAAAACTGGCTGGATCACATCCCTGAGGCTCTGGCAACACCCTGGGCTCCTTCCTGAACCTATTGGTCACACGGCGGCCCGAACGGAGCGGCGATCTCCCACACGGCGGCCAAATCTAAGCAAGACCGCGGCTTCGGCCTATTCCTGGAGGCCGCAGCCATCCTGGTCCTTCGATCCTCCGGCCCTGAGTCGGGATACCAGCTAATCCAAGGTACCCTGTCACTGGACAATTGTCCCTGGGAGAGGGAAAAGGTATATATAGCTTATCCGACTGGTGGGGACCCCAAGAAAGCCGACAAATACACCCGGTTCAGATTGCGGCCTAGGCTTACATGAGGTGTACGGCGGCCATCTTGGCACACCTGCCTTCCCTGCCTGTGTATTCTACATAAGCTACAGCCCTGGTGTCTCCCTTCTGACAGTCTCCACTGGGATCCCCTATACCCTGAGGGACAAAACCCCAGAATACCATCAGCTAAAGAGGTGAGGAGAGATTGCACGCATCTGCATTGTACAAAAACGTCTATCCTTAAACACTGAGGGCTACAGAGCCTGGGACAGCATCTGTCTTTAACTAACCAGCAAGTCAGGTTGTTACACTAAGTTTTGGAGGTTCTCTGGGTTCCACCTGGGACCTCCGTAAAATGTCACCAACTAAAGCACAAAAGGCAGCGGCAGCAAAACTAGATCAGTACCGCCGACTAGAAAAAGAAGACATGGAGGAGGAGGGAACAACTGAGAAAACTGGAGCAGGAGAACGAACTGCGGGTGACACTGACAAACTCCTTGAAGCAATCACCTTCTGCAGAACCTCTCTCACAGCACAAATTGAGGAGGTCAAGGTGGATATTTCCCTTATCAGACAGGACTTTCAAAAGCTCAGGGAAAGAGTGAAAGAAACTGAGACCAGGCTGGGCGAGGTGGAGGATGCTATCCCACCCTTACAAACATCCTCAGACCGAATGCAAAGGCAAATACAGCAACTCCTTTTAAAGCAAGATGACATGGAGAATAGGCTGAGAAGATGTAATATACGCCTGATAGGCCTGCCAGAAGGGTCTGAAGGGAAGGACACTTCCACTTTTTTGGAACAACTACTGACCAATACTTATGGAAGAGAAGTTTTTTCCCCCATGTTTGCGGTAGAACAGGCACATCGCATGCCAGCAAGACCCCCTCCACAAGGAGCTCCTCCCCGCACGTTCATAGCAAAACTCCTTAACTATAAGGATCAGGACACTGCTTTGGGAATGGCAAGAGAGAAGGGCAATATCCCAGTTGGGAATGTTAAGGTAGCTATGTTCCCAGACTTCTCGGCAGAGGTACAGCGCCGTCGCCAGAGTTTTATGGAGGCCAAACGTAAGCTAAGAAGCCTGCAATACAAGTACTCCATGCTCTTCCCAGCTCGACTTAGGGTGGAGCATGAAAGGCGCGCGGTTTTCTTTGAGGACCCAGAGGAAGTAATCTCTTGGTTGGAAAGACGAGTTAACCCTCAACAAGCTGATTGATCAAGTACCATCGATAACGTGTCTGAGACCAGGAAATGTCTCCAACCAGTGCAAGTTTAAAGCACAAATCCTGATTACTTACAGCACAAGAGTGAAATTACCCTCTGGGGCTCCGGAGTGAGAAAAAGTCCTACAGCCAACATGCATCGTGCAGCGAGACTTTACCCCACACAGTTCTGGGAAGCAGCACCATGTACATTGGAACTCTATCCGGAACTTAACAGTTGCAGCTAAATGGAAACAAGAAGATCGAAGGACCATACTGCATGTTCTACAAGCGATATGGTTGATATTTTTTATTTTATTTAGTCTCCGGAGACTGAACCAATTGTTCTACATTCCACTGTTCATAAGGAAGTTAGAATGTTTCCCAGATAACAACCAGTTTAGGGATTATGCCCGCACAAGTTTGGGTCAGTGCAGGGCAGGGAGGGGGGAGGGGGTTCAAATGTTTTTGGTTCGGTTAATTTTGAAAGTGCATACTTATAATAGAAAACAGGTAACGTTACATGTGCCAGATCTATGGGAAAGTACTTATATGCCATATTACAGGTATTTGTGTCAGATATCTCTGCAAGTTAAGATTCTATATGCCTTATGCAGAAAGAGCAAATTGTTTTATATAAATGCTATATTAATGGTTAAAAAGTTTGGCCTATGGCATCTCTGAAATTTCTAACATGGAATGTGAGGGGCCTGCGTGAGAAATTTAAGCGCGCAGCAGTCTTCACATTCCTGAAGAAGCAACATGCTTGTGCTGCCTATGCAAGCTAATTAAGTTATAATTACTTATATAGAATGTGTGGTTTACCACTGCCATCTAGTGGCCAAAGTCTGTAGCAGCTTTATCTTCAGTCAGGTAAATTTCTCATACAAGATGTGACCTTTGGTTCAGGAAGTTCTTCAGCCATTTTAGATTGTCATTCTACATGGATGCAGCATGTCTGTTTCTCTCCCAAGGGGCTTGAGACATCATCACCTTTTCAAAAAAAAACAAAAAATTAAAAACTAAAAACTAAAATAAAGTTGGATTACTTCGGTAGACAAATCAAGCATTGGGCTTCCGTTTACTGGAGTCTCTGACAAGTGTTTAGCTGTCCGTTTAGAACCACACAACAGTCAGTGTTTTGAGAGCGGAACAATGCTGATATAATAGCACTAGTGGAAACACATATTGAGGGAAGTGTTCAGATGGCGCTCCGCAGGCCATGGGTTGGTTGGGCGTACCACTCTACCCACACATCACACTCTAGGGGAGTTTCTGTATTAATTGCTAAATCAGTACATTTTGAATTATGCGAGCTAACTACCGACCCGAATGGCCGTTATGTATTTATTCATGCCAAAGTACCGTATTTATCGGCGTATAACACGCACCGGCGTATAACACGCACCTCAATTTAGGAGGGAATTTTAAGGAAAAAAAACTTTTAGGAGGGAAGTTGAAGGGAAAAAAACTTACATTTAAATGCCCATTATTGCAGCCTTCTCAGTGCAGCCATGTCAGTGCAGCCTTGCCAGTGCAGCCATGTCAGTGCAGCCATGTCAGTGCAGCCTTGCCAGTGCAGCCATGTCAGTGCAGCCATGTCAGTGCAGCCTTGTCAGTGCAGCCTTGCTAGTGCAGCCATGTCAGTGCAGCCATGTCAGTGCAGCCTTCCCCAGTGTCCAGTCCAGCCTTGCCCCAGTCCAGCCTTGCCCCAGTGCAGTCTTGCTGAAGCCTCTGAGCTTCAAAATCGCCGACCGCGATTTGAAAATGGCGCCACCGGCGCCGAAATACACAGAGCCGGTCCTCGGCTCTTCTCGGTGGCTCTCGTTTACTTTCGGTTCCACTCGGACGGTGAGCGGAGCTATCCGAAACTAGCCGAGTATACTCGGCTAGGTTCGGGCGGCGCTCGAGTGAAACCGAAAGCCGCCGAGAAGAGCCGAGGACCGGCACTGTGTATTTCGGCGCCGGCGGCGCCATTTTCAAATCGCGGTCAGCGATTTTTTCGTTCTGGATCGCAGGGGATCGGCGTATAACACGCACCCGCGATTTTCCCCTGATTTTAAGGGGAAAAAAGTGCGTGTTATACGCCGATAAATACGGTATATGGAGAGCCCTTGCTTATAATGGCTTTTTATATACCACCTCCATTTAATGTATCCATGGTCAAGGAAGGCATATCATATATGACCCTTCATCCAAATATAGCAGCGGTTTGGCTGGGGGATTTTAATGCTACTTTGAACCCGGCTCTAGACAGGCTACAGTTGACATCAACAGCTCCCGGTGCTCCCACCGAAACTAAGTTCTCTAAGCTTATCTCCACCTTCCATCTGATAGATACATGGAGACATAAATTCCCACTGGCCAAGTCATATTCATGCTTCTCGGTATCTCGAGGCTCTATGTCCCGTATAGACTTTATACTTATCTCCCGCAGATTGACCCCAAGACTATCGGAGGTAATGTTTTGCCCTACTGTACTGTCGTACCATAGTCCTTTTTGGATTACATTAAGTATTCCAGTGGCAAAACCACCACGAGCATGGCATCTGAATCCATTCTGGCTATCTCTTCTACCAGAAGATGATGAGCTCATAGACAAATGGAAATTATACTTTATTGAAAATGATGAGTCAGCATCACCACCCGCAGTCTGGGACTCTTTTAAGCTATTTGCTAGGCATACATTGATAACGGCGATTAATAAAATCAAGATGGACTCTTCTAGTGCCCTCGGTAAGGCGCTGGAGGACTTGTCCTCTGCAGAAAGAGAGTATGCCAACACCCCGACATCAGTAACTGTAGACCAACTTAAACTACAGACTAGAGTGGTTAATCAGCTACAGTACCAGAAAGGCAAACAAAAAATGTTTTTTTCTAAGCAAAAAATGTTTGAACATGGGGAAAAGGCAGGCAAGTTACTTGCATACCTGGTCCACAGCGAAGATAGACCCCCAGTGGTTATCACACTACATGGCTCCGGAGGACAAAAAATAACAGACCCACCTACAGTAACCTCAATGTTTAGGGAGTTCTTCACAGATTTATACACAACGACAGCCCCCACTGAGACCCATCACATGTCTCTTTTTCTTGAAAAGGTGTCCTTCCCACAGTTAACGGAGGAACAAGTAGAACTATTGGAAGCCCCACTCACTTTAGACGAAATATCAACTGCTATGGCTAGCTTTGCTAGGTCCAAATCCTCTGGTTCAGATGGACTTCCGATAGAGTTCTATTCCCAATTCAGCAAAATACTAACCCCTAAACTATTAAAATGGTATAATTATCTATTTGAAACTGGGACTTTATCTCCATCTATGACAGAGGCTACAATAGTCCTCATCCCTAAACCTGGTAAGGATCTGGGGTTTCCAGAATCCTATCGGCCAATTTCACTCCTACAGGTTGATATCAAAATACTTGCCAAAGTTCTATCGATTAGGCTCAATCAGGTAATATTAACATTAATACACGCAGACCAGGCTGGCTTCATGCCTGGACACAACACCTCGTTTAATCTTAGGAAACTATACATTAACCTGCAAGCCACACACAAGGAAGTTGGTACACGGGTGGTTGTGACTTTAGACACAGCGAAAGCCTTCGACTCGGTAGAGTGGAGGTATCTCTGGAGGTGCTTGGAGGGCTATGGATTTGGCCCAAAATTTATTAAATGGGTCCAACTTCTATACCAGGCACCCAGGACCAAAGTGGTGGCTAATGGATGGTCATCTCAATTATTCGAACTCAGTAGAGGCACGAGACAGTGTTGCCCCCTATCCCCACTACTATATGCCCTGGCGGCAGAACCACTGGCAATATCCATCCGAGCAAATCCAGAGATCAGGGGACTAAAAATGGGCTCTCTGACTGAAAAAAATTAGCATGTATGCAGATGACACGCTATTGTACCTGGGAGACTCGGGCCCATCATTACAATTTGGAATATTTTCAGGTCTAAAAATCAATTGGGACAAATCCCAAATTTTGCCAATTGATAGTTTCCCACCCCCAGAACCCCAAACCAGGCTCCCACTTCAGAGAGCAGATGTCATTAAATACTTGGGGATTTATATAACCAGATCCCCTGCAGACTATATATCTCTGAATATAACCCCTCTCATTTCCCTAGTTAAAAATAAAATACGGGTCTGGTCCAAACTTCCACTGTGAGTCTGGGGACGTATAAACTTAATCAAAATGATTCTACTACCCAAAATACTCTATATTTTATGGCACACCCCCGTTTATTTATTCCTAAAACATTTTAAATCTCTAGAGTCCCTCTTAAAGACATTTGTGTGGGGAAATAATAGGCATAAATTGACATGGCAAGCCCAGCCAAAAATCCGACTGATCTAGGCGGCACTGCTCTACCCGATTTTAATCTATACTACATTGCAGCACAGCTATCTCAGCTTTTTCATCTAGACAAAACCGACAGTGAGAGATTTCTTACGCTCATATGTCCTAAATGGGCACAGTACACCAAAGACCCGATATATGCAATAGCGACAGACAAGGGAGGGATGGAACTAGGAGACAGAAGACATACCATACTATACCACTACAGGAAAATATGCAATTTAGCAACCTCTAGACTTGATATCTCACAGTTTAATGACTATACGCCGTTATGGCATAACAAAAATCTTCAGGAGTTCAATAAAATACAAGACACATCTATATGGTCCACACAGAGAATATTTTACCTACATCATATATTAAAAGATGGACAACTTAAAACCTTTGACTTACTCAAAGAAGAATTTACAATACAGGACCAGATGTTCTATAGATTCTTACAAATCCGTCACACAACACAATCACAATTCCCTGACTCCTGCCCTAGTCCTGCACCTAATGTACTCATTGCCATAATTAAGAGCACAGACTCTCAAAAATTGATCTCTGCATTCTACAACTTGCTCTTAACCCCTGTAGCTGCTAAAATAGCATATGGTCTTAAACCAAGATGGGAGAGGGAGGTGGGACCGGTGGAGGATGAGGAGTGGGGGGAAGCATTGGAGGCCTGTAAAACTGTATCCCCTAAACTCTCAGATCGTCTGACCCAGCTCTATATTCTCCATAGGGCATACCTCACACCCCTCAGAGTTGCAAGATACAAGTGCACACAAACCACCACATGTCAGATGTGTGGGAGAGAAACAGGTACATTTTCCATCTTATATGGGCATGCCCTAAATTAAAGGCTTCTGGGAACAAATTGTGGCATTTTTACACGACACGATGGGTTCACCTCTAGCCTTAGACCCCAAACAATGCCTCTGGGGTATAGTTCCAGATATAACCGATAAATACACTAAAACCTTCTTGCACGAAACACTCTTTGCAGTAAGAAAGGTTATAGCCAAAAAGTGGATGAGACAAAAGACCCCCAAAATAGTGGAATGGAAGGTGGAGATAAATAATACATTACCATACAAGAAATGTATATATATCAATAGAGGTTGTCCAGCAAAGTACAGCAAGATCTGGGACATATGGCTTCAGGAATCTTCTACCTGTGTCTAATGGAATTGTATGACCGTAAAGTGATACATAGGTATAAGTATGGATGGACAGTATTAAAAACCAAATATGTATACCTTGAATGTCGAGATACGCCAGAAATGTTTAAATTAAATGATATATATTTTTTCCCTTTTTTTTTTTTATTTCAATGATAATAACTTTTTATACTGTAATGCCCCGTACACACGGTCGGATTTTCCGATGGAAAATGTCCGATCGGAGCGTGTTGTCGGAAATTCCGACCGTGTGTGGGCTCCATCGGACATTTTCCATTGGATTTTCCGACACACAAAGTTGGAGAGCATGAGATAAAATTTTCCGACAACAAAATCCGTTGTCGGAAATTCCGATCATGTGTACACAAATCCGACGGACAAAGTGCCACGCATGCTCAGAATAAATAAAGAGATGAAAGCTATTGGCCACTGCCCCGTTTATAGTCCCGACGTACGTGTTTTACGTCACCGCGTTTAGAACGATCGGATTTTCCCACAACTTTGTGCGACCGTGTGTAGACAAAACAAGTTTGAGCCAACATCCGTCGGAAAAAATCCTAGGATTTTGTTGTCGGAATGTCCGAACAAAGTCCGACCGTGTGTACGCCCTATTATAGTGTCAACATGACAACGTAACCTTTTATATTTTCTTTTTGTATGCACTAAATATTCAATAAAACCTTGTTTGATACAAAAAAAAAAAAAAAAACTGCTTGTGGCAGTAATGTATTGTTGGGTCCCGGCAATATAGATGAATGAGGAAAAGATGATCCGCACTCTGGTGATTGCTCTTAAAAAGTGTGATATTTATTGACAAGCCACAGTGACCAAACGCAAATGAGAAAAGTTGACGCGTTTCAGCCTATAAGGCCTTAGTCATAACCACATTACAGACATGAAACTTTGAAAATAAATAGTAGCTCCAAGGATCACTGGCTCAACCCATTAATTGTCTTAATTGACTACAGGCAATTATCCAAAAAAGGGGAATCAGCTATACTGCATATTGGGTGATCCATATGTATGCTACTATTTGTCACACACCTTATAGTGATAATAAGTACATGTGTGCACACACTTATGCATGCACTCATGCACATATACATGATTAAAACACACCATGAAATACAAAAAACATTAGATACAAAAAGTAAAAAATAAAAATAATAATCCAGGCATGTGAAAAAAGACACCAGAGGAGGAAAAGAGAGAAAGAGAGAGGAGGCTCTGGGGTGAGGCATGCTTAATGTAAGTGCAAGTCCAGATCCCACCTCAGGTTTAACCCCTGAGGCGATCTAGTTTTTAATCTAAAAATCCACCATGTTCTCTCCCAAGTAGCCTTCTCTCCCTGTCACCTCCTATGGGCGAGTGAGACAACCGTTCTATTCCTCTAAAGCGGAAAGAGGAGAGATCACCCTGGTGACATTCCCTAAAGTGACGCGTTGCATTCAAAATATTTCTAGCATTTGGGTTAATTGTGTCACAGTAGTGTTCCCCTATATGGGCTCTCAAAGGACGCATGGTACAGCCTACATATTGGAGGCTGCATGAAATACAGGTGATCAGGTAAATTACATAGTTTGTGCCGATGTATTGCTGTATAGTAAACTCTTCACCTGTAGCTGTGGCAACAAATGTTTTACCCAGATCACACAAGTTACAGTACCTACAGGTTTTTATATTACAAGGGTAACTGCCAGGATAGGAGAGCCAGGTGGGTTGGCATTGTTTGGATGAAAATAGACTAGGTGATAGTGCAGTCCCCAGTGTGGGCACACGTCGGCTAGAAAAAAGGCAACCTACTTGCAGAATTCCATTTAAATCTTTATCTGTATGTAATATTGGCAGATTCTTTTTTATTATTCTGACTATTTGATTATATTCTTGGGAAAATGTGGTTACAAATGTAATGGGTTTACCCGTTTTTCTATTTCTAGAATTGTAAGGTTGATGAGGTTTGTTATTATTTTTATTTTTTTTTTATTTTTATGCTCGCTCTCAGTTTTAGGCTTATCTGACAATAATTTTTCTCTGTCCATCATCAAAACCCTTTCTAGTCTTGATATATAACAGATTCGTTATAACCTCGGTCCAATAAGCGCTGATGGATGACCTTACATTCTAGTTCAAAGGTTGAGTTTGTTGAACAGTTACGTTTAGCTCGAATAAACTCCCCATAAAGGATGGCATTGATGGTGTGGGATGGATGACAACTGGTTGCAAATGTGTAGTGTTACCAGAGCATGGTTTCCTATAGGTGCATGTTGAAACATCACCTGTAGTTGGATCGCCCTTTAGGGTGATGTCTAAAAAGTTGATACTGGAAACATCATGCTCAATTGGAAAATGTAGATTTAACTGATTATCATTCAGAAATTTCAAAAATTCATGCAATCCCATAATGTCACCATCCCACACCATCACGAGGTCATCGATAAAACGACCATACCAAACAATCTGCCTAGCAAAAGGGTTGCTGGGAGAGAACAAAACTTGTTCCTCCCACCAACCCATGTAGAGGTTCGCCATGGATGGTGAGAATCTAGCACCCATCGACGCCCTGCAGCGCTGGACATAATATACGCCATCAAATAAAAAATAATTATGCTTTAATAAAAGCTCAACGCTTAACAGAATAAACTCCTGTAGCTCCTGAGAGTAGGAGCTGTAGCGTTGAAGATGATATTGGATGGCCTGCAATCCAGCGCTGTGGGGGATTGATGAATAGAGCGCCCTCATGTCCAGTGTAGCCCATTTGACAGATGTGATATGGGATAGGACTGTGCTCGTATCTCTGATGTAGCGGGGCAATCTGTATACCAAAGGCTGTAAGTGCCGGTCTACCCATTCTCCCAAACGCTCAAATAAAGAGCCAATTCCAGCCACGATTGGTCGTTCCTGAATGGGACGATCAAGTTTATGAATTTTATGATGGAATACTGGCACCACAGGTTTATCCACATAGAGATACTCAGCACTGTAAATGTTTGGTGTGTGACAAATAGTGGCATACATGTGGATCACCCAATATGCAGTATAGCTGATTCCCCTTTTTTGGATAATTGCCTGTAGTCAATTAAGACAATTAATGGGTGGAGCCAGTGATCCTTGGAACTACTATTTATTTTCAAAGTTTCATGTCTGTAATGTGTTTATGACTAAGGCCTTATAGGCTGAAACGCGTCAACTGTTCTCATTTGCGTTTAGTCACTGTGGCTTGTCAATAAATATCACACTTTTTAAGAGCAATCACCAGAGTGTGGATCATCTTTTCCTAATTTCCCTACTTAGCCAGTGACTGTGGATCGAGCACCCAGGATCTCTGCTTTCTATGTGATGTATGGGTAGTAGCACTGACTTTTTTGTTTGTAATATAGATGAAAATCATTGAAAAAAACGGCATGGGTCCCCCCCCAGTCCATTACCAGGCCCTTTGGGTCTGGTATGGATATTAAGGGGAACCCCGCACCCAAATATTTAAAAAAAATGGCGTGGGGGGCCCCCAGGCACTATATACTCCGAATAGCAGTATATATACTATACGGCCTGCCCTAAATACCCTGCAGAAAGTTAGACCTTAGGTGTTGGTGGTACCAAAACACTGTAAGCCCTCACAGTTACTCTTGTTGGGCACAGGAACGGCCCTACTGTGAAATATTACATCAGGAATTGTAAGTACATGCCCCTATTAAACAATGGCAGAAAAAATGGGGCTTGGGTGGTGGTGCTCTTGTTGGGTGAAGGAACGGGCCCTGCTGTGAAATATTAGATCAAAAATTGTAATTACATGCCCCTGTTAAACAGGGGCGGAAAAATTGGATCTTGGGTGGTGGCGCCCTAAACCAAAAATATTGTTGGAAGCTAGCATCATCAATATTGAGGAGGAATATGATAGTCAGCATAGGCAGTCTTCAAGGGATCCCACATCTATAGAAAATTCAGACAGTTACATCAGCATCAGGTGCTTGATAGCTGCTGATCCAAGACTGATTCATTTTTATGAATGTGAGCCTATCAACGGAGTCTGTGGACTGTCTGTGGAGTCTATAATTAGCACAATATTGAGGGTTCTTCCGCGGTTTGGGGAGGACCGTCACATGTGCCAACAGTGCCTCTGGAGGCAAGGAATTAGAGGCCGTGATAGAATAAAAATAGCTACTAAAAGGGGATGACAGGATTGAAAAATATTTTTGTAGTATATGTTCGTGTTACCCATCGGCAAAGCCGCCATTACAGTGCCCAACTCGTCAATAGAAATTGGCTATTCCATTTCATCAAGAACTGCTGACAGTATGGCAGGCAGCCCTGAGGCCTTTAAGTTCTCCCGAATCTTGCCCACCTGACCTTTGTCAGCAGCACTCATAGAGATTGGGCCTATATTATATAAAGACCTATAAAAATGGTGGAATTCAGCGGCTATTGTTTGGGTATCCACTACTATTATTTTGAACCATAAAGTATGAACATGACGTGAATCTTGTTGCTTCTTTAATTTTCTAGCTAACAGCATACCTTCCTTGTTCCCATGTTCATAAAAACGATAAGCAAAATACCTATGCTTATTTTTAACTTTACGGTCCAGACACTGGGAGAGACTAAACTGTAGTGTCTCCAGTCTCTGGACATCAGCGGGGTTCAACTGGACCTTATGTTTGATTTCAAGCTTGTGTATTTCTTCTAAAAGATCTACAATTTCTTTATGTCTCTCCTTTCTAATACAAGAACCATGTGAGATCAATTCCCCTCTAACAACAACCATTGGTTCAATAGTAGAAGAACGGACATGGTTCAAATAGAACTGGTTCACCATTAGCAAGTCAATTTGTGAATATTTATTATGAATTTTAGAGTAGTAGCCTTAATCTCTATTATGTAACACCCGCCAACTATCCACCAGGTGAAGAGAACGTATGCATTGTTTAATATACCTTAAAGCTCTAAAAGACAAAGGGGTTTTATCCAATGAGGTTTCCAGGCAAGGGTCCAGGGTAATATTAAAATCTCCTCCCAGTACCAAAAAAACTCCCCCTAAACCTCCCCAACATTTCCAAAGTTTTAGCTAAAAAAAATTAACAGTATTAGGGGCATAGATAGAAGCAAAGGTATAACACTGACCCTGCACCCTACCCTTAACAAAAAGAAAGTGGCCTTCGGGGTCTGCTCGTATTTCCAGAGGGTACCAGAGGGCATGAGTTATGAAAGCTATTGTAACTCCCCTAGCCCTTGGAATGGAAGATGGCGCATGGAACCACTGGTTAAATGGAAAGGGGGCATGCAAGGGGTCGACCCTGCTGTGAAGTGCGTCTCCTATAAAAACACTATCTCAGCCCCCAGGTGAAGCAGTTCACACCAAAGACGGCCCCTTTTGCTGGGTGAACAAAGCCCTCTCACATTATATGACATACACTTCATTCTATCTGTCATTGACTATTTCTTATCTGAACATATAACCCAATAAGCATATTACTACCCCACTCCACCGGATCAACGTCTGTTCCCTCAGTGAGGAACCCATTTTATCCTGAATATCTCCTGCAGATGCATCTGGCAAGCAAAAAAAAAAAAAAAATAAAAGGAAAAAAAATGAAAAACAAGCAAAACCAAAAACTTCAAAAACAACAACAACAAAAAAGCACGTTATCCCACAATATATGGTATATCCACTAAGGGGAAGACAAGTCCGGGAAGGGGTAAACCACCTGTACCCGGAATCATCTTCCCTTCTGCAAATTTACAGGATACAAAGTCCCTTATCTCGGGACCGACCTATTGGGGGAAAAATGGTTAAAGGCATGAGTAGAGTACCTAGTATTCCCTGGGCATCCATTACTAGAACAATAATATCACATTTTAGTATTACAGAAGCTAAACAAAAATCTATCCATGGCTTTCTTCACCGAATATCTGTGCAGTTTACATATAATACATCTCTTGGTTTATCTGCATTTTGAGGGGCATAAAATAGTGCACGATGCACCCTATCTACTTTAATTGTGTCAGGTGCAGAATCTCCCAAGATTTGTCGAAATAAGCCAATCACAGTCGAAAGCAAATTGGGGGCCTGTTTTTTTCAGGTAAACCCTGTATAGGTATATTCTGATGGCAATCTCTGTTTTCGCAATCGTCAATCTGATCCATAAGAGGATACAAAACTTTATCATGATATTTAGTCATATCCTGGGTGTCAGCCACAGCTTGCTTAATATCATCTTGGCCCGTCTCCATTTCTTCCACTATATGTCCCAGTGCTACTATAACCTCCCTAAACCCTTCTACAGCTTGATTACAAGATGCTTCAACAGTGGTAATAAGTAACTGAATATCTGCTTTGGTAGGAAGAGCACTTAAATGTTCTCTAAGGTCCCAGTCCATATCCACCACCTTTAAATCTGGCTGAGATATTACTTGTCCATTAGTAAATTTATGGGTCAGAGGGTTAGAATACTGCACCTGCATTGTAGATGTTGTTCCTGGAGAACCAGCATTAGATGTCAGGTGTCCATTATTGGCTGTTGGCAGATCACTGCTGGGTGTGGTAAAGCCAAAATCACCTCCCAAATAGCCGTCTCCAGGGGGCTTATCGGGCCTCCAAAGACTCCCCTCTGTCACTGGAGAATCCCAATCGATCCCCACAGAGCCCCGTTCTGGCTCTAAGGAACTGCAACCCGCCTGCTTGGGTCTTACCTACACTGAGAGGCTGTGAGGCCCTGCGGCGGTGTGCGGACATAGTGTCACTGGAAGTTAGGAGCTACAGACTGTCGCTGCTTATCTTCCTGGAGCCCGGGGATCTCAGCACGCTCAGTCAGCGTGTCAACAAATGCCACGTCCACATACCAACCTTTTTGTTATTTGCCATTCTAATATATGTTTGTGCATAGACCATTGAATCCCCAAACTATAAAACATAAGAACAAATAGCAAACAAGAAAGAAAAAAAAAGAGAGAAAAAAAACCAGCAAAAGGAAAAGTAGAAAAAAACCCCAAGAAAACCTCAATTCCTCATGCTCAAATATAGTGGGAGACTAGGTCACATGTAGGATCTCATAGTATCTGAGGTACCAATGTCTTTCCAGGCCTGCCATATGGCTGTAAATTTTGGATATTTCTCCTGTAGACTCGCTGTCAGCTCTTCCATACACGTGATGTAATTTAATTTAGACATCCATTCTTTAATACTAGGTACGACATTAGAATTTCAATGTCTAGGTATGATAGCCCTGGCCGCAGCAATAGTAAGGCCAATTCAGGTAGTTTGGGTAAACTGTTGCCTGTAATATGTGCAGCAAGGTGTCCTTTTATGAAACTGCGGTAAAATACCGCTTTTCAGTTCTCAGGCATCCTCAGAGGAGATCGCTCTCCTCTGAGTGCCTGTTTATGAAAGTGTGTAGATCGCTTCTCATGTTGAGTTGAGAAGCGATCTACAAACGCCGGGAACTCCTGAGAATGACTCCTCTCACTATAATCTCGTGTGATATAGCAGGATTACAGTATGAGGAACCATAAAATACAAAAGTGTAACACGAATCAGCACACATTATTCCCCAACATATTAATAAAATAATAAAGTTAAATTCCACCTACACAATATACATTAACCTAATTATAAAAAAAACATAGTTTTTATCAATATTTACAGATCATACATGTGCCTATTTAAATATGAATGGTGTATAGTAAATTAATGTAATCCACATATGTAATGCAGCTATACACCATTCATATAAATGCAAAATACATTTATAATCATTAAAAAAATAATTTTAATAAAGTATACAAGTATACATATTTATTAATAAATTAAAATAAAGTATATTTCATAATTGATAAACATAAAAATTGATAAACTGGTGCAATGCGAGAACACTGCGAATCCACTGCGGGTTCCCGCATCGCACCGACTCGCATGTCAGTTCACACTGCCATATGTGAATCACTGGGGAGTGTCAATACATTGTTAACGACACCCCCAGTTCAGCTTGCATATCGCACTGCGAACTGACAGTTCGGATATGAATCGGATCGCATATGTGTGAACACACATGCGATCCGATTCTGGTCCGAACAGAAAAAAGGGTCCTGTGCTGCAGTGCGGTGCGAATCACATCCGATCTCGGACACCGCAGCAGTGGGAACTGCCCTAAATCATATTGCATTTGCACCAAAATGGTACAGGACCCTTTATTTGGTCCGCACTGGAATCGGATCGCATGGGTGTGAACACCCATGCGATCCGATTCCTGCACCATTACATAGTTCGCACTGCGATCTGTGAAATGATCTGGGGGTGTCATTAACTTTACATTGACACCCGCAGTGGTGCGCAGATGTCAATGTAGGTGCGATGTGGAAACCCACACAGGAATCACGCTGGTTCACGCATCGCACAAGTGTGAACCCAGTCAGAGACGTGAACATCTAAAAAAAAAAAAAAAAATATATATATATATATATAAAACTTATAACTTACAAAGCCATCCACAACCTGGCCCCCAGCTACATCTCTAACCTAGTCACAAAATACCAACCTAATCGTTCTCTTCGCTCCTCCCAAGACCTCCTGCTCTCAAACTCCCTTGTCACCTCATCCCATGCTCGCCTTCAGGACTTCTCCAGAGCCTCCCCCATCCTCTGGAATGCTCTACCCCAATCCGTCCGATTTTCTCCTACTTTATCCACTTTCAGACGATCCCTGAAAACTCATCTCTTCAGAGAAGCCTATCTGGCCGCACCTAACAACTCTACATTTATCTTCTCAATCAGCACATCACCCATAGTTATTACCTCTTGTATCTCTTGCTCTTCCCTCTTAGATTGTAAGCTCTAAGGAGCAGGGCCCTCTGATTCCTACTGTATCAAATTGTATTGTATTTGTACTGTCTACCCTCAAGTTGTAAATCGCTACGTAAACTGTTGGCGCTATATAAATACTGTATAATAATATCTATCTATCTATCTATATCTATATATATCTATCTATATCTATATCTATAGATATATATATATATATATATATATATATATATATATATATCTCTATCTATCTGTCTATCTATCTATACACACACACATATATATATATATATATATATATATATATATATATATATATATATATATAAACACACACACTATAAATTCCTATCCTGCTGGTTTTGGGGTGTGTTATGGCGGGGAAGATGTACTATGACTGTTTGGTGAAAGAAAGAAGTCAAAAGACTTCTTGCTTTCTCCAGAATACTCAGCCAGTTTCATGCTTCTCACTCTGATTCTCCACTTCTAAAATGGTGAATCAGAAAGTGAGAATTCTGTCACAGATCGCCAGTGAGGTGCTGAGATTGCACCTTCATAAACTGGCCGTTTCTGTGACAGTCAGTTACAGATTCTCACTGTGCTGAGATAATCAGTGGAGAACATGTTCTCTGCTGATTATCTCAGTTTCATAAACTGGTAATGACCTGAGATCAGCGGTGAGACTCGGGATCGCCGCTGATCTCAGTTTCATAAAAGGACACCCAAGTCAAAATACAGCCTTCCAAAATAGTCTCAAATGCGGACATGCCCACCACAGGTGTATCATTGTGTCAGATTCCCTGCCACAGCGCCAACAATGGGCTGGTTAGCTAGGTGACATTTTTTGTAATCTAGATCTAGATACCACCTAGATAAGATTTTATAGTTCCTCCCTAATATCTGAACTGAGGGGCTTCATTTTGGCTGTTAGACCATCGACCAGTTTTCTCTCTACCACAAGCCCTGATGGAGGGGGACCAATTACCCCACTGGCTACTACTTCAGCTTTTATATTGTGGAAAATAAAGACCTTCTGGACTTACAAATTATCTGTGTTGCACTCTAAACCTTCAAACCCTTTCACTGATGTGATGGTAATAAATAGAGAAAAGGTAACAACAATGTCATAAATACTACTTATGAGACATCTGACTTTAGGAGGAGGAAAGTGGAAGTATTTTCTGTAGTCTCTTAATTTTAGGCCCCTTTCACACATGCGGACCCATTTCATTAGTTCAGTCACGTCTATTAAAGGAGAAGAAGTTTTCATCTGTTTTGCATCAGCTGCTCATCAGTTTTGCATCAGTTTTTTTACATCCACTGCGAATGCAAAAATGGATGAAATTATGGACCGCTTGTCAGTTTACATCCGTTCTTCATCCTTTTTTTTAACCAAAGAAAAATAAAGCTGTGATCTGTTTAAAACAAAGGATGTTGATAGATGCGAATGTAAACTGATGTAAATGGATGATCATCCATTTACATCCATTTTTCCATAGAGATACATTGATGTCCATTTTTCATCCGTCAATGGATGGAAGAAAACGGTCCGCATGTGTGAAACTGGCATTAGGCTTGATAATTGATGCCATCGGCAATATTCTGTTATGCTATATCTGCTGTGATTTTACTAAGGGCAATAGAATCCGTTGGTATCAGCATCCTGTCTCTCAATTAAAGACTGTACAATTAAATGACACAACTGGTATTGCATTTGGAGGATCTAATATGTGGTGGTGACACTCACTGGCAGGTTACAATTTTTTTAGTACTTGATATGCTTAATGGAAATATTTGAAGGCTTGATTCATATTAACTGATCCTGTATATGGAAACTTTGTGCAAAGAGTGCAAGCAGTGATACTCCCTGGTGCAAACTGATATCATATGTTCACCACATCCATCTATGTCTCCATGCTTTATTTTGTTGAGAAATCACTTTAAAAACACCCTTAGCATTTCTAGCCATTACCATATTGAGTAAGGGCATATGATTCATGTAGCATATACTTCCTGGAATCCATCTGTCCTTAGCTCGGGCATGCAGGCCGAAGGATGTGCTTAGCTGAGAAAACCCACTCCTCCCTTCATAAAGACTCCTGGGATGTATTACATGATTTGCCTAGGCCTGGAAACCAGGAAGTAACTGAAGATTAGTAAAGAAAAAAAAAGTAGATATTATATACTTTCCTATCTATTTACTAATACTATCAGCATCAGGATTAAAAATAGTCAAAGTTGATTAAGAGAGTGCCACAGGCACAGTCACCCTGTACGTGACGGGCATGCGCCCATGCCTCTGGCGGCGCGTGCGCCTGCTAGCCCCGCCAATCAAAGGGGACGTACAGGTACGCCCATTTGCCCACCGATGCCATTGTGCCGACGTATATCGGTGTGCGACGGTCAACAAGTGATTAAGGACCTGTGTCAGCAGACTTGTCTGCTTACAAACTGCTTTTCTCTCCATTCAATTCAATGAGAATGCAAAAAGCAGTTTACAGCAAATTGCTGTAATTTAGGAAGTTAACTGCGGGTCAGAAGGAGGTCAACTGCAGGTCAAATGCAGATGTCAGTTTTCTCAGAAGCATCTCAAACTGATCTCAAAAGCAAGTGAAATGCACCTGAGAGCATGCTGCAGTTTCCTGTTGACGTTTAGTTGGTCTACTTTTGGCCAATAATTATTAGTTTCCGGTCCGGTGATAATGATGATAGATTGCATTGGAAAATCCAAGTGGAAACTTGGAAGTGGTTTCTTTATCTCTCTGTTCCAGCTGCAGGGACCTACCTATGCCCTATCTCCTCCCAGTTACCCATCATGCACTGGGTGTATAGGAAAATGATATGCTTGTCCCATACACTACTGCTCTCTGTCAGTGTAGGTGAGGTTAGTGTGCACAAGCAAGGATTAGACTGGTTCAATTGTTGAACTTTTCCTACAGGATAAGTAAGAGTGAATTCACTCTGAACAGCCTCACACACCCTGAACAATTTCACTGCTTATAGATCAAGGACTTTTAGTCCCTTCCCATACCACTTATAGGATATAGTCTCTCAACAACAAAAGGTTAATAAATGCTGCTCTGTAGCAGACAAAACGATGGTAACACGCTGTTAACAGCTGCCACTTGAGTTGGATTACTGTACTTTCAAACATTATTCTTTATTATTCTTCCTCTGTCATGCTTGTGGATTTACAGAAATTCAAGGACATGATTTATTAAACTTATTAAATGCCATATTAATTATTCCAAAAGGCAAAGAACAGTGCATGTACAAAAAGTGATACAGAATGACATAATTATTAACAAATAGTCATTGAAGACACTAAACGATATACCTATTCTCTAAAAATTATCCATACACATACATTACTTAATGGCCCTGTAATCTATTTTTCAAGAAATTGTTTCTTCGTGTGTTTATCTGCTTCCTTGCAATGTCAACCATGAGCTTCCAAGCCTCTCCATTTATCTCTCAATTCTGTTTGTTTGAAATGAGCAGTGCATGCTAGTTGCAGTCATGTGCACCGCTCTAGGCTAGGCTACAAATCTCAGTTTATAGTCCATACTTAGCCCATCTTGGGAGTGAGCAAGAGAGGTTGGCTACATTCCTTCATACAGTGGCATGGAGAATTAACCTAGCCACCCTCTAACAGGAAGTTAGGTCACAACAGCAAACAAAAAGGAGATTTTGAAGAGCATGAGAGCAAGTGAATGTACTTTTTGAGTTAGGATTACATACTTGTGTGGTACTAGCCCACAGGAGCTGCTAGAAGATTTGGTCATCTGTTTGTCACTGAGCACTAGGCAGAGCACCACCCCTGCTGACACCACCACAGTACCTTGGCCAGGTAGTCTCCTGGCTGTCACACAAATAAAAATATGCACACACTTGTAAAATAGATGATTACGTTGTATTAAAGAATAGTATGGCAGCCAAAAAATACAGTCAACTGAAACTATCGATAAACAAGGTAATACAGCAAAGGAATAATGGAACACAATACAGTAGCCCTTTTAGATACGCCCACCCGTCCTGCAGGACTGAAGATTTAAATGAGCTCTGGGATTGAGAGATTTTCTCAAAGTGAGCGAAAAAGAGTAACAAAACCACAAGGCTAACTCATCTGGAGACCCTCAATCAGAAGAGGCCAAGTTTAGGCTTTAGGAAGGTTGTCAAAGTTACCACACACACACCACTAAACCATAAGTATATGTTGGATTCACCTACAGGCTAGTTGGGGCCCATAAGTTGGTGCACCATGAGGGAAGCAGGCTCTTCAAGACGTAAACTGAATAATCTCCAAAGATGGTAAAGTAGTCAGCAGAGTCCCCCTTTATTAGATGAAGTTGGTTTTGAAGATCACTTTAAGAATTATGAATGGTAGGAAAAAAAATGACTTTAGTAGGGGGGGGGGGTAATTATCAAATGTAAGTCCTTTTAAATGAAGAAGTTGACCTTAAGCAGCTTATTACTTCCTTGGATGGATTAGACTTGATTTATGGTAGGTGCATAGTTCTGCCTAGCAGGGAGCGATAGGGTTAACTTGAATAACCTGCAGGCAGTACTTGTAGGAACAGGTAAGAATGGCAGACTGCAGCAATAGACAGGCTCTGGCACATGTGCTGATTGCAGAGGGCTGTACTATACAGTGTCCTTAAACTTGAAGTAACTTGAAACAGAAAATACACTGGTAACAAGGGTAATGTTAAATGGGTTAGATATCCTCTCACCCGATCCTTATGCTAAGCAGAGCGAAGCGATGAGCACCCTGCTGGGGGACCCCCATGTCCTTTGCAAAAGTGGCTGTGATGATGATGATGACCACCGATCTGACAGCATACAGATCTCCACCAGTCTGTCTCCCCAGGATACTTGGCTTTCCGATGACAGTCATGGCTACCTGGCTCAACCCGGTTCAGTCAAGGACCACGTGGCTCCACACAGCTCTCCTACACACGCCCTTCTAGCAACCAAGTCTCTCTCTCTCCCTTTCCTGTTCCCAGGCTTTTTCTTTTATCTGCTCCCGCCCCTTTGCAATTGCATCCTGGGTTGTGTAGTTTACTCTTAGCTAAACTGTAGGGAAAAAAGTTCTGCTTCCAGCATACAAGTCCCAGTGATCCTCCACTCTTGTATAGAAACTTATGATGAACAGAGTTGATGAACACTGCCATCTTGTGGTAAACATAACGATCTGCAATACAGTAACAATGCAGAGTGTTGCACTTGAATAACATTTTTTTTTAAATAGAATTTAGTCTCACTTTAAGGAAAAGCAGAATGACAACAGGCAACCTGTACATCACCAATAATTCAGTATAGTTACTCTGGTTCCTGGGGCTAAGGGCAAAACATGATCATACTCCTAAATCATAATTACACCTCAAAAGAATAACAATCATAATCAGCTGTTCTTAGTCCTTCAATTCAGGGTCATGTTACCAGAACACTCCCTGTGCTAAGTCATACTGCAAAGGGTAGCAACCTTAGCTGAATAGGACAAAAGTTTTATTACCCTTTATAACATCTGTAAAGATATTTACTGAGCCAACATTTCAAATATACATTACTGGTTATATCGACATTATAGAAATCAGATAATATGTTCATCTATCATAGACTGTGATTTAAATTCCCTACATAGCAATCAATCACAGTGTACACCCTTTCAACACCTAAATTGTTTTATGTTTAAAAATTATTATTTGGGGAATTAAAGCTGAAAGTTAGGCAAACAGCTAAATACAGGGATATAAAGCTGTACATGGGAGCTCTTTTACTCGTCAAAGGTTTTTTCTTTCTTTCTATCTAGTACTAGTATTATTACATCGCACAGCCCTGTCTGGCAGGGCAGGAGACCTGGTACTACTACATTTAAAGTGATATTAAACCTTCCTAGAAAAATGAAACAAAAAAATTTATCTGCATACATTATGTCACCATTTTTCCTGTTTCCAGTTGTTGCACTCTTTATAGCATTGCCAGTCTATGGAAGTTTCCCTTTGTTGAGTTTCTGGCAAAAGGGTGTCTTCTTTGTCTCCGGTGTCCCCCTGATGACACCCCAAGTGTGCTCTACACCTTGTGCGTAGGGTGCTTGCATAGTAAGGGCACACTGTCTTTCAGTGTTCTGGTAATATGCCCCACATGTGTGCAGTTGGGGCCACTAGTGCTGTGTGCCGTTGGATTTCTTGTTTTTCTGAGATCTGGCACTGTGTCTAGTTGCATGCACAATAGGGGGTGGTTGATGCTGTGTCTGGCTGGTGCATGTGCAGTACTGTGCTTAGTTTGCAAAGCACAGTAATGCTCATACACTGGCCAAGCACAGCACCAGATCTCAGAAAGACAGGTGCCCCTACTGTGCATGCACCAGCCAAAGAGCTTTGAAATGGGCAGGGCTTAAACTAAATATTGGGCGTGGCTTAAAGGAGGTGTGGCTCAAATGAGGTGTGGTTCGAAACTGAGATGAACGAGGGATGGAGTGAGAAAGAAAGAATTAGGGAGAGAAGGAAGGTAAGAAAGAGGGATGGAGGGACAGCAGGCCCAGATCCTACATCACAATAGCATTATGTATATTCCAGAAAATTTAACAATCAGCAGATAAAGATACTCCAAACAACTGGTGTTAGTGCTTCAATCATCCCGTCACCATGGCTGGTATGGTGTTAGGATGATTTAAGCACATTATTTCTATTATTACATTGTAATAGAAATAGAAATAGTTCAACTCCCCATAATGCAGAATCAGTGGGAGCCCTGAACTTGTCACGTCACCTGCCACCAGATGCCATCGGGTGTCCCCAGCAGAGTCCCTCCTTACACCAGGCATTCCCAGCAGAGTCCCGCCTTACATCAGGTGCCCCTAGCGGAGTCCCTCCTTACATCAGGTGTCCCCAGCGGAGTCCTTCCTTACATCAGGTGCCCTCAGCAGAGTCCCTCCTTACATCAGGCATTCCCAGCAGGGTCGTTCCTTACAACAGGTGTCTCCATTGGAGTCCCTCCTTACATCAGGCTCCCCCAGCGGAGTCCCTCCTTACATCAGGTGCCCCCAGTGGAGTCTCACCTTACATCAGGTGCCCCCAGCGGAGTCCCTCCTTACATCAGGTGTCCCAGGCAGTGGAGTCCCTCCTTACATCAGTGTCCCCAGTGGAGTCCCTCCTCCTCCTTACATCAGGTGTCCCCGAACAGTGGAGTCCCTCTTACATCAGGTGTCCCTGGGCAGCAGAGTCCCTCTTACATCAGGTTTCCCCAGGCAGCGGAGTCCCTTTTACATCAGGTATCCCTAGGCAGTGGAGTCCCTCCTTACACCAGTGTCCCCAGGCAGTGGAGTCCGTCCTTACATTAGTGTCCCCAGCGGAGTCCCTCCTTACATCAGGTGCCCCCAGTGGAGTCTCACCTTACATCAGGTGCCCCCAGCGGAGTCCCTCCTTACATCAGGTGTCCCAGGCAGTGGAGTCCCTCCTTACATCAGTGTCCCCAGTGGAGTCCCTCCTCCTCCTTACATCAGGTGTCCCCGAACAGTGGAGTCCCTCTTACATCAGGTGTCCCTGGGCAGCAGAGTCCCTCTTACATCAGGTTTCCCCAGGCAGTGGAGTCCCTCCTTACATCAGGTGTCCCCAGGCAGCGGAGTCCCTTTTACATCAGGTATCCCTAGGCAGTGGAGTCCCTCCTTACACCAGTGTCCCCAGGCAGTGGAGTCCGTCCTTACATTAGTGTCCCCAGTGGAGTGCCTCTTACATCAGGTGTCCTCAGGCAGTGGAGTCCCTCCTTACATCAGGTGTTCCTAGCAAGTGGAGTCCCTCCTTACATCAGTGTCCCCAGTGGAGTCCCTCTTACATCAGGTGTCCCCAGGCAGTGGAGTCCCTCCTTACATCAGGTGTCCCCAGGCAGTGGAGTCCCTCCTTACATCAGTGTCCCTAGTGGAGTCCCCCTTACATCAGGTGTCCTTAGGCAGTGGAGTCCCTCCTTATATCAGGTGTTCCCAGCCAGTGGAGTCCCTCCTTACATCAGTGTCCCTAGTGGAGTCCCTCCTACATCAGGTGTCCCCAGTGGAGTCCCTCTTGCATCAGGTGTCCCCAGGCAGTGGAGTTCCTCTTTACATCAGGTGTCCCCAGGCAGTGGAGTCCCTCCTTACATCAGGTGTCCCCAGGCAGTGGAGTCCCTCCTTACATCAGGTGTCCCCAGGCAGTGGAGTCCCTCCTTACATCAGTGTTTGCAGTGGAGTCCCTCTTACATCAAGTGTCCTCAAGCAGTGGAGTCCCTCCTTACATCAGTGTCCCCAGTGGAGACCCTTGGCTCTTCCTCTCGTTGGCTGCAGGCCACAGGGTGGAAGTTTGGCGGTAGCTCCATTTAGGTCTCTTTCCCGTGTGTTCAGTGGAGAGGGGAGGGGCCTCCGATCCGTGCAGCTAACCGGCTTCAGTGTACAAGAGAATTGTCTACTTGTACACTAAAGTAAGAAGCCGATTGGCTGCACAGACTGGAGGCTCCTCCCCTCTCCACTGAACACAAGGGGAAAGAGACCTGCTAGCCGGAAAGAGAACTTGCAGAGGCCATATTTTCGGAGCCAGAGCTGCAGTCTTTGCAGAAAACAGTCCTGATTTCTGAGACAAAAGCAAAATCCCGGGATTTTCATCAAGACGGACTCAGATCGGGACGAGGGTCCAATTATCGAGATTATCCCGGGAAAATCAGGACTGTTGGCAAGTATGTACTGCACACGCACCAGATTTGCACAGCGCGGGTACCCCTACTGCTCCGCACAGTGTGCACTCCCAAAGAGAAAAAAAGTTATAAAAAGGTAAGGATTGGGAGCACAAAAAATATTTTACACTATATGGATAGGGCTTAAAGGAGAAGTACAGCCAAAGCTTGTTTGGCTGTACTTCTCCCGTGGATCACAGGAGTGCAGTTTTTTCTGCACTCCTGTGACCTGTTTTCAGAAGACAGCGGGTTGAAGCCTGCTGTCGGATGACGTCAATGAGCTGGTCCATCCTCAGCTCTAAAGGGGCTCATGCTGGGACCTGTAGTCCTTCACTTTTGGGGGGTCACATCCCCCAAAAGTGAAGTACTTCAAGTCTCAGCATGAACCTCTCCTCTTTGTATGGGTCTCTGTCTCTGCATTGACTGTGCCCGGCTCCCTTATGATTCTGGCCTGCCCCCGGCCTCACCTCAGACTTTAGTTCTCTTCCCTCAGAGCATGCCGGAGGCCTAGAGAAGGTCATAGAGGCGGTGGGTGGCATGGAAATGGCCATGGAAAGCACTAGGCATGGAGGAGGGGGAAGTTTAATCGTGACGTGATGTCACTGGTTGCTCGACACCAGTGGCCAGTAGAGCCTCAGCCAGCGATGGAGGTGGAGCCAGCACTACAGGTTCCTAAACTAAAGCGGCACTATCTCAGTCTAGTTTTTCTGCACCTCTGCGGTGGCCTATTATTGGTGCATACGATCGGCTGCTCAGTCTGCCCCTGTTCCCTGTATTCCTTGACGACTGGACTTCTGGCTTAGTGTCCTTTCTGCCTGGGGGTGGTGCCACCCCACTGTAAAATGCCGCCCAAGGCAAATGCCTTGTTTACCTCGCGGCAGATACGCCCCTGCCAAAGACATGCTATTAGGTAAATTCCAAGCTGGTCCTAGAATGCATGTGAGAGAAGGACCTAGATTGGAAGCTGCTTGAGGGCAGGGACTGATGTTAATGCAGAGTATGCAAAGTGCTGTGTGAACTGTCAGGGCTATAAAAATACCTGTAATAAATAATTCTGTAGGAGAATGGTATTTACAACTCCTCCTTATCAGCTTTTAGTTTAAAACCAGAAGGGCATGTCACAAGTAATGTGACAACGTTTGTTGGAGAGACACACCTCACAGACTATAGAACAAGGTTGCGCTGCGCTAGAGTATTATCATGTGAACTACCCAACGTGACTATAATACCAAAAAAAATATTTAACTATAGGATTATAAAAAGTATTTACACACAATTGCACAAAAGTGCAATGTGCACATAAATTAAATATAAATCTTCCAACATGCAATCATGAAATCACAAATAAATGTACTGTGCACATAATGTATATATAAATTCATAAAAAACGTGTAATATTCTTATAATGTGCAACATGCATATACTATATTGTAAGCAAAAGGTAAAATACATTAAAGTGCCACGTGAACCATATATGAATTGAATAAATCTATAAAAGTATCTGTGCAAAACATCGCCCAAAAATGTGCATATACTAGTGTCCAAAAATATCCAGAAAGGTTGTGCATATATTAGTGTCCAAAAATAACATTAAATGTCCAAATTAAGTGTTATCCAGCGTGCTTGATCCAAGTGTCGCAAAACCATGCCACGGTGTGCCTCGTGACCCCCCAAAGTGATTGCGCTCACCTTAGAGCATGTGACACAGTGATTAGCTGTGTCAAACCACGCTGTGGAGCCACCCCTGGGCTCCGTATGGCTAATTAGATGCGGTCTCCAACCTGGATCAATGTAGCTCCATAGGCATATTGCTATATGGTGCTTAATCCCACTTACTGCAACAAAATACCCCGTTATTAGTGGGTCCTACACTATCCATAGACTGGGAGATCCTGCTTCCAATCCTGCTAATGTATTTTACCTTTTGCTTAAAATATAGTATATGCATGTTGCACTTTATAAGAATATTACACGTTTTTTATGAATTTATAAATACATTTGCACAGTACATTTATTTGTGATTTCATGATTGCATGTTGGAAGATTTATATTTAATTTATGTGCACATTGCACTTTTGTGCAATTGTGTGTAAATACTTTTTATAATCCTATAGTTAAATATTTTTTTTTGGTATTATAGTCATGTTGGGTAGTTCACATGATAATACTCTAGCGCAGCGCAACCTTGTTCTATATTGATTTGCACGGTTATGAAACGTGATCTGCGTTTGCTGCTGGGTATCTACATCTGCGGTTTTTCTTGGGCACTGGATTATTGTGGCTCGCAAGACTCTTTGTTTTATTTTACACCTCACAGACTACCAGATCTCTTTTAAATAAGGAATATTTTTTCTTAGCTATTGTTATAATTGTAATAATTTAATATGCTGAGCTGTGAAAAGTTTTTTTTAGCTGTGGATGGAGTAGGGGAGGGTTAAAACTGCTATTTCTGAAACACCTGTTTCTCACTTTGTCTTCTTCTAGGGACACTTTTTAGTTGAGGTTCTGTTTTCAGAATCACCTACAAGCTAGAAAGTGAAACATTCTTAGAGATATTCCATCAAGTAGCTTTATCGGACAAACAGGTTATTCTTCATTGACTTTCCCCTCTGACATGTTCCACTCCCAGCTGAGCTCAATGTGACATGCAGGTGTACAATTTACTCTTTGGTGCTTTTCATTAAGCAGGTTTACAAGAATTAGAAACAAAACCACCAGAATATTCTCATGATAGGTACAACCAATGACATTAAAGCTGAATATAATACATAATCGATCTATGATGTATCAGACACAATGGAACTGTCTTCATCACATCACAAGACTGTTTTCCATCCTCCAAAGGACACTACAAAGAAAAAAAATTGCAATACGTTTTTAGATTAGAAACAAATGTACGTTGTAGTCTGTAGTAAAGTTTTGGTAGAGTGTAGAGTATTTTGAAAAGATTTATGAAAGAGGAGGTCCAATTCCCCCCCCCAAAAAAAAATGAAAAGTCAACCGCTACAAATACTGTAGCTAATGACTTTTAATGTTAGGACACTTACCTGCCCTGGAATCCAGCAATGTCGGCACCCCAGCCAATGTTTCCATCGGCTCTCAGGTGCTGCCGCCACCATTGCCTGTAAGGGAGACCAGCAGTGAAGCCTTGCGGCTTTACAGCGTGTTCTCTACTGTGCATGCACCAAGCGCGCTGCGCTTTGTGAATGGCCCAGCAGCGGGGGAAGGAGGAGGGGCCAACCTTCTGGGGGACCTTGCCGCATTTCGCCGCAGCCAGGTCTCCCAGAAGTGCGAACGGGTACCTGTCAAAACCAGGTACCTGTTCCACCCTCCCCCCGAAAGGTGCCAACTGTGGCACTGGAGGGGGGGGGATAGGTGGAGCTTCCCCTTTTGGGTGGAGCTCCATTTTAAAAACGTGTCCACTGTTTTAATTTGTTTTAAAGTGCTACTAAACCCACAGCAGTAAAATCAGTCTGTATATGCAGTAAAGCATGCTTATTATACTCACTGTGGAACCTAAGGGGTTAATCCTCCTCATTTTGTAAAAAAGGCTGTTTGATCCCGTCTTCTCTGATCCCCCCCCCTTCTTTCACTGTCCCCAATCCATCAGCAGATAGAACAGAGACTAGGGGACAAGCTGCACATGCTCAGTTGGTGTGTATTGCTACAGAGTTTTTTTTTTTTTACTTGGGAGAGTGCATGTGAGCACATGGCCAATCAGCACTGTCCAGACAGGGGGTCAGGGGTCCTGCAGCCTTATAGGACAGTCAGTTCAGAATGAAAACTCCTCCTACAAGCTTTAACCAGACACTGATAGAAGTCACAAGACTGCTATATACTGCTGATGAGAAAAAGGTATTTAGCAGTTTATATGTGCTAAAATAATTGCATGTTCTGTGTACTGTGGGAGACCAGGTATAATGAATGCAGGGTCCTGGGTTTAGTAACACTTTAAAGCTCAATTTACAAAACTTTAAGGGGAACGGAAACTTTCCCACAGAGCTTTCTAACCCTCTTGCCCCCATCTCCCTAAATAGGTCTAGCCCCCCTCCCTAAATTTGCTATTCTTACTTAGATCTTGCTTCGAGGCCCACAGCATTAATGCCATCCTTGCACCAGCCTCTTCATCCAACATCTGCAGGGGGTGGGTCTGGTACATGGATCGGTCCCATCCATCCATGATGGGGCCAAGCTGTGCATTAAGGATGGGCTAGGCGTGTTCAAAACTTCACGTGCCTGTGCCCGCACCCGTCGGGAAGCTTACACTGCGCAGCGCTAATCACAGGCAGTGAGACATTTCCCGATCTCTGCAGCCGCAGATCGGGAAATGTCTCAGTGCCTGTGATTAGTGCTGCGCAGTGTAAGCTTCCTGGCAGGCACGGGCGTGCGGAGTTGCGAACACGCCTGAGCCCATCCTTACTGTGCATCAAGAAGCCAGCAGAGGAATGTATAGAATGCAGCAGGCCTCAAAGCTGGATCTAGTTTAGTATAGCCATTTGTGGGCAGGAGGATGGGCTAGACCTACTTAGTAGGATTAACAGAAAGATACAGAGATTTACTTTCGCATGTTACTGTAATTTACTAATCTTATTGGAAAATAACAATCACTTTTTTTTTTAAATGGTAATCTTTGGTGTGTTTCCAATGCTAATTGAGCCTCATGTAACCTCCTGTTCTAGAGACTGGGCTGTGTTCCAGTATATGGTAATGACCCTGACTAGGTACATATGTCATTTTCATTCATCACGCAATACGCTGACTAAGGTGACAGAGTTTTGTGAAATGTGAGGAAATACTGGCATAGTCTGAAAAGACGAGCACAGTTTGAACATTTATGTAATATCCCATTCCCTCATTTCAAAATGGTTGGACTTTATTCAGAGCTGCAATGACTAAGTCAGTAATAACAAAGCAAAGGCCGACATTAGATGTAATTGAGAAGAAAGCATGTCCTTGTGTGTCTTGTGCAAAATGTAATTAAATAATCATAATATCACATGTATTTTATCAAAATGCTGGGAAGGAATGTGAAAAAACAGCACAGTAGGTCAGTACACTAGCTTTGTGGCATGTCTCGTAACATACCCCTATAGCCTGGGAGAACCATTTACATACTTGCCAACAGTTCTGATTTTCCCGGGACAGTCCCGATTTTGGGACCCTCGTCCCGATCAGAGGCCGTCCCGATTAAAATCCCGGGATTTTGCTTTTGTCCCAGGAAATCAGGACTGTTTTTGGCACAAGAGCTGCTTCTGGCTCCAAAAATATGGCTGCCGCCACCGCCACGAGATCTCTTTCCTGTTTCCCCCAGCTCTCAGCTCAGATCCGAACTCCGCTCCTCCAGCCGTCTGCACTGCAGCTCCTCCACTCTCCCTCGCAATGTTATTTGGTCGTCTACTGCCCCTGCCCCCGCCCATGCCTGTGCCCCCTGTTTTCATGGTGTTGTACTGAGACAGTTTTCCCCATGAAAACGGGGGGGTGGTAGATGGCCAAATAACACCGCGAGGGAGAGTGGGAGGAGCTGCAGTGCAGAGGGCTGGAGGGGTGGAGATTAGGAGGAGCTGGACTGCAGTAGGCTGGAGTTCCAATCTCAGCCGAGAGCCAGGGGAAACAGGTTTTCTTGGGGAAACCGATGTTGGCACACCGGTCTGTGAGAGGCAGAGCCAAGGGACTCTAGTGCAGTGGGGATACCTGTTGTAAAGAGGAACTCCACTGCACTGGGGACACCTGATGTAAGGAGGGACTCTACTGCACTGGGGACACCTGATGTAAGGAGGGACTCTACTGCACTGGGGACACCTGATGTAAGGAGGGACTCTACTGCACAGGGGACATCTGATGTAAGGAGAGACTCTACTGCACTGGGGACACCTGATGTAAGGAGGGACTCTAGTGCCCTGGGGACACCTGATGTAAGGAGGGACTCTAGTGCCCTGGGGACACCTGATGTAAGGAGGGACTCTACTGCCCTGGGGACACCTGATGTAAGGAGGGACTCTACTGCCCTGGGGACACCTGATGTAAGGAGGAACTCTACTGCACTGGGGACACCTGATGTAAGGAGGCACTCTACTGCACTGGGGACACCTGATGTAAGGAGGCACTCTACTGCACTGGGGACACCTAATGTAAGGAGGGACTCTACTGCACTGGGGACACCTGATGTAAGGAGGCACTCTACTGCACTGGGGACACCTAATGTAAGGAGGGACTCTACTGCACTGGGGACACCTCATGTAAGGAGGGACTCTACTGCACTGGAGACACCTGATGTAAGGAGGGACTCTACTGCACTGGGGACACCTGATGTAAGGAGGGACTCTACTGCACTGGGGATGTCTGATGTAAGGAGGGACTCCGTTGGGGACACCTGATGTAAAGAGGGACTCTACTGCACTGGGCACACCTGATGTAAGGAGGGACTCTGTTATACTGGGGACACCTGATGTAAGGAGGGACTCTGCTGGGGACACCTGATGTAAGGAGGGACTCTACTGCACTGGGGACACCTGATGTAAGGAGGGACTCTGCTGGGGACACCTGATGTAAGGAGGCACTCCGTTGGGGACACCTGATGTAAGGAGGCACTCCGCTGGGGACGCCTGATGTAAGGAGGGACTCTGCTGGGGACACCTGATGTAAGGAGGGACTCCGCTGGGGACACCTGATGTAAAGAGGGACTCCGCTGGGGACACCTAATGTAATGAGGGACTCCACTGGGGACACCTGATGTAAGGAGGACTCTGCTGCCTGGGGACACCTGATGTAAGGAGGGACTTCGCTGGGGACGCCTGATTTGAGGAGGGACTCCACTGAGGACACCTGATGTAAGGAGGCACTCTGCTGGGGATGCCTGATGTAAGGAGGCACTCCGCTGGGGACACCTGATGTAAGGAGGGACTCCCCTGGGAACACCTGATGTAAGGAGGGACTCCCCTGGGGACGCCTGGTGTAAGGAGGGACTCCGTTGGGGACACCTGATGTAAGGAGGGACCCTACTGCAATGGGGACACCTGATGTAAGCAGGCACTCTACTGCACTGGGGACGCCTGATATAAGGAGGCACTCTACTGCACTGGGGACACCTAATGTAAGGAGGGACTCTACTGCACTGGGGACACCTGATGTAAGGAGGCACTCTACTGCACTGGGGACACCTAATGTAAGGAGGGACTCTACTGCACTGGGGACACCTCATGTAAGGAGGGACTCTACTGCACTGGGGACACCTGATGTAAGGAGGGACTCTAGTGCACTGGGGACACCTGGTGTAAGGAGGGACTCTACTGCACTGGGGACACCTGATGTAAGGAGGGACTCCCCTGGGGTGCCTGATGTAGGGAGGGACTCCACTGGGGACACCTGATGTAAGGAGGACCTCCGCTGGGGACGCCTGATGTAAGGAGGCACTCTGCTGGGGACACCTGATGTAAGGAGGCACTTCTCTGGGGACACCTCATGTAAGGAGGGACTCCGCTGGGGATGCCTGATGTAAGGAGGCACTCCACTTGGATGCCTGATGTAAGGAGGCACTTCACTGGGGACACCTGATGTAAAGAGGGACTTCACTGGGGACACCTGATGTAAAGAGGGACTCCGCTGGGAATTCCTGATGTAAGGAGGCATTCTGCTGGGGACACCTTATGTAAGGAGGCACTCTGCTGGGAATGCCTGATATAAGGAGGGAATCTGCTGGGCACCTGATGGCATCTGGTGGCAGGCGATGTGACAAGTGACATGCTCAGGGCTCCCACTGATTCTGCATTATGGTGAGTTGAAATATTTCATTTTATATTACAATGTAATAATAGAAATAATGCGCTTCAATCATCCTGACACCATAACAACCATGGTGCCGGGATGATTGAAGTGCTAACACCAGGAGTTGAGTATTTTTATCTGCTGATTGTTAAACTTTCTGGCATACATATATTTCTATTGTGGTGTAGGATCTAGGCCTGTTGTCTGTCCATCCCTCTTTCTTTCCTTCCTTCTCTCTCCTTCCCTCCCTATTTCTTTCTTTCTTTCTCCCTCCATCCCTTGTTCATCTCAGACTCGGACCACACACCCTTGAACCACGCCCCCTTTAAGGCTCGCCCGCTATTTAGTTTAAACCACGCCCATTTTCCTTTTCCTTCTACTCCACACCTTAAAATTAATGCCCCACCCCTAATTATAATAAGACTCCGCCTACAGACAAAAAAGTGTCCCTATATTTTTTTTTACAATGTTGACTGTGCATTTGCTGGATTTCAGCACACAAATCCTATTTGAAAAAACAAGGGGAACTGCCACTACCCTAGAGTTTTGGAAAGAAGGACATTTTGATAGTCAGGCAAATATCAATTATTGGAACACATTTGAGCTCCAAGCAGAGGAGGTGAATCTTCAAACAAAATCAGTGAATGAATAAATACACAGATCAGCCATAGCTATGACCACTGACAGGTAAAGTGAATAACACCAATTATCTCATTAAAGTTTAACGGAATGTGTCTAGGGGAAGGAGATACCATGCTAGTAAACCCTCTTCACACACATATACAGTGGGTATAGAAAAGAATCACCCCCTTTTAAAATAATCTCTCATAATAATGGTTCCATCTGACCATAATACCCTTTTCTATGTGGCCTCAGAATCTTCAAGGTGCATTTAAGGTGGACAGATGAGACTAAAGTTTAATTATTTGGTCTCAACACAAAACTCCAAACGATATGTCTGGCGGAAATACGATACAGCTCACCATCCAAATAACACCATTCCCACAGTAAAGCATGGGGGTGGTAATATCCTGTCTGCAGCAGGGACTGGAGCACTTGTCAGGATAGAAGGAAAAATGGATAGGTCAAAATACCATCAAATTCTTGGGGAAATCTGCTGCCCTCTGCCAGAAAGTTGTCAATGGGAAGAAGGTTTACCTTCCAACATGACAGTGACCCAAAGCACACAGCAAAAATGACCACAGTGGTTGAAGGAGAAAAAGGAGAAAAAGGAGAAAAAGATGAATGTCCTTGCATGGCCTAGTCAAAGCTCAGACTTAAACCCCATTGAAAATCTGTGGAATGATTTGAAGACTGCAGTCCACAAATGGTCCTCATCAAGTTTAACTGAACTTGAGCAGTTCTACAAAGAAGAGTGGGCAAATACTGCAAAGTCTAGATGTGTAAAGTTAATATAGACATATACAACAGACTAAAGGCTGTCATTAAAGCAAAAGGTGGTCCAACAAAATACTGACATAAGGGTGGTGATCCTTTTTTGCAACTCAGTGGTCGAATTGATTGATTTTTTTTTGGTGTTATATCTTTCCCTTGGAAGTTATAAGTTGCACAAAAAAAAGCTGGATAAAACAAAAATGGTGTCTGTCTTCATTTCGGGCTGCAAAGCAACACAATTTGATTATTTTAAAGGGGGTGATCCTTTTCTATACCCAGTGTATATAACAGAATGTGTGTTGTAGCAAAGGGACTGTAAAAGGGCATACATGTAGTGCGGAAAACCAACAAAACAGAAATATAGCACAAAAATAAATAAATCCAAATTCATTATAAATTTGAAACTTTATGTGATATATTTCTGTTTTGGATGTGGGTATACTGGCATGATATCTTCCTCCCCTATTGAAATATCTCATTGCAATGGCATCTGAAATTTGGTGGGATATATTAAACAGCAAGTAAACATGTTGTCCCTGAAGCTGATGTGTTGAAAGCAGAAAAAGGGCCATTGCAGTTTGTTGTGTATGGGGCTGTGTAACTGCAGACTGATCAGGGTGCATGTTGATCCTTGTCTACAGCCAAAAGCACCTACAATGGGCATGTGAGCATTAGAACTGGACTATGGAGCAATGGAGGAAGGTGGTCTGGTCTGTTGAATCATGTTTTCCTTTATGTAGATGGTTGGGTGCGTGTGCTTTGCTTACCTGGGGAAAAGATGACACCAGGATGCAGTATGGGAAGAAGGCAAGATGGCCAAGGCAGTGTGAGGCTTTGGGCAATGTTCTGCTTGGAAACCTTGGGTCCTGCCATTCATGTGGATGTTATTGACATGTACCACCTACCTAAACATTGTTGCTGACCACTTGCTGACCCTTGGTAGTGGCCTCCTTTAGAAGGATAATGCGCCCTGCCACACTGCAAAAATAGTTCAAGAATGGTTTGAGGAACACAACTATGAATATATATAATAAAATCAGTAAGTGCTCAGAGGTGTGAGCAGCTGGCACTAAAAGTGACCATACAAACCCATGTGAGATAAATTAAATTAAACTCTGTGATACAGTAAACAAGGAATTTTACAGAGTATTGCAAGTCCATATAAAGCAAAAGTCTATTCAATAGTGCAAATCCATTATCTTCCAATAATAGAAAGTTTTCCTTGGCTCTGCGTAGTGAGCTTTTCTATGCAATCACTGGCTTGATCTGGGTGTCCCATGGTGAGGATTGCTGAGTCCCTGTGGAAGACTGTGGCGGAGAGTGTTTTAATATATGTGGTTATTCATCTAAGTCGAAAGTTATTCATCTGGTGAGTGCATAAAAGGTGGAGGCTAAGTGGCACTCCTTTGTTACTCCCACATGGTGGATGGTTCTTTCTATCATTGGAAGGTGATGGATTTGCACTATTGATTGGACTTTATTGCTTTATATAGACTTTCACTACTCTGTATGATTCCTTGTTTACTGTATTACAGAGGTTAACTATCTGAACACAACAATAAGTTTGAGGTATTGACTTGGCCTTCAAATCCCCCAACTCTCAATCCAATTGAGCATTTGTTGGATGTGCTGGAAAAACAAGTCCAATCCATGGAGACCACACGTCATAACTTACAGATCTGTTACTGATGGCTTGGTGCCAGATAACACAGCAAATCCATCAGAGGTCTAGTGGAGTTCATTGCTCGATGGGTCAGGGCTGTTTTGGCAGAAGAAGGAACAATTTTGGCTGCCAAAGGGGAACCTACTCAACAGAGCTGAACTGGGACAAAAATTTGGCCTTGGACTTCATCCAGACTGGTCCACTTCCATTTTACAAATATGCACAAAAACAGTATATAAACTATACACAATTGCGCAAAAAAAGTAAAAACATCCCACTGTAAGTATATTTTTTACAAATTTGTTGTTTATTATTTTTTTAAAATATTTTTTCCACAGTGCTTCTGGGAAAGGCCGGTATGTGGCAGTGGACAGTGTGAATAGGGCAGTGGACGGTGTCAGTAAGGCAGCGGATGGTGTCAGTAGTTTTTTATTTTGACGTACTGATTTTACAATCTAACTTGTTTTTAATTTTTGTTGATGGTGTTGGGGCATGGGCGGTGTTGGTAGGGCAGAGGGGAGTGGTAACAGTAGTTTTTTTATTTTATTTATTTTATTTTTTTACAATTTAATTTTTTAGAATTTTTTTACAATTAAATTTTTTGATATCTATGGTACTTTTTTTATCAGCCCTGTTGGTGGGCTTTGGTGAGATATCAGGGGTCTAAACAGACCCCTGACATCTCCCCTTTGAGACAGAGAAATGGACTGAGGACACAGATTCCCCAGTCCCTTTCTCAGCACTGAAGATGAATGGACAGAAGACAGTGGCTCCTGTTCATTCATAAACTGAAGCACAGAGTAACACACAGTTTACTCTGCTCAGTTTTTACAGGACACAGGAGGAATCAGTAGAGATTGTTCACTGTGTTCAATTTAGAAAATGAAGGGACCGGTAAATTACATATTTAGCGATCCCTATCTCCTCTCTCAATCCTGACAGTTCCCCCCTGCAACCCGCAGAAGAGGACAGGAGGGCAGTCGGCTGCAGGGGAGGAGGGGGGGGAGGACAGGGGACCAGAGGACGGGGGGGCGGAGGAGGACACAGAGGTGGCCACAGCAAACAGCCAGGAATGATCGGTGTGGCGGAAGGGACAGCTGTGATCACCGATCTCACTGTATAGCTTTTTAGCCGACACCTTGCAAAAGATAGTAGGACAAACCCCAAAAATTCTTCAACTATATTAATAGTAAAAAGGTCAGGTCTGAGCATGTAGGCCCTTTACAAAGTAATCTAGAGTGGGTGACTTGGGACAAAGAGAAGGCAAATTTATTAAATACATTCTTCAGTTCTGTGTATACAAAGGAGCATGGGGGAGCTCAAGTCCATAATAGGGATGGTATTGACACAGCCCCAAATGATCCACAATGGCTCAAAAGTAATATGGTTCAGAAATATTTAGACAGAATAAAGGTGGATAAAACACCTGAATCAGATGACATCCACCCACGGATCCTAAGAGAATTGAGCTCTGTCATTTCAAAGCCATTGTTTCTAATTTTAAGGGACTCATTAATGACGGGAATGTTACCACTGGATTGGCATAGGGCCAATGTGGTGCCTATATTTAAAAAGGGAACAAAGTCTTTACCAAGTAACTATAGACCCATTAGTTTAACTTCTTTAGTCGGGAGGATACTGGAGAGTTTAATAAAAGACCACATAGATGAGTTCTTGCTGGAGAAAAATATTTTAAGCAACAGACAGCATGGGTTCACGAAAGACAGAAGTTGTCAAACAAACATGATTTCTTTTTATGAAGAGGTAAGTAAAACCTTGGACAGAGGAGTGGCTGTGGACGTGGTATACTTGGATTTTGCAAAAGCGTTTGACACAGTTCCCCACACACGGCTAATGTGTAAGGTAAAGTCTACAGGCTTGGAAATATCAGTTTGTAAATGGATAGAAAACTGTCTAAGCCCTGGTTCACATTGATGCTACTTTAAAATCATGTTACTTCACTTGAAGTAGCGCGATTTCAAAGTAGCAAGGTCAGCACGATTTCAGGTGCTACTTGATAGACACCTGTGTGGCTTCATACACAGATGTCTATTGAAGTCACACCTGAAATCGGCAAAAGTAGTGCAAGAACTACTCTTGCAAATCGGTGCGGCGCCTCAAAATCGGTATCGCACCGATTGGAACAGTGACATTGCTGCCAATAGGCTGCGACTTGTCATGTGATTTGATCTCTCAAATCGCATAACAAATCGCTCCAATGTGAACCTAGGCTAAAAGACAGAATTCAGAGAGTAGTGGTTAATGATTCTTACTCTGAATGGTCTAAGGTTATCAGTGGTGTACCCCAAGGTTCAGTGTTGGGACCCTTACTTTTTAATATATTTATAAATGATATTGGGTCTGGGATTAAAAGTACCATTTCAGTCTTTGCAGATGACACCAAAGTATGCAGTGGAATAACATCCTTCCAGAATGTCTCCAATTTACAAGCCAACCTCAATACACTGTCTAATTAGGCGACCATGTAGCAAATGAGGTTTAATGTTGATAAATGTAAAGTTATGCACTTGGGGGCTAAGAATATGCATGCATCATACATACTAGGGGGAGTACAACTGAGGGAATCTGTAGTGGAGAAGGATCTGTGGCTTTTGGTAGATCATAAGAACAATAATAACAAGCAATGCCAAGCTGCGGTTTTAAAAGCGAGCAAAGTCCTTTCTTGTATTAAGAGAAGTATGGACTCCAGAGAGAGCGATATCATGTTGCCCCTGTACAAATCATTAGTAAGACCTCATCTGGAATATGCAGTTCAGTTTTGAGCACAAGTTCTCAAAAAGGATATCGGAGGAACTGGAGAAAGTGCACAGAAGGGCAACCAAACTGATAAGAGGCATGGGGGAGCTCAGCTATGAGGAAAGATTAGAGGAACTGAATTTATTCTCTCTTGAGAAGAGGAGATTGAGGGAGGATATGATCAACATGTATAAATACAGTATATAAGGGGTCCATATAGTGAACTTGGTGTTGAGTTATTCTCTTTACGGTCAACACAGAGGACAAGGGGGCACACTTTACGTCTAGAGGAAAAGAGATTTCATCTCCAAATATGGAAGGGTTTCTTCACAGTAAGAGATGTGAAATGTGGAATAGACTCCCTCCAAAGGTGGTTCTGGCCAGCTCAGAAGATTGCTTTAAGAAAGGCCTAGATTCTCTCCTAAATGCACACAATATAACTGGGTACTAACATTTATAGGTAAAGTTGATCCAGGGAAAATCCGATTGCCTCTTTGGGGTCAAGAAGGATTTTTTTCCCCTGCTGTAGCAAATTGGAGCATGCTCTGCTGGGGTTTTTTGCCTTCCTCTGGATCAACTGTGGGTATAGGATTGGGTATATGGGATTGTTTGATATTATTATTTATTTATTTTTATGGTTGAACTAGATGGACCTGTGTCTTTTTTTCAACCTGACTAACTATGTAACTATGTAACCTGCAGGAGGGAGAGAAGGAGAAGCGGCTGTCGGCTAAAAAGCCATGCAGGTAGATCGGTGTTCACAGCTGTCCTTTCCGCCACACAAATTATCCCAGCTGTGAACCAGAGGACCATCCAGGATTGGTCCTGCAGCCAGGATATCACAAATGCCTTGTGGGTGTCTGGGAGCCGCAGCCGAAATGCGGGAGACTCCTGCACCACGCGGGAGACTTGGGATGTCTGGAAACCGGCCTACTGAGCCTCTGGGAAAATCCAGGTAGTCCCGATGGTCAGTGCATGCCTGCTACTCAATATTAGGTGGGTGGATATATAGTTAAGGCTGAACGGGGTATTTTATATTTAAATTACCAAACAACCATGGCAACAATAAAGTGAAATACCAGTGAGCCAGACATACTGTTAGGCCCCTTTCACACGGGGCTGTCCATTTTCACTACTCCACTTGCTCAGCGGGGATCGCTCCGTTGATCCCGCTGAGCCGGTGGATGATAAGTCCGTCTCTGCACTCTATGCAGGGATGGACCTGTCAGAAAGTCCGCTCTCCCCTATGGGGGGGGGATCGGATAATTACGGACCGCCTGTCCATTTTCACCCGATCCAATCTGCCAGACAGATGGAAAAAAGGACATCCACCTGTCTGGATTTTGCGGATTTGCTTAATTTGCTTTTTTTTTTTAGATGACCCAGGGGACTGTGGTATAGGTTAGCATAAAATAACAGTAACGTGAACTATTATCAAATACTCAGAAGGGTTAAAAAAAGGGGTTCATACCTGAACACAAACAGACTGGTCAGAAATCTTTCCCAAAGGTTCTTACTTCTGTCCCTGTGCCTAATAACGGTTTCATTTAGACCCTAACACTCTAAAAAATGGGTAAACATTGGCTGTCTTGCTGTAAAAGAAAGAACATATGGAAGGGGCTGGTCTTGAATGCTGATAAATATGCCATTCTGGCTGTAAAGGTGAATCAATGCTACAGCAGGATATGACCCTTAACATCAATTAATTGACAGGTATGATGATCTGTTGCCAAGTGTATGAATGTTAAATAGTGTGTTGTCTTCCTGCTTGGGTTGAACAGATTGGAAATTACATACAGAAAACTAATGGGTGGGGCAGGGAAAGATAAGATATGCAACACGTCTGCTTCTTGGGCTCTGTTTACTACAGACACCGTCAATGTCAGTGGTAAAACAAATAGCTGGTTTGTGGAGAATGGAGATGGATGCATGGTTCATTTGTTTAAAATATTATTCTCACTGATCTAAACTAAGGCAGGCCATAGATGATACAATTTTATTTCCTGCAACCATGGGTTGCAGGAAAGAAAATCGCTTGATTCCCCCATCAATGAACTCAATGTTGATGACACATGGAGCTATTGGTGGGGGGCGTCCCTACTGGGAGAACGCAGTGATTATTGCTAGTGGGCTATAGTGGTTGGCAATAATCTCATGTAAAAATCCAACATGCTGGTCAATGGATCAACTTGAATACAATCAGCCTGCCCATAGGAAGTTTGAATCTGCTGAACCAGCCAAGATTCGAGCCATCTATGGCCAGCTTAACAGTTATCATAGAGAATCATTGCAAAACTCAGAAAAGAAAGAACCCTCAACATAAAGCCTATTTATACTAATGTCAATGAAAATGTCCTTATCAAAAAGATGGGGAGGGGGAAAAGAATAGGAGCGGGGGCTTTTGGCAAAAATCATATGTGTAACTCAAGAATAAAAAACCTGAATTCATCAAACTCAATTCTTAGTCATTACAGGTTATGCTATGCTTCAAATCTTCAGGGTGATACTGTTGTGGTCACAACATCAGAGGTGGTCATGAAAAATCACCTGACCAGTTTCACCGGACTCTCCCGGCTGCTTCAGAGGTTAATTCAAAAAGCGGTTTATCATAGAGACTCATCTACATATATAGTACCTCCACCACTCAATTTTCTTTAATAAACTCACCTAACATCTTGTACAGCAGATATGTATCTTTTAAAAACTTTTATATAAATCCTAATGTGAACTTTGAGCCAGTGGCGTCACCAGGCTTGGTGTCACCTGATGCGGTAAAACATAATGTTACCCCCCAATAATGTTTTTCCCACATAACACAGCATATAATGGCAATAGTTGAGCCCAGTGCAGATCCCTCAGTAGTAGAACCCCCCATTCCCCCAGTACAGACCCCTCAGTAGTAGAACCCCCCCTTCCTCCAGTGAAGATCCCTCAGTATTAGAGCCCCCACTTTCCCCAGGTACGGACCCCCCCAGTAATAGAACCTCTCTTTCCCTCTAGTACAGACCAGTCAGTAGTAGGACCCCCTTTCCCCCATTACAGACCCCTCAGTAGTAGAACCCCCCTTTTCCCCCATTACAGACCCCTCAGTAGTAGAACCCCCCTTTCCCCCAGTACAGACCCCTCAGTAGTAGAACCCACTTTCCCCCAGTACAGACTCCTCAGTAGTAGAAGTCCCCCTTTCCCCCAGTACAGACCCCTCAGTAGTAGAACCCCCCCTTCCCCCAGTACAGACTCCTAAGTAGTTGAAACCCCCCTTTCCCCCAGTACAGACCCCTCAGTAGAAGAAGCCCCCCTTTTCCCCAGCACAGATGCAGTGCAAGCGAACTTGTGTGTGTCCCTCCAGCACTGTGGTGAGTAGGGTTTCCTAGACTCACACATCTGGGATCCGAGGTAGAAGACAGTGCAGAACGGGGAGGGGGGGTAGAGGAGACTGTCCAGTAGGAGTGAAGCTCCCCCCCCCGGATTCTCAATCAAGGGCATCCAAGCCCAGCAGCACCCAAAGCCCGGGCACGGTGTGTACCCAGATATGAGAACAAGGTGGGCGGATACAGGAGCGCGGGATCTACTGTGGCCAGTATACCAGCGAATCTGAGAGAATTGGCAAGAGGGGAGGGACTCAGCAGCATGCAGAATCTAGGCACAAAGAGGGAAGAATGGGAGGAATATAAACCAAGTACTGACAGAGCCACGATGCTGGGACATATAGCAGGACACATGTCTGAAAATCGACCAGCAATTATGATAAAGGAACCAAGAGCCACTCATGGGGCTGCCCCTGGTGTCACCCCTCTGGCGGGTTTCACCCTGAAGCGATCTGCACTCACATAACGACGCCACTGCTTTAAACCAAAGTCAACAATTTATTTATGAAAGAAAGGTAATTTGGGAGAGGAAAGCCTCTGAGCTACAGAAAACATAATATTTAATATTACCTAAACCAAGATAGGACAAGTCTTAATCATTTCTGCAGATCATGCCAAGTTTTATAGTTTTTATAGAAACGAAGAAAAGTAGAGATTTTAAATGTGACATGCCTTTCCAAAAGATATTGAACATGGCCCTTTCTTTATGCACCTAAGATAACAAAAAAGACAAAAGCTAAATGAGGTGCATTGATTTTTAACCACTTGACAACTGGGCACTTAAACCCCCTTCCTAACCAGACCAATTTTCAGCTTTTGGTGCTCTCACATTTTGAATGACAATTACTCAGTCATGCAACACTGTATCTATATGAAATTTTTGTCCTTTTTTTCACACAAATGGAGCTTTCTTTTGGTGGTATTTAATCACCGCTGGGTTCTTTATTTTTTGCGCCGTAAAAGAAAAAAGACCGAAAAATCTGTAAAAAAATACATTTTTCTTCATTTCTGTTATAATATTTAGCAAATTAGTAATTTTTCTTCATATATTTTGGCCAAAATTTATACCGCTACATATCTTTGGTAAAATTAACCCAAATCGGTGGATATTATTTGGTCTTTGTGAAAGTTATAGAGTCCAAAAGCTATGGTGCGAATATCTGAAAATTGATCACACCTGAAGTACTGACGGCCTATCTCATTTCTTGAGACCCTAACATTCCAGAAAAGTACAAATACCCCCCAAATGATCTCTTTTTGGAAAGAAGACATTCCAAGGTATTTAGAAAGATGCATGGTGAGTTTTTTGAAGTTGTCATTTTTTCCCACAATTCTTTGCAAAATCAAGGTTTTTTTTTTACTTTTTTTTTTTCCCACAAAATTGTCATATTAGCAGGTTATTTCTCACACCGCATATGCATACCACAAATTACACCCCAAAACACATTCTGCTATTACTCCCGAGTATGGCGATACCACATGTGTGAGACTTTTACACAGCGTGGCCACATACAGAGGCCCAACATGCAGGGGAGCACCTTCAGGCGTTCTGGAGCACCCAGGCCAATTCTGACATTTCTCTCCTACATGTAAAAATCATCATTTATTAGCTAGAAAATTACATAGAACCCCAAAACATTATATATGTTTTTTTAGCAAAGACCCTAGAGAATACAATGGCGGTCATTGCAACTTTTTATCTCGCACGGTATTTGCGCAGCAATTTTTTAACGCGTTTTTTTTGGAAAAAAAACTGTTTTGTGCTTTACAAAAACAAAAACAGTAAAGTTAGCCTAATGTTTTTGAATAATGTGAAAGATGAAGTTATGCCGAGTAAATAGATACCCAACATGTCACCTTTCAAAATTGCACGCACTTGTGGAATGGCGCCAAACTTTGCTACTCAAAAATCCCCATAGGCGACACTTTAAAATTTTTTACTGGTTACATGTTTTGAGTTACAGAGGAGGTCTAGGGCCAAAATTATTGCTCTCGCTCTACCGATCGCAGCGATACCTCACATGTGTGGTTTGAACACCGTTTTCATATGTGGGCGGGACTTACATATGCGTTCGCTTCTGCATGTGAGCACACAGGGACAGGGGCGCTTTAAAAATTTTTTTTTTTTTTTTTTTTTTATTGTTCATTTTACTTTATTTATTTTAGTTTGATGCTTTTTTCCCAAAAAAAATAATTTTTGACCACTTTTATTCCTATTACAAGGAATATAAACATCCTTGTAATAGGAATATGGCATGACAGGTCCTCTTTACAGTGAGATATGGGGTCAATAAGACCCCACATCTCACCTCTAGGCTGGGAAGCCTGAAATAAAAAAAAAAAAAAACGATCCTGGCTTCGATCGTAGCGGTGAGTCGGTAGAAGCGCGGGAGGGGGGGGACATCCACTCTCGCCTCCCTTAAGAATGATCAAACAGTGGAACAGCTGCTATGATCATTCTCATGGTGTAGGGAATCGCCGGCTGAAAAAGCTGATATCTGAATGATGCCTGTAGCTGCACCCATCATTCAGATATCCCCGCACAAAGTCAAGGACGTTGTATGACGGCCGGCGGGCGGGAAGTGGTTAAAACACTTTTTTTTTTTTTAACACAAAGTTGTCCATTTATACAATATTTCTACCACATAACATGTACATACCAAAAATGACACCCCAAAATAGATTCTCCTGCTCCTCCTGAGTACGGCGATACCACATGTGTGAGACTTCCACAGCCTGGCCACATACAGAGGGCGAGTACAGCTGAGCATGGCTCAGCATGGCAGGGTATGGCGGGGTATTGCGGAGTATGGCGGGGTATGGCAGGGTATTGCAGAGTATGGCGGGGTATGGCGGAGTATGGCGGGGTATTGCGGAGTATGGCAGAGTATGGCGGGGGCATGGCAGAGTATGGCGGGGGCATGGCAGAGTATGGCGGGGGCATGGCAGAGTATTGTGGGGGCATTGCAGAGTATTGCACAGCATTGCAGAGTATTGTGGGGGTATTGCAGAGTATTGTGGGGGCATTGCAGAGTATTGTGGGGGCATTGCAGAGTATTGCACAGCATTGCAGAGTATTGTAGGGGTATTGCAGAGTATTGCACAGCATTGCAGAGTATTGTGGGGGCATTGCAGAGTATTGCACAGCATTGCAGAGTATTGTGGGGGCATTGCAGAGTATTGCACAGCATTGCAGAGTATTGTGGGGGCATTGCAGAGTATTGCACAGCATTGCAAAGTATTGTGGGGGCATTGCAGAGTATTGCACAGCATTGCAGAGTATTGTGGGGGCATTGCAGAGTATTGCACAGCATTGCAGAGTATTGTGGGGGTATTGCAGAGTATTGCACAGCATTGCAGAGTATTGCACAGCATTGCAGAGTATTGTGGGGGCATTGCAGAGTATTGCACAGCATTGCAGAGTATTGTGGGGGTATTGCAGAGTACTGCACAGCATTGCATAGTAGTGAGGGATGGCTGAGCATGGATGGATGGATGTCTCTGTGCAGCGCTGTGGGCACTACACATCCAGCCCACAGCGTTGCAGACATCCATCCATCCCCCCCTCCGCTCACAGTGTACCGATCGGTACACAGGAGGGGAGGAGAGGAACCGGCGTCATCTGATGATCATCTGATGATCAAATGACGGCGCGATCACATGTAAACAGACCGGCGTCATCTGATGACACATGGTAAACGGCCGCGATCAGCGGCCATTTACCGGGATCCGTGATGCGCCGGGTCCTCAGGGGGCGCGCAAGAGGGGAATTCTGGGAGGACGTCATAGTACGTCCTCCCAGAGTTATCCAACCGCCCTGCAGCCGTCATTCGGCTATGGGCCGGTTGGTAAGTGGTTAAAGAATGTATAATCTCAGAAGGCACTCTCCCATATAATGATAAAAGCAAATCAATGCACTGTTACAGAAGGGCTATCACAAAACTAACTGTTCTTGTTTACTTATATGTAATCTCTCTGTGGTGTATTGAATTACATTAGGTTACTATTGTTCTGTAGTATGTTGACATCTAGTGGTGTTTTGGGGCTAAAATTAGTTTCTCCCTCTGACCTCCCAACCTGTTTAGTGCAAGTTAGTTCAGTTCTAGCTAGACCATTCCAATTTCTTCCATGTTCCCTCAGTAAGTGTTTTTTCAGAGACAGGGCTTAGGAAAGTAATTGTCTTCTTAAACTTCAAAGACTGAAAAAAACATCATCTGTACTGCAGTCAACTCAGGTAAAATTGCATTGCATTAAACTTCTGTGTTTTATTGAAGAACTAAGCTGCTTGTGGATGTGCCAAGTCAGCAGGTGACCATGCTGCCTGGACAGATTGGGTCTAAGGAGATATGTTAATGCATAAAGCGGTATTTTAAACAAAATACTACAACTGTATCATAATTAATTTGAAGTATGTTCTCCTCAGACCCAGCGAATGCCCGTCCCAGCTATATAGAAAAAATAAAAAGGAGTGGTCTAGTGTCCCCGGTGACCCACCTCCATCCCTAAAATATGCAACAAAAGATTCACCCTAATGGGACTTTAAATGAGGTGGGCACCATTTGGCCAAAAAGCATCATACCAGTAATTGAAGTATAAAGTATATGTGTATATTTAGGTAAAAGTCATGCATACATTGGTATCATTCGTAATGGCCAATTATAAAACAACATACATTTGAAATGGACAATGGTACATAAATGGATAATAAGCATGTAATACACGGGCATTTGATGTACCCTAAGAATAGAAAACATGTGATACACAAGCATTTAGTGTACCCGACGCGTTTTGCGAGACCCAGCTCACTCTTCAGGGGTTGATGCATGTACAGATGTACCTAAGATAGAAGAATATAAATGGGTAGGTGGTATAGTATTGATGAAGTAGTTGCAGAGAGTGGGAGCCATAATGTGGGGTCCCATACTCACCACTAAATGAGGCCAGGACAGCAGATGTGCGGTTCCCAGAGGTAGCATCAGGTGTCTCAACCGGGAACTGTGGAGGCGGAGCCGAACAGGACCCCAGTAGGGCAAACCAGAGGACAGGCAGGGTGCGCATGTGAGAGTGTGTCCCCAGGAGTCTCACTGAGTCCATGTGTAATGGAAACTGTAGGCGTTAAAAAGTATAATAATGCATTGAGTACTAATGATATGTATATATCTACTGTATGTATAAATAGAGAGTCTATGTGTAATGGAAACTGTAGGCGTAAAAAAGTATAGTCATGTATTAAGTACTAATGATATGTATGTGTCTATATATGAATAGAAAGCCTGAGCCAAGAATAGTAGGGGCATGGGAGACTGAAAGGGGAAAGGAAAATGGCAAAGAAATTCCAGCAGGTGATAAGAGTCAGAAAAATGAACAAGAGAGAAAGAAAAAAGTGAAAAAAGCCAAATTACAATTGAAATTGAAATAGAACTGGTGACAAGAAAAGCAAAAAGTAAGGTGAATGCTCAGAGTGAGCAATGAGCAAGTAATGAAGTGTACCTGGAATTGGTGGAAGTAGGTGAGTCTGGTAATTCTAGGCAGGTGAATCAACAGGTGTATGTGTCCTCTGTGATGCAAAAACTGAAATGCACACCATGTCAGCCCTCCAATATATACCCTCAGGAGATCCAGCAGGGCCCCGCCCCCAACGCCATGATTGGATGACTGACACATGAGTGCAGGAGACACCCGGCGTCATGGGGGGGCATGCAAGCACAAACGCCTCCCCGATGCATCCAGATGGTCTGATGCGTTCATCCGCAATGACATTGCAAAATCGCAGACGCCATGTGGCCAGCACACGTGCATGTCATTGAGGTGTAGGTGTCCCCATCTGCTCTGCCAGATATATAAAACTCCCCACAAGTTTTGAACCAGTATTGCTAGATCTTCCCTACAAATAAGCCACATGATTTTTCAGGAATTTTTTTTAAGCCTGTACTTAGAGTACAAAATTAGGGAGATAAAATTTCAGGTCTTAGACATAAGGAGGTGAACAATCCTCATTACGTGACTCTACTTGCTGCTGTATTGGGGATATTCATTTAGGGGCAAAAAATAAAGGCTGTACAGTTGCACAAAATATTGGGAAGACGAAGTAGCCTTGACTCCCTGCCCTAATCTCACACACACATACAGTATAGACCTCAATCACACAGAACTTAAAATTCGTCACTTTTCCAGGCATTTTTTTTCAGCCTGTAAAAGCACCTCTATGTAAGCCTATGTGTCCACGTACACTTATGCCGCGTACACACGGTCGGACTTTTCGTCTACAAAAGTCCAACGGACGCTGACGGACTAAAGCTGGCTGGTAATCCGATCGTGTGTGGGCTTCTCCGGACTTTCAACGGACTTTTTTAGCCTCAAATCCGACGGACTTTAGATTTGAAACATGCTTCAAATCTTTACGTCGTAACTACGACGGACCCCGAAGTCCGCTCGTCTGTATGCTAGTCCGACGGACAAGAAAACGACGCATGCTCATAAGCAAAAACTAAACGGAAGCACTCGGTCTAGTAAAACTAGTGTTCGTATTGTAGGTAGCACATTCATCACGCTGCCAAATCTGTGATCGTTGAATGCAGCGCATTTTATTTCTTCTTTACGAATGCTCTAAAGAACGAAGGTGTTTTGCTGTTCATAATCAGAGTTCTCCCAAACTGATTTCTGGATTCTTTTTCTCTTTGATCTCATGAATGATATAGTATGCATTTTAAAAACAATGTTTCCATACTAATAATACTTTTTCCCCTTTTTTTTTTTTTTTTAGGTTTGTAAAGTTACTACAAAGAACCCATTATTCTATTTTTTTTTTATAGTGATTATTTTTTAGTTTTTAGATAAAGTTAACCCAAAGCACCGTTTTTGGTTATGTAAATTTTTTTATTTTCAAGACTTACCACTTGAACATTATTACGGGGTCCGTCATCCCGAGAAAGTTCCTGAAATCCTCAGGATTATTCTCACGGATCTCACGGAACAAAGGCATGTGACAGAACTGGTCACGCTGAAGCAACCAATTCTTGGTCCATGAACTCCTCCTCGCCCTGTTCATGGACTGGTCTTGGGCTGAAGAATAAACTACAGCACCAAGCACATACAATGCACGAGCTCGACGACGAGTACGTACAGGTAACATGGTTTCAAAACGGTCGGCTGGTCAGAACGCACTAAACAGAACGCACTGAAGAACAGCAAGGCCTGTGAAGAACGACCTGAAAATCAGGAACGAGCGGCCAATAAAACAAAGATTTCTCAATGCCAACTGACCAAACGCACTGAAAAGCAGATACAAACCTCACAAGCACAGACTGAACAACAGTTAAAATGAACTGAAAAATACGAGTCTCACAAGCGCGAATCGTCTCTCACCAAACTTCTACTAACACGAGATAAACACGAGATTAGCAGAAGGAGCCCAAAGGGTGTCGTACGGGCTATTGAACTTCCGTTTTATAGTCTCGTCGGACTTGGTGTACGTCACCGCGTACTAGGCTGTCGTACTTTTGTGTGGTCGTGTGTAGGCAAGTCCGTTCGTAAGAAAGTCTGCCGCAAGTCCGCCGAAGGTACGTCGGAAGTATGTCAGACAGGCTGTCGGACTTTTGTAGACGAAAAGTCCGACCGTGTGTACGCGGCATTAGATGTTTAAAGGAGTATTAGAAGAGGAGTGTTTATAGGCAGAAAAAAACCCCCACCAAAGATGGGTTCTTGAGAGGAACGTTTCAGCCTAAAAAATGCAGAACTTATCTAAGCTCATGTAAATGCTGGTACCTTTTAGGTGCATTTGCACTTTTGGGCGTAAATAGATTCTAGTGGTAAAACAAGTTATTTTGATTAGTAAAATGACAATCCAGGAACCCTTGTTCTTGCATCCTCATGGTCTTCTGCTGTACACTTGCCGCAACCTGCTGTAAAAATCCTGCAATCTGACATCCGGCTGAGATAAACTGAGAAGATGGGTGAAGGGTAAGTGCATACAATATACCTGCATAATTCACGTATCCACGTAAACTTTCCAGTATACACGAAATATTGACCTTTTCTTTTTTTTCCAGAGAAATCGCTCCAGATTCTCTGAAAATCCCTAAGGGATGTTTACGCCAGGAACTGACTTTGGAAAAGGGGGCAGCCCAAAGTGGAGCAGCATCCTGCAGTTCCCACATTTTTTTTTTTTGTTTGTTTTGTTTTACAACAGTTTAGTACTGTTTATGTTAGTTGAATGTGGTATGTTAAAATCAGGTCAATGGCTGGTCAGATGTAATAGATGTGCGTCTGTTTACATCTGACAAAATCCAAGTTCAACTTCACTTGACATAAGAATCTGCTTCAATTTGATCTTATGTGTAATGTATCCATTCGGTCTGCAAATGAAAGGGTGGAGCAGGTGGAAGAGAGTGAGGCCGGGCCCTCCAATCCAACAACATTGGTCAGTTCACAAGTTACCTCACCACCAGCCACACTGGGAGGATCTGAGCAATCAGAAAGCCTGGATGTGGCACTATCTATCTATCTATCTATCTATCTATCTATCTATCTATCTATCTATCTATCTATCTATCTATCTATCTATCTATCTATCTATCTATCTATCTATCTATTCTCCTATTCTTTGTCTGTAATAGTTTCTGTCTCTCTAGGGTGCTGCAGCAGAGGTGCACCATGGAACAACTGAGCATATGGAACAACTGAGCATGGATGTGGACATGGACAGCAGCAGAAGGAAACAGAGATGACCCCCCAACTAGAGGAAAGGATCCTTCAGCTGCTTGGTGAAGTGAATCCTCAAAATGCTCAGGCAACCTTCTGCCCTAGCCTGTGGCTGGTGCTGGAAGACCTGGGCTGGAAATAGGAAAAGCAGACCATGGATAGCATTTTTGCATTTTTAATGGTCTGCAGGACAGCTAAAAGAAATGGACCTCACGCAGGGGAAAAAGACATCTTTCATTTTCATCTGTGTAGGGTGATGTGTCCATTCTTATGGTGAATGGCAGCTATGCCTCACACACATGAAAAGTACAATTCTCTTTTTCATCTGTGTGGGGTAATGTCTCCATACATAGCCTTACTTCACACAGGTGAAAAGTAAGCTTCTCTTTTTTTTAATCCATCTGGAGTAATGCAACCATTCTTATGTAGAATTGCATCCTTACCTCACATGGGTAAAAAGTACACTTCTCTTTTTCATCCATGTGGAGCAATACATCCATTCTCATGGAGAATTGCAGCCTTACCTCACATGCATGAAAAGTACACTCATCTTTTTCATCTGTGTGGGGCAATGTGTCAGTTCCCATAGAGAATGGCAGCCTTACATCACACAGGTGAAAAGCATGCTGCTCTTTTTCATCTGTGTGGGGTAATGCAAGCATTGTCATGTAGAATTGCAGCCTTACCTCACACGGGTGAAAAGTGCACTTTTCTTTTCATCCATGTGGGGCTATGCACCATTCTCATGAGGAATTAGCTCATACAGAAGAAAAAGCAATCCCATATTTTAATCCATGTGGGGAAATGCGTCCATTCACGTATGGAATGGCAGTCTTACCTCACATGCCTGAAAAGTACACTTTTCTTTTTTCATCCATGTGGAATAATGTGTCTATTCCTATGGAGAATGGTGGCCTTACCTTACATGAAAGAAAAAGACATCTTACATTTTCATCCATGTAAGGTAATGTGTGCTTTCTTATGGGGAATGGCAGCCTTACCTCACACAGAAGAGAAAGACATCTCACATTTTCATCCATGTGGGGTAATGCTGCCATTGTCCATGTACAATGGCAGTCTTACCTCACATGTGTGAAAAGTACCTTCTCTTTTTCATCCATGTGTGGCAATGTGCCCATTCTCATAGGAGTAGCCACGTTACCTTACTTGCTTAAAAAAGTGCACTTCTCTTTTTTATTCATGTGGAGTAATGCATCCATACTCATGGAGAATGACAGCGTTACCTCACTAGCAAGAAAAAGACATCTCACATTTTCATCCAAGTGGGGTAATGTACCCATTCTTATGCAGAATGACAGACTTATCTCACACGCATGAAAAGTATACATCCGTGTGGGGTAATGCATCCATTCACAGAGATGGGCAGGCATATCTTACCTGGGTGAAAAAGACACAACTGTTCTACAATAAAAAGAGAACAATAAACCACAAAAAATCATTTTGAAAATCTTTATTCCAATGAAGAAAGGTATCCAATCATGGCCATTTACTTCTGTGTGCATTACTGCCAGCTTAAAGCCATATAGTTCTGTGTGTTTTACTGCCAGTTTAATGCCATATTGTTTTGTGTGTGTTACTGCCAGTTTAATGCTATATAGTTCTGTGTGCGTTACTGCCAGTTTAATGCCATATAGGTCTGTGTACGTTACTGTGAGTTTAACGGCATATAGTTTTGTGCATTACTACAAGTTTAACGCCATTCACCTCTGTGTGCATTACTGCAAGTTTAACGCCATTTATTTCTGCGCGCGTTACTGCAAGTTTAATGCCATTTATTTCTGCGTGCGTTACTGCAAGTTTAATGCCATATAGTTCTGAGCATCACTGTACGTTTGGCGCATTATATTGCAGTATATTATAGTGTATCTGCGGAGTGTGCCTGTGTAGTGTAAGTACTCAAATTAAAGTGCACCAAACACCACTTTACATTGATTAAAGTGCATCTATGTACAGATTTCCACTTCTTCTTTACATTTGCTTATAAACACTGCGCCCTCCCTCCTAATAATGTCTGGGAGGACAACAAGGAGAGGCAAACGTTCCCTTGGTACTGTAAGGGGGCCAGCAACAAATGTGTCCACAGGCAAAGGTGGACGTGGTGGTCAGTCCACAGGCAGGGCATCATTTCCTCTGTTTAGTGAATTTGCCCGTGCTATCCAGCCACAGCATGCAGAGGAGGTGGTTGACTGGCTTTCTAAACCTTCCTCATCCTCCTCATCCTCTGTCACGCAAGCAGAGACTAGTGTGCAGTCCCCTGCAGTTGCCAGAGTGGATAAACCTGCCTCCTTGTCCACATCTATTCCTGCCATAGCCCCAACATCACCCATGGAGGAGTCAGCTGAGTTATTTGACCAGAGCATCAGCCACTTGCTCCTTGATGATGCCCAGCCATTACTGGATTCAGATGTTGGTTCTGAGGTTAAGGATTACAGGAACATAAGCCTAGAGAGAGGGGAGAACACTTGTAGACAAATTGGCATTCATGTTCCCCCAGCCGCAGCGTATTGCCAAGTTGTCTCCAGTGGTAATGATGATGATGGAGGAGATGGAGATGATGATGAGGTCACTGATGCGACTTGGGTGCCAGATAGAGCAGAGGAGGAAACTGAAGGTGAGGGGTCACAACCCCAAGGAGGCCAACATCAAGAAAGAGTAGAAAGCAGCCACCCTATTCCATCACATTCTGCAGCTGTTATCTCCCGGCCCACTCCCCAAAGCTCAGCTGTCTGGGCCTTTTTCAGCACATCTGCAGCAGATCGCACTGTTGCTATCTGCAAACTGTGTCTCAGGCACATCAAACATGGCAAATCACCAGCCATTTGGGTACCACATACGATTATAGATTTATGCTAAAAACAATTTGGAGGGAAAGTGTGAAACATATATTTTCGAAGTGACATCCATACTTCAAAGTATTGAACAACAATGTTACATTTATGAATTTATGAATATTAAGGGGATTGATTGTGTGGTAAAAGAAAAAGAAAATAATAAAGATGAAAATATTTTTATGGTATATGAAGAAAAAGGTTTAATAAGTATTTCCCCCTGAAGTAGATACGTAATTCCCTGTATCGAATACGCGTCAGTGAGGGGACAGGACGGCATGAGAAGCAGTCTACATGTTTTAGTAGGAGACGCACATCACCCCCATACCTTTCCAGTATCTTTATTCAGTGATTATAGCTGCCTATAGAGTGGTGCACTAGACGCACTTTTTAAATGTGAGTACCCTGCATTGGGGTTTGTTTTTACTTGTGTTCAATAAATTGTTCAAACTTTACTAACCTTTCAAGCACTTTTTATTTTTTGCATAAAACTGAGGTATTTTCACTGAGGAGCCCTGGATGCAGTTTTTCCCTTCTAAGCCCAGAGGAGGTTCAAATGCGTGTTTAGACTGAGCTTAATTGCGAAGTCGCATGTTCCAAGGTGAGTGTTCACTACCTAGGGGATCACTGAAGGGAGGACACATTGGCACATTTGATCACCTACCAAGTTGTTTTTGTGATTGCATGGACTACTCTGCGTATTGATTAGAAGCACAGCAGAACACTTTGTCTGCACATGAGCACTTTAATATTTGCTATTTTTTATATATACATATTTTTTTCACATACAATTTATGGACTTTTATGTATTTTATGAATCTATATGTTTTTTCATATGAGCACTATATACTTACAGTGATTTGATTTTCCACTCCCTTATTTATTTGTTGGCACTTCACTATTAATCAATATTTGTGTGTTTTTATGTTACGCATTTGGTATCTTATTACTGGGTGTAGTGCATAATACCTAGCACAGCACTTTCCTCATTTAATGAATTATTATGATTTTAGCTGCTGTATTATATATCAATCCAATACCGTTTTTATCTATTTACTGTACATGATGAGATCATTTGTATAGTGTGGCGTAGTATTTACTCATTTTTGTTTGCACGATTTGTGAGACATGTTTAACGCCAGCAGCTTTTTTGTTTCTTTTTCTTTTTTTCTCTTACATTTACTGGGCATCTGGTTCTTGGTGGCTCGCAAGATTTTTTGTGTTTTTTTAGGTTTAATAAGTTCACTTTTCCTTATATAGAATCAAAATTGAAAATATATTCAAATCAATTATCTTAAGATCTAAAAGCATGTATGGATATGAATGAGATGCGGTTGTAAAAGGATTTAGATAAGAAAATGATTAAGATTGTTTAATCAATCATTTTGAGAGGGAAATGTTAGAAAGTTTCTTTAATCTAATAACTAATATACATCAATTAACAAATATTCACAAATGAATGAATGGATTAGATCTTTACAGAATAATTGAGTTTTATATATACTTATGGAAAAAGTGAAATTATATAGACTCTTATACTTGTAAAGGTATACATTTTGGTATAAGCTTCATAAGCATTCCTATGTGTTAGTAATTAGGAATCTTCAGTTGGTTTCCCTCACCTCCCCCCATAGGGAAGAAGAAAGGTTTTACGAAAAAGTTAGTGTATATATGAGAATATACGTTCTTTATATTACAATATTTCTTGAATAGGATATTAATAAGACCATTGGGTTTTCAATGAATATAATATACATACTGATTTATGTAGTATTTGATCTAGATATTATATTGTATATGTTTAATATTTTCACATATTGTTCTTGCCCACTCTTCAGGAATGCCAATGCACAGAGACTTAGCAATTCCAACCATTATGTGAGGGGGTTAAAGCCAGCGGTTTTCTGTATTACTGCAATACAAATGAGAACTTTAAACCAGCCTTTTTAGGAAGGAGGGGTCAGATTATAGGAGTAAAAGCTAGAAACAGAATCACTGTGAAGCAGACAGTTTTTGCTTCAGACACACCACGAGAAAGGTTCACAAACACACACACAAAGACACACATCTAATTCAATCTTCATCTTAAGAATATAATACATTATTGATGTTATTTTTACATTCTACATTTTGATACTGTTCTTGTAATATCTTGTTATTTTATTATTAAATCAATGTTTGAGTTTTTATACAAGAACTAAACGGACTTACTGAACTGACTTTCTTGTAATTTTCCTCATTAATATACTGTATTTATTGGCGTATAACACTCACTTTTTCACCATGAAAATTGGGTGCAAATAGTGCGTGCGTGTTATACGCCAATACTTCTGTTTTAGCTGCCTCGGAGGGGACAGGGAGGGGGGGCAGGACGAGCACTGTCAGATTACATACAGTGAGAATCTCCTGTTTACTTGGCGGCCTCTGTAATAGGAACTAGGGTCTCTTGGGCCGCCATTGGACCACTGTTCTGTCTATCATAGGAGATTCTCACTATATGTAATCTGTCGGCGCTCGTCCCGCCCCCCTCCCTGTCCCCTCTGGGCTGCAGATGGGCATCGATCAGGCTGCACTGATGGCAATGGTGAGGCTGCTGCACTGATGGCAATGGTGAGGCTGCATTGATGTGGACTGATGAGGCTGCATTGATGGCACTTGTGAGGCTGCAGATGGGCATTGATCAGGCTGCATTGATGGCAATGGTGAGGCTACAGATGGGCACTGACCCTTATTTTACTTCAAAGTTCCTTATTTAAAATTTAAGTTTTTTTCCTGAAACTTCCCTCTTAAAATGAATGTGCGTGTTATACGCCTGTGCGTGTTATACGCCGATGAATACGGTAATTTACAGAATATAGGTAATAATACCAAAAAACAGTATTTTAACAGTCGTACCTACCCCCCTGTCCATCCCAGAAACCCAGGCCATGTCAGAGTATGTTGCGGAAAATCGAGAAAAAGATTCATCCGGAAATCCTCATCCCCTGCGGAAGAAGGGTTCTTTTTTGTTGTCATCTACCTGGATGACATTCTCATCTTTTCAGATAATCTGTTTGTTCACAGAGACCATGTCTGGATTGTACTTCAGCGCCTTCAAGAAAATAATCTCAAGCTGGAGAAATGTTCTTTTGAATGTTCTGAAGTCCTGTTACTAGGAGGCTTTGTCTCTAACTTCGGTCTTCGTATGGATCCTGGAAAGGTCTCGGCCATTACCAACTGGTCTCTTCCTGCCAGCCTCAAGGCCACACAGCGTTTTCTTGGGTTCACTAATTATTACAGGCAGTTCATTAGGAATTACTCCTCTATTGCTGCGCCTATTATCATCTTGACCAAGAAGGGTGCTAATGCCAAGGAGTGGCCCCCTGAAACTGTCTCTGCCTTTCGTGATTTAAAACAGGCCTTCATGTTTGGACCTTTGTTGAGGCGACCTGACCCTGGGGATCCATTTTTTATGTTAAGTGAATGCTTCCTCAACTGGGGTGGGAGCTGTGCTTCTTCAATCCTTTGGGGAAAAACATCAACCATGTGCGTTTTTCTCCAAAAAAAATTCTCAAGCGGAGAAGAATTACGCTATTGGTGATCGGGAACTTCTTACGATTAAATTGGCATTGGAGGAGTGGCGTCATCTCTTGAAGGATTCCCCACATTCCATAACAATTTTCACTGACCATAAAAATCTGTAGTACTTACAGAATGCCAAACGATGGAATCCCAGACAAGCCAGGAGGAGTCACTTTTTTTCTCGTTTTAACTTCACCATTACGTTCAAATCTGGTTCCTGCAACAGGCAGGCTGATGCACTCTCTAGGTCTTTTGACATTCAGGATGAGGAGCCTACCCCTGAACTGGAGCCGATCATCCATACTTCATGCATCCTTTCCCATTCTACCACCCTGGAGTCAAATATTCCTCCTGGCAAGACCTTCATCCCCACTGAGCATGCTGGGTTCCTTTGATCCTTCCTCCCCATCAGTCGCCACTACTGGTGGCCTACCCTCCATTTGGATGTCAAAGACTACGTTAAGGCTTGTCATGTCTGTGCCCAGTCTAAATCCTCCACGCAGGCTCCTGCATGTCTTCTCACACCCTTTCCTATTCCTGAGTAGCCCTGGTCTCACATAGCCATGGACTTTATCACCGATCTTCCACCATCTGAGAATAATACGGTAATTGTCACGCCGTGTCCAGGTTTTGATCCTGGGACCTGGTGTTCGCAGACAGTTTCCTATTGCCTGAACCACCAGGGAACTTGCTTTTTGTTAGAATCCATGTTAGGTTCCTGTTCATGCTAGTTTGGTGGATGCTATTTGTTTCTGGTTGCTGACTTTGCTTGTTCCTGACTCTGATTGTTGGATTGCCCCTTGGATTTACGCTGTTCTCGTTGCCGACCCTGCCTGTTTCCGACACTGCCTTCTGGTTGGCCCCTATGTACAGTACTTCTGCCTTGGTCCACTGCCTTGGATTGTCCTTTCACCTGCCGGGTTACTGTCTTCGGCCTCTACTAACCGTGAGTTATTTGCTGGTGGTTCCTTGTTAGGCTGTTTGCACCATCTATTGCGGTTCCTTTACACTGGCTTCAGGATCTCAACCGTTCCTCCACCTGATACTGGGATAGCAAGACTACCGGTCAGGAAATTGGAGTGACGGTTGGAATCTCCTGGTAGACCTGACAGTAATTTGGGTGGTAATTGATCGGTTCTCCAAGATTGCTCATTTTGTTCCTTTTCCTGGCCTCCCTTCTGCTCCTGCTTTGGTTCCCATTTTTGTTCAAGAGATCTTCCGCCTCCATGGGGTTCCTTCCCATATTGTTTCTGACGGGGTGTTCAATTTACATTTCGTATTTGGAGAGTCTTCTGCAGATCCATCAAAAGTAGTGTCTTGGAGCTGGATGGCAAAACTGGCCATGAGAGAGCAGATCTGTTATCACTGGCAGAGGCAGTGGTGACTCAATGCTCAACTGTAGGCAAGACAGACACTAGAGCCTCCTCAGCCAAAATGGTATAATTGCAATTATCAATACTGCAAGTTCCACTGACAGCCTAAAAATTCTACTCTTCCACTATTGTCTGGGCACAGTACAACTTTTGTTCCTTTTATTCTCGTGGCTGTAATGAATTACATAGATAGTTACATAGTAGGTGAGGTTGAAAAAAGACACAAGTCCATCAAGTCCAACCTATGTGTGTGATTATATGTCAGTATTACATTGTATATTCCTATATGTTGTGGTCGTTCAGGTGCTTATCTAATAGTTTCTTGAAACTATCAATGCCCCCCTCGCTGAGACCACCCCTTGTTGAAGGGAATTCCACATCCTTGCAGCTCTTACAGTAAAGAACCCTCTACGTAGTTTAAGGTTAAACCTCTTTTCTTCTAATTTTAATGAGTGGCCACAAGTCTTGTTAAACTCCCTTCTGCAAAAAAGTTTTATCCCTATTGTGGGGTCACCAGTATGGTATTTGTATATTGAAATCATATTCCCTCTCAAGCGTCTCTTCTCCAGAGAGAATAAATACAGTGCTCGCAACCTTTCCTCATAACTAATATCCTCCAGACCCTTTCTTAGCTTTGTTGCCCTTCTTTGTATTTGCTCCATTTCCAGTACATCCTTCCTGAGGACTGGTGCCCAGAACTGGACAGCATACTCTAGGTACGGCCAGACCAGAGTCTTGTAGAGTGGGAGAATTATTGTTTTATCTCTGGAGTTGATCCCCTTTTTAATGCATGCCATTGTTGAGCCTATCATCTACTAGGACCCCCAGGTCCTTTTCCATCCTAAATTCCCCCAGAGATTCTCCCCCCAGTGTATAGATTGCATTCATATTTTTGCCACCCAAATGCATTATTTTGCATTTTTCTACATCATTTGCCATGTAGATGCCCACTCCATTAATTTGTTCAGATCTTTTTGCAAGGTTTCCACATCCTGCGGAGAAGTTATTGCCCTGCTTAACTTAGTATCGTCCGAAAATACAGAGATTGAACTGTTTACCCCATCCTCCAGGTCGTTTATGAACAAATTAAATAGGATTGGTCCCAGCACAGAACCCTGGGGGACCCCACTACCCACCCCTGACCATTCCGAGTACTCCCCATTTATCACCACCCTCTGAACTCGCCCTTGTAGCCAGTTTTCAATCCATGTACTCACCCTGTGGTCCATGCCAACGGACCTTATTTTGTACAGTAAACGTTTATGGGGAACTGTGTCAAATGCTTTTGCAAAATCCAGATACACCATGTCTACGGGCCTTCCTTTATCTAGATGGCAACTCACCTCCTCATAGAAGGTTAATAGATTGGTTTGGCAAGAACGATTCTTCATGAATCCATGCTGATTACTGCTAATGATGCCGTTCTCATTACTAAAATCTTGTATATAGTCCCTTATCATCCCCTCCAAGAGTTTACATACTATTGATATTAGGCTAACTGGTCTGTAATTCCCAGGGATGTATTTTGGGCCCTTTTTACATTTTCCTCCAATCAGTTGGTACCATTCGAGTCAGTAGACTGTCAGTAAAAATTAGGAACAATGGTCTGCAATTACTTGACTTCGCCATCTCCCCATCCTTTGTAACCAGATGTCCTTCCTCATTCTTTTTGGAGCCAATATGGCCTGTCCTCCCTTTTTTACTGTTTACATACTTAAAGAATTTCTTGGGATGGTTTTTGCTCTCCTCCGCTATGTGTCTTTCATGTTCTATCTTAGCCGTCCTTATTGCACCCTTACATTTCTTGTTGCATTCTTTATAAAGTCTGAATGCTGATGATGATCCCTCAACCTTGTATTTTTTGACGGCCTTCTCCTTTGCTTTTATATGCATTTTTACATTGGAGTTAAGCCATCCAGGACTTTTGTTCAATCTATTAAATTTATTACCCAATGGGATGCATTGGCTAATGCCCTTATTTAATATGCTCTTAAAGCAAACCCATCTCTCCTCCGTGTTCTTTGTTCCTAAGATTTTATCCCAATCTATGCCTTCTAGCAAGGTTCGTAGTTTAGGGAAGTTGGCTCTTTTGAAATTCAGTGTCTTTGTATTCCCCTTATGTTTCCTATTTGTGTGATTTATACTGAAGCCAATTGACCTGTGATTGCTGTTACCTAAATTGCCCCGTATTTCCACATCCAGGATCAGGTCTGTATTGTTGGTAATCAGTAGTTCCAGTAACGCTTTATTTCTAGTTGGTGTGTCTACCATCTGACCCATAAAATTGTCCTGCAAGACATTTAGGAACTGGCGAGCCTTAGATGAATGCGTGGTTCCCTCCGCCCAGTTTATGTCTGAATAGTTAAAATCCCCCATCATGATAACACTTCCCATCCTTACTGCTAATCCAAATTGTGATAGGAGATCTGTCTCCCCTTCCTCCATCAGGTTAGGGGGCCTATAGCATACTCCCAGTATTATTTTCCCCTTAGCTTCATCCCTTTGGTGCTCTACCCATAAGGATTCCACCTCCTCCCTAGCTCCCTTAGTGATGTCATCTCTCACATTCACTTATATATTATTCTTGATATATAGGCATACCCCTCCCCCTTTTTTACCCTCTCTATCCTTGCAATAAAGGGTATACCCTTGAATGTTTGCCAGCCAATCATGAGAGCTGTTGAACCAGGTCTCTGAAGTTCCCACAAAATCCAAATCCTCCTCATACAACAGTATCTCTAGTTCACCCATCTTGTCCGCCAGGCTCCTGGCATTGGTGAACATGCCACGTAGATTAGACCGGTCGCATATTATCCTCTTATTGGGTGTTCTGAGATTTCATCTAGGACTTGCTTTTATACTTACCTTGGGTTTATGTGCTTTGGTCAACCTACCACTAATGCCCCCAATACTACCCTCTGGAATATGTTCCGCGCTGACTATCTCTACCTCTGAACCCTCCCCCTCATCGCCTAGTTTAAAAACCCCTCTAACTTTTTGGCCATCTTCATTCCCGGCTGATCTGCACCCTCCTCATTTAGGTGCAGTTCGTCCCTTCTATAGTACCGGTTATCGGCTGACAAGTCGGCCCAGTCCTCCAGGAACCCAAACCCCTCCTTACTACACCAGCTCTTCAGCCACTTGTTTACTTCCCTAATCTCCCTCTGCCTTTCTGGTGTGGCTTGATGTACCAGTAGTATTCCTGAGAATACTACCTTGGAGGTCCTTTTCCTCAATTTAGCTTCTAAGTCCCTAAAATAGTTCTTTTGTCGGATACTGGCTAATCTAGATAAAAATCATTGAAAAAAATGGCATGGGTCCCCCCCAGTCCATTACTAGGCCCTTTGGGTCTGGTATGGATAGTAAGGGGAACCCTGAGCCATTTTTTTTTAAATAGCGTAGGGGTCCCCCCAAAATCCATATCAGGCCTTTCAGGTCTAGTATGGATTTTAAGGGGAACCCTGCACCAAAATGTAAAAAAAATGGCGTAGGGGTCCCCCCTTAAAATTCATACCAGACCTTTATCTGAGCACTGGCAGGCCGCAGGAAAAGGGGAGGGCGAGAGAGAGTGCCCCCCCTCCTAAACCATACCAGGCCACATACCGTCAACATGGGGAGGATGCTTTGGGGTCCCCCCAAAGCACCTTGTCCCCATATTGATGGGGACAAGGGCCTCGTCCCCACAACCCTTGCCCAGTGGTTGTGGGGGTCTGCGGGCGGGGGGCTTATCGGAATCTGGAAGCCCCCTTTAACAAGGGAACCCCAAGATCCCGCCCCCCCATGTGAATGGTTATCGAGTACATTGTACCCCTACACATTCACCAAAAAAAGTGTCAAAATGGTAAAAATTACAGTAGACAATTTGGGACAAGTCCTTTATAGAAAAATAAAAAATAAAAACTGTCCCACGATGTCCATTCATCTTCAATCACAGTGTCCGACGACCCGAGAAAAAAAAAGCAACAACTCCGCCTCCATTGGAGGCTCCCGCTGGCTGAAGCCTCTTTGCGATTACAGCAGTTATATACCTGAGGGAGGGGCCACCCGTGATGTAAACGGGTGACCCCGCCCCCTCTGACGCCACATGATGTTAGAGCAAGGCGGGGCCACCTGGTGACATAAACGGATGACTCTGCCTTCCTCTCAGTCAGCGGGAGCCTCCCATGGCTTTTAAGGAGGCGGAATTGTTGCAGTTTTTTTTTCTCGGGTTGTCGGACGCTGTGATCGAAGATGAATGGACATCTTGGGACAGTTTTTATTTTTTAATAAAGCCCCAAATTGTCTACTGTCATTTCTACCATTTTGATACTTTTTTCAGTGAATGTGTAGGAGTACAATGTAGCTGATACCCATTCACATGGGGGGGGATCTGGGGGTCCCATTGTTAAAGGGGGCTTCCAGATACTGTCAAGCCTCCTGCCCGCAGACCCCCACAACCACCGGGCAAGGGTTGTGGGGATGAGGCCCTTGTTCCTATCAACATGGGGAGAAGGTGCTTTGGGGGGATCCCAAAGCATCCTCCCCATGTTGAGGGCATGTGGCCTGGTACTGTTCAGAAGGAGGGGTGCCCCCCTTTTCCTGCGACCTGCCAGGTTGCGGTGCTCGGATAAGGGTCTGGTATGGATTTTTGAGGGACCCCCTACGCCATTTTTTAAAATATTATGGCACAGGGTTCCCCTTAAAATCCATACCAGACCTGAAGGGCCTGGCATGGATTTTGGGGGGACCCCCACGTATTTTTTTTTTAAATTTTGGTGCGGGGTTCCCCTTAATATTCATACCAGACCCAAAGGGCCTGGTAATGGACTGGCGGGGTGGAACCCATGCCATTTTTTTCAATTATTTTTATCTATATTGGCCGGGATCCGACAATTCATTACAGCCGCAAGCAGTTTTGAATTACTTTTTTTTGGGCTGTTACTGATTAAAATTTTCGTGTTTGATTAATCGATTTTTTTAAAATCGATTAATCAACTGATTTAGATTAATTATAACACACATACAGATCCAACTACTTTTAGCTGATCTCCTTGCATTACAACTCTGCATTAGTCAGTGGTAAATGTGGTATACACTATATTCACTCACCCGACACTAGTTAGTTTCCACAATCCATGACTTAACTTCACAGTTCACACAAATACGTTTTAAAAAACTGTAGCACTGACGTAAGTCATTTTTTTTAATAAACTTTAAGAAAAACGTAGAAAGTTAGTTTAACTTTAATTGGGTAGAAAGAAAAGATGTAAGTGCTCACCGCTTAAGTAAAAGATTTAATTTTTGTGTTCAAACACAAACTACTCACATAAAGATGATAAAAACACAGCATGTAAAGCCGACAATCGTGTTAGTTCCCTAGGGCAGCAGCGGGTGACATCATGCGTAGCTCCTCCCCATACGCGTTACGTTCAATCAGAACTTCCTCAGAGCTTCCTCAGCAGGACGGGGCTATGGTGTCACCCTACAGTCTATTTAAATAGCACCGTTGTTATGGCAACGGCTGAAGCCAGACATAGCGGGGCATGGCTAGGACGTAACACGTCAGTCAAAAGGAAGCGCTGCCATCATGGCAACAGCAGAAGCTGAACCACACGGCAAAAATATCACAGCTTATCAGCCTCTAAGGATAACAATGTTAAAAACGGAGGTTATCAAATTTGCCTACACTTAGCTCACTGAATGATCCCAGTTAACCACATCCATATTTAACATCACTGTCCAGGCTGTCCGGTGACGTCAAGGACATCGACGTCACCTGACTCCTCCCCCCTTCCCTTTGTTAGCAGACGGAGGCACTTGGGGAAGGGGGGAGGAGTCCGGTGACGTCGATGTCCATGACGTCACCGGATCTCCGACGGAACTCCCTGAAGGCCTGGAAGTCGGCGGAGAGCTGAGTACCGATCAAAACAATTTTGATCAATCAAAAAAATTAACGATTAATCAAGGAATTAATCATTAATTTCCGCAACCCTACTTTTTTTTCCTTTAGAAATGTCATTTTTCTGTGGTATTGTTCTAAACATGGGAAAAATGAGCTACTTTACAGGCATACTAAGGACACCCCCCAGGCACGATATTTAAAGGAATATTTTATCTTTATTGTTTCACTTTAAGCATTATTAAAATCACTGCTCCTGAAAAAATGTCCGTTTTTAAAACTTTTTTTGCATTGATACATGTCCCCTGGGTATATGGAGAGTGATGGATGAAGGGCGCGTGATCAGTTGCTCACATCAAAACGTATAAAATGTATTCATATGAAAATAGAAGCAAATAAAAGCAAATAAAAACAATTAAATAATGCCAATACTACGTATCAATACAAACAGGTAACAAAATATAAAAAATATGGAAATTTGGAATTAAAAACCTGTTAAAAGTATCATGAGCCCATATTGAGGCGGGTGTTTAGAATTTTCTGACGCGTTTCGAGGATAACCTCTTCATCAGAGTCTTTTGAGAACCAGGGCGCAGTCTCTATGGGCCAGTAGGCCAAAATATGTACATCAACATAATGGCTAGTTGGAAAAGATGGCCTGAAATGGGAAATGCGATTTTCTGTGTTCCATACCAGTCCACGTACAAGCGTTCTATGTGATAGTTGATGGTGTGTGTGTTCTCCTTTAAATTTGTAGAGAAGGGATTGTAGGGTGGTGTGGACCTGTCACGGGCTGGATGAAAGAGAGATTTTTTTGGCCTGTCTGTGTCCTCCTGGGAGAGTGCTGTCCTGTATTGTAGAGGATGGAGGGGGGTGAAGATCTCTTGAGAGGTTACTGCAGCCAAGTATGTCCGCAGCTGTCTCTCTGCCTCAGATAGAGGAGGATAGGTCCACACCACCCTACAATCCCTTCTCTACAAATTTAAAGGAGAACACACAACCGATGTGTACAATACAACCATATCCATAGGTGTATGAAAACACCTTATTGGTAATATTGATTCACTGTATCCATGTCCAAAATTCTACATGTTTCGCCATATATCTTCTTCAGGAAAAAACATGGAGTTTCATCTACTAAAGCTATGGACATACACATCAATCAAACTTATCATGAAAGAAACAACAAAAATTAGCAATATATGTAAGAAGGCCAGTATGGTGGCCTGAATTTATGGGAGGAGCGCGGGGGGTATTTAACCAGGCCGTTCACCTGTGCTCTTCTTCGGTTTCCTGTGCGTGATACCACGTCACTAGGCCGACTCTTCGAAAACTCAGCGTCCGTGAGTTCCGGCGTTCAAAGTTTTTCGAGGCTCTCGTCTCCGTTCGCAGTCACGTACAACGCGTCTGGCTCGGCTGTCGCAGGTAGGGTTTTCGGTTGACTTTTCATTTCACGCATTGTTAGATATCTTGTCACTAAACCTCGATATCAAACTTACGAATCATTCATAAAACCCTACACATAGCCACAACGTCTGCCAATCACTCGCAACATTATCATACCAAACATTTCTCCATTTTTACGTACCTCACACCGACGCGAAGACACCGCTTCGTTTAGGCGTGTCTCACTGTTTTATGCTCCACAGACAAATCAATGTCACTCGTGAATTTTCTGTACACCGATCGATGCCATATCAAGGCTAAACTATTTCAAAACATTTCAAACCATTTCAAACCATTTCAATCATTTCAATCATTTCGCTCTCCTGTACCGCGCTCCGATTCGAATCCAGTCGCATCCACGATGCACTGATTAGTTCCGGGGTGCCCCAGTTGTTTATGGCCTCATTTCAGTACATGCTCCAGACTCACGTTCTTTGCCAGTTGCAGGTTGCGGCTCACCAATTTATGTCTCTGGCACATCATTTCACTGTCACGTATCACGTTCCGATACGAATCCGGTCGCATCCAAGATGCACCAATGCGTACCGGCGTGCCCCAGGTATTTTTCAGCCTCATTTCAGTACATTCTCCAGAGTCCGGTTCGTTGTCAGTCGCAACAGTGGCACTATTGATTCGTGCCTTTGTCATGGCAAACATTTTACTCATTTCACTGTCACGCATCACGTTTCGATAAGAATCCGATCGCATTCAAGATGCTTTGAAACCTAGGGGCATCCGACAGACATCCTTTCATCCCGGTAGCCTCATTTCATACCGTGCCTCACAGTTCGATTCAAAAGTTTGTTGCAGTCGCGGCACATCGATTCGTGCCTCCATCAAGGCATAAACATTTCACTCATTTTATTTCAAATTCATGCACCGGTCGCTTAAACACATTACAAATCACTTCACCAGGTAGTGGTGTGGGTATAGGACTGACAGATAGCGCCCTTATTTTGGTATACCGTCCATCAGACCAGGGCACACTTCAGGTCCATTTCATGTTGTAAGTCTTATGTTAAGTCTAAATGTTGTCCATATCCGTATCGGCCATAGGGCTTCAACCATAAGTAAGAAGGCCAGTATGGTGGCCTGAATTTGTGGGAGGAGCTCGGGGGGTATTTAACCAGGCCGTTCGCCTGTGCTCTTCGTCGGTTTTCTGTGCGCGATACCCACCCTCCCATCCCTTTTTCAGGGCATTTCTCAAATTAATTTCTCTTCACAACATCCATTTCTAAACCTTGGGTATGTCCCCTTATTTTGGTATACTGTCCATCAGACCAGGGCACACTTCAGGTCCATTTCTTGTTGTAAGTCTTATGTTAAGTTTAAATGTTGTTCATATCCGCAACGGCCATAGGGCTTCAACCATAAATATATTTATACAAAGGGATCATATATAAATTATAAGATATACACATATGGTTGCAATCAGACACATGGCGAGCATCCCCAAATGTTGGTTCCTACCTCACTGACTGAGCGTGGGAGCCATTTTGAAATAAAAAAATGAATAAGGAGTGGGCTCCAGTGATGTCATGCATCTGATCAGCCACAGACGCCCAAATATGGCGGGTCTCCCGTAGGGAGGGGTATGGGTGGATAAAGTCAAGTACAGCTAAGAGTATAACCTGTCAATTCTAACATAAGATATCCTTGTAAATTCTCTTTAACTCATCCCAATATGGATGGTAGAGACAAAGAAGAATAAAAAAAAATTATAAAATCATCGTCACAGATTAAATTTACTCAACCTGAGCTTTCCTTAGATTTAAATAAACTGGGAGCCTTAGAATCCATCAGACGACATCAGTGATCTAACTATATAGGAGACCACTTCGTAGTTCTAAAAATACAAACAAAAAGCCCTATCATTTGCCATTCATAGTAGAGCACAAACTGCCATTTTGCTGGAATTTCATACTAAATATACTTGCCTCCATTTTAAAATAGCACTCATCCATGGGTCAAAGTGACTCCAAAGAGAGTAAGGGAAAGATACCCTTTCAACCGTTTATAGGCTTAAAGGAAGCTATCTACAAGTGATAGAACAAAGATATACCACAATTGTATTTACTGTGAAGTCTATGTGGTTTCCAGAGTCACTGATGTAAGGAAATATACCTAATGCCCTGTCCTGATGGTTTGGGGCTCCCAGGGATCCCAACAACATGGCTGCCACCACGTGGGTCCTTATATGCCCCTCCCCGTTGCATCAGGTGCGATGTTAAACGTTGCGCCGTGATGATGCAATGCGGCCATAAAGGGGAGGGCCCGCGGGACGAGGGGGGCGTCCAAGATCCCAAGCTGTGCCATGGATCTGCGGCAAGCGCCATTGAGCAAAGTGGGAGTCAACAGCAGCCACACCCCTAGGGGCGGGATCCACAGAATAAAACCCCCAAAGAGCAAACTGCTACAGAACACAACACGGCAGGAAGCCGGAACCCCCAAGCCAAATGGGGCCCCTTAAGGCGAGCGTGCATGGGTGCCCCCCATGATTCAGGAGGGCCTGTGTAGCTATCCCCACAAAGTGGGGATGGCCCCATGGACGCCCTTGGGCGTCCTGGGCGTCCGTACGGGGACCCACAAAGTGAATGGGCAAAAGGGCCAAGCGGAGCAGGGCTCCACAGGTGTCACTCCAAATGAGAAGAAAAAAAGGTCACATCTTGAAAATCAGTTATGGTTTTGGGCACTGCACAGTAAAAAGCCAAAAATGTTTAAAAATAATTCAGATGACAGTTCATGGGTAAATATACTTTCATCTTAAAGCAATATTAAACCCAAAAGTAAACATTTATTATATTGCAGCTTACCAATTCTTTGGCTGCATTAGGTTTATATTTTAGGTTTTCTTTCTTCTATTTTCACCTGCTGATCTAGGCAGTAAGTTTGATGTTTTTCAACAGAACAAGCTTAAAATCTTTAGCTTTTATTTATGTAAAAACTTTATACCAAAAGCAACAGAACTGTTGCTGTAACTGCTTATAAAATGTTAGCTGGAGTTTGGCTTTACTTTGTTAGTGTATCTAAATCTGCTAGTACAAATAGAGTAAGTTTCCTTTATTTGAAGTATACAGTACTTACAGCAATGGATATTTGTCAAAACAACACTGTCTTTTTTTCTTCAAATAGTGCAACTGGTAGTGCACTGAGTTTGGAAACTGAATGGGAATTACAGGGAACTGAACTACAAGGTATTTTGCCAAAATAAGGGTGCATTCATCATCTGTCCCTAACTGCAGGTAATTGCTGGCTGTGTGAACAGTCATGGATAGCTGTCATTGCTTTGTATAGGATGAGCAGCAACAGTTCTTTGGTTATCTTTGGCTTGCCATGAGGAGAGGGGTCTGCCAGGTCTTTGGGCTTGATGGACCACAGATGAGCCTTACCCCTGTCAGGAGCCTTGAGCTTAGAGAGGTCAGGGAAGGGTCCTACCTCTTCAGAAGGTGAACTAGAGACAAACCCCTAAGTGCACTTTTTTGTGTGTTTCATATGCACTTTTCTTTTCATTTACAGGTGTTTTGTTTTTGCGCACCACCTCAAGTTCTGGCATTCCAGCTGTAGGAATGCACAGATTCTTGCCCCTGGAATTTGCAGGGTGTGTGTTAATTGCCCACTCTGTACTATCACTTGTACCTACAGGTAAGCCTATAATAAGGCTTACCTGTAGGTACTGTGAACCCAGAAGACGGGGGAACATGTCAGCCCTCTCAGCGGTGACTTTACAGTGCTGGAGGGCTTCGTTCCAAGGTGAGTATTTTTAATAATGCCATTGCCTTGCAGTTTTTTTTTTAAATCAGCGGTCTACAACCGCTTTAATTAAAGTTGTATTAAACCTAAAAGCAAACCTTTATTGAATTGCAGCTTATCAATTCTTAGATGTGGTGGCTGCATTAGTTTTATTTTTTGGCTTTCTTTCTTTTATTTTTATCAGGTGATCTGGTCAGTAAGCCCATTGTTTTTTTCAAAAGAACAAGCTCTCTTCCAGATCTATCAATTACAGAAATGAGACAAACCATTTAACACATGCCTGAATGCCTGCAATAATCAGCTTTTATTTATTTATTTTAAAACGTTATCCCAAAAGGAAAAAGACTTTGTTGTAACTGTTTATAAAGTATTAGCTGAAGTTTGGCATCAATTTGTTAGTGCATTTAAACTTGCTAGTACATCTAAAGCCGCGTACACACAAGCGGAATGTCCGACAGAAAAAGTCCGGAACTGAAGCTTTTCATTGTCTATTCCGATCGTGTGTATGCCCCATCTGACTTTTTTTTTTGAAAATACTGACGGACCTAGAAATGGAACATGTTCTAAATATTTCCGACGGAACCAATTCCTATCGGGAAAACCGCTTGTCTGTATGCTGTTCCGACGGACCAAAAACTATGCATGCTCTGAAGCAAGTATGAGACGGAAGCTATTGGCTACTGGCTATTAAACTTTCTTTTTCTAGTCCCGTCGTACGTGCTGTACGTCACCACGTTCTGGACGGTCGGACTTTGGTTGGACTTTGGGTTGACCGTGTGTAGGCAAGACCGCTGGAATGGAATTCCGTCGGAGAAACCTTCAGAGTTTATTCTGACGGCAAAACCGGTCGTGTGTATGCGGCATAACACTCCCCTCCACGCAGGCTGACAATGCTGCTGTCCAAAGGCGCCCTCTGTTCCCCTTCATCCAAAGTGGGGGCATTCTAATACAAAAGGTGTGTTACTGGCCAGATCACCAGTCGAAAAAAGGGGAAAAAGCCCCCCAAAAAAGAAAACTAATGCAGCCACCACATCTAATGATTAGTAAGCTGCAATATATTACATTTTTGGCTTTGCATTTAATATTTAGCACAGTGGTGTAGTGGTTAGCACTCTCACCTAGCAGTAAGAAGGGTCGCTGGTTCAAATCCCAACCACGGCACTACCTGCCTGGAGTATGCATGTTCTCCCTGTGCCTGCGTGGGTTTCCTCCGGGTACTCCGGTTTCCTCCCACACTCCAAAGACATGCTGGTAGGTTAATTGGATCCTGTTTAAATTGTCCCTAGTATGTATGAATGTGAGTTTAGGGACCTTAGATTGTAAGCTCCTTGAGGGTGTAGGGACTGATGTGAATGTACAATGTATATGTAAAGCGCTGCGTAAATTGACGGCGCTATATAAGTACCTGAAATAAATAGATAAATAAATAAATACTGCTTTAAACAATACTGGACAATTTTTATCACCTGCTTGTGGAAATAGATTTTTATTAGATAAACAATAGTATTGAAAATGCTTTCAGAAATATAATAATATTATATTATAATATTTCAATTGAATATGGATAATTATGCTAATGTGCCTGCAAGCTGTGATTTTTATATTTTATAAGGACAGGATCACTTTAACATTGGAGCTAAAACGAGTGTATTGAGTCAATTAAAATACACAAAGAAGAAATTATGGAGCTTGTGTTAGAATTTTAACCACTTGCCTACTGGACACTTATACCTCCTTGCTGCTTAGGCCAATTTTCAGCCTTTAGTGCTGTCGCACTTTGAATGACAATTGCACGGTCATGCAACACTGTACCAATATGATATTTTTATAATTTTTTTTTAGACAGATACATCTTTCTTTTGGTGTTATTTATTTTAATTGTTGGGTTTTTTATTTTTTGCTAAACAAACTAAAAAAGATGGAACATTTTGAAAAATAAAACTTGTTCTTAGTTTCTGTTATACAATTCTGCAACTGAGTAATTTTTCTCTATCACTGATTTGCATTGATGAGACTGCACTGATTGGCAGCACTTTTGTGCACTGATGAGTCTGCACTAATGAGTCTGCACTGATAGGCATCACTTATAGGCGACACTTGTGGACACTGATAGGCGGCACTAATGGGCCTCAATGGGCACTGATAGGCGGCACTGATAGGCAGCACTGGTGGGCGCTGATAGGTGGCACTGATAGGTGGCACTGATAGGCAGCACTGATGGGCACTGATAGGCACCACTGATAGGCGGCACTACTGGGCACTGATAGGCAGCACTAATGGGCACTGATAGGTGGGACTGATGGGCGCTGATAGGCACTGATAGGTGGCACAAATGGGCACTGATAGGTAGCACTGTCAGGGGGCACTGATGAGGAGGCACTGATGGGCAGCACTGATAGGCGGCACTGATGGACACTGATAGGTGGCACTAATAGGAACTACTATGCACTGATAGGTGGCACTAACGGGCACTGATAGGCAGCACTGATAGGCACCGATAGGCACTGATAGGTGGCACAGATGGGCGCTGATAGGTAGCACTGATAGGGGGCATTGATGAGGAGGCACTGATAGGCAGCACTGATGAGCACTGATGGGTAGCATTGATGGTTCTGATTGTCTCTGATGGGGTTGCCCTGATGTCCTGATTATCTGTGTGCATGTCCCCTGTCAGGACTGCGTGTTACCGGCTCTCCTCTCCTCTACATGAAAGTACTACCGATATCCGGCAACTCTGTTTACATTGTGATTTTTTGTACATTTGATGACTGGACAAATATTGTTCAAAAATGTAATGCACTTTCGATAATCAATTTTAGGATGAATGTAATTCCCAAACAAAAACCGCATACACTGTTTAAAATGTGTTAGTTTGAGAACAATTTTTCATCCTGCTCTTTCGGATTTTCTTGTCACTGTGGTCAAAAATGAACAACTATTTGACTCCACTAACAATTAAAAAATGTAACAAGTGTTCTTAAAACAAAATTTTTTGAATGAAAATCTATAGGTGAATGGTCAGCATTAGTTACTAAACATTATGCATTATTATTGATTGTGCCAGGACAACCAAAATGTACTCTCACATTATTTACTAAAAGCCTGTGATGTGCTTTAGTACGTGTGCACAGACAACAGCATAGATATGATGGATACGCTGGGAAGCCTGTTATGCTTTGTAGTGTATACTGCAGCCCATGAATATGTGCCACATATGTGGTGGCATGCCTAATAAACTTGTGTATTAGCTATTTAAAATTTGCAATTGGAGTCACACCACCTCTGTGTGCAAAACATACTGATCTCTTCTATAGAATGTGGTGTTCAGTACTCCAAGCAAGGGGGAGGGGGGGGGTACATATATAGCATTGGGGTATTGTTTTTTTACTCATTTTATGGGTTAGAGTTTTCATGTTTTGTGGTATTATTAGGTCCCCTACTGTGAATATATATATATATATATATATATATATATATATATATATATATATATATATATATATATATATATATATATACAGTGGGGACGGGCAGTATTCAGACCCCCTTAAATTTTTCACTCTGTTATATTGCATTTGCTAAAATCATTTAAGTTAATTTCTTTTCCTCATTAATGTACACACAGCACCCCATATTGACAGCAAAACAAAGAATTGTTGACATTTTTGCAGATTTATTAAAAAAGAAAAACTAAAATATCACATGGTCCTAAGTATTCAGACCCTTTGCTCAGTATTTAGTAGAAGCACCCTTTTGATCTAATACAGCCATGAGTCTTTTTGGGAAAGATGCAACAAGTTTTTCACACCTGGATTAGGGATCCTCTGCCATTCCTCCTTGCAGATCCTCTCCAGTTCTGTCAGGTTGGATGGTAAACATTGGTGGACAGACATTTTTAGGTCTCTCCAGAGATGCTTAATTGGGTTTAAGTCAGGGCTCTGGCTGGGCCATTCAAGAACAGTCACGGAGTTGTTGTGAAGCCACTCCTTTGTTATTTTAGCTGTGTGCTTAGGGTCATTGTCTTGTTGGAAGGTAAACCTTCGGCCCAGTCTGAGGTCCTGAGCACTCTGGAGAATGTTTTCGTCCAGAATATCCCTGTACTTGGCCGCATTCTTTCCCTCGATTGCAACCAGTCGTCCTGTCCCTGCAGCTGAAAAACACCCCGACAGCATGATGCTGCCACTACCATGCTTCACTGTTGGGACTATATTGGACAGGTGATGAGCAGTGCCTGGTTTTCTCCACACATACCGCTTAGAATTAAGGCCAAAAAGTTCTATCTTGGTCTCATCAGACCAGAGAATCTTATTTCTCACCATCTTGGAGTCCTTCAGGTGTTTTTTTAGCAAACTCCATGTGGGCTTTCATGTGTCTTGCACTGAGGAGAGGCTTCCGTCGGGCCACTCTGCCATAAAGCCCTGACTGGTGGAGGGCTGCAGTGATGGTTGACTTTCTACAACTTTCTCCCATCTCCCGACTGCATCTCTGAAGCTCAGCCACAGTGATCTTTGGGTTCTTCTTTACCTCTCTCACCAAGGCTCTTCTCCCACGATAGCTCAGTTTGTCCGAATGGCCAGCTCTAGGAAGGGTTCTGGTCATCCCAAACATCTTCCATTTAAGGATTATAGAGTGCTCTTAGGAACCTTGAGTGCAGCAGAAATTTTTTTGTAACTTTGGCCAAATCTGTGCCTTGCCACAGTTCTGTCTCTGAGCTCTTCGGGCAGTTCCATTGACCTCATGATTCTCATTTGCTCTGACATGCACCGTGAGCTGTAAGGTCTTATATAGACAGGTGTGTGGCTTTCCTAAGTCTAATCAGTATAATCAAAAACACAGCTGGACTCAAATGAAGGTGTAGAACCATCTCAAGGATGATCAGAAGAAATGGACAGCACCTGAGTTAAATATATGAGTGTCACAGCAAATGGTCTGAATACTTAGGACCATATGATATTTCAGTTTTTCTTTTTTAATAAATCTGCAAAAATGTCAACAATTCTGTGTTTTTCTGTCAATATGGGGGGCTGTGTGTACATTACGGAAGAAAAAAAATGAACTTAAATGATTTTAGCAAACGGCTGCAATATAACAAAGCGTGAAAAATTTAAGGGGGTCTGAATACTTTCCGTCCCCACTGTACACCCGTAATTAAATGGCAAACAAAAAATATCCAGTTCGGTTGCTATGGGCAGCGGCCAGCGGCTGACAGCAAAGGCAGATCTCAGTGGGAACCTCCAAAAGTAGCGGTACCCCCATGGAGGCTGCTGAGTTTGTTCATTACCTTTTGCCAGACTGCTCCGCTTCCGATCCCCCATGCAATTACATGACACCAAACAGTCAAGATTCCGGATTTATAATTCTTTATTTTAAGTATAAATCGATGGGATTATTCAGTAAGGTATATGAGATGCCCCATCCGATCCCATTTTTAGGTTGAAGGGTATTAATCTGTAGCCGTGGCTTTATTAATTAAGTCCCTTATAGCGATCCTTTCCTGGTTCCAGTTCTCTCTCTGACGTAGCACTCCCAATTTTGGACAGATAAGCATTACTCTGAATAACGCTGTGGGTGTTGAACTCAAAGTCACAGGCCGTGCTGCCTATTTCCTCCTCCTCCTCCCACGCTGCCCGGCACATCCCCGCATGGGACGTCCGGTATTCCTCCAGCGCTACATGTTGACTTCGTCTCCAGGGGCCAGACTTTTGGCCTCCCTGGAATCACCTCCAGCTACCCGGCTCCAGGATCTCTGAACTCCCGGCAGTGGCGTCACTAGGGTTGGTGTCACCCAGTGCGGTAAAACATGGTGTCACCCCCTCCACCAACTATAGTCGCCCCTCAGTACAGACCCCCCCTCCACTAAGTGCAGACCCCCCACTAAGTATAAACCCCTCTCTCAGTACAGACCTCCCATCAGTATAGACCCCCTCAGGACAAACCACCCCCCTCTATTAGTACAGACCCCCCAGAACAAACCACCCCCCCTCCATTAGTACAGACCCCCCATAACAAATCACCCCCCCTCTATTAGTACAGACCCCCCCAAACAAACCACCCCCCTCTATTAGTACAGACCCCCCCAGAACACTGCATTAGTACAGACCCCCCCAGAACAAACCACCCCGCCCTATTAGTAAGGATCCCCCGACAAACCACCCCCCTGCATTAGTACAGACCCCCCCAGCCAAACTACCTCCCCTACATTAGTACAGACCCCCCAGGACAAACCACCCCCCTACATTAGTATAGACCACCCCCAGAACAAACCACCCCTCCTTACATTAGTATAGACCCCCCCAGGACCAAACCACCCCCCTACATTAGTATAGACCACCCCCAGAACAAACCACCCCTCCTTACATTAGTATAGACCACCCTCAGAACAAACCACCCCTCCTTACATTAGTATAGACCCCCCAGGACGAAACCACCCCCCTACATTAGTATAGACCCCAGGACAAACCACCCCCCTACATTAGTATAGACCCCCCAAGACAAACCACCCCCCTACATTACTATAGACCCCCCAGGACAAACCCCTCCCCCTACATTAGTATAGACCCCCCCAGGACAAACCACCCCCCCTACATTAGTATAGACCCCCCCAGGACAAACCACCCCCCCTACATTAGTATAGACCCCCAGGACACACCACCCCCCTACATTAGTATAGACCCCCCCAGGACACACCACCCCCCCTACATTAGTATAGACCCCCCAGGACAAACCACCCCCCCTACATTACTATAGACCCCCCAGGACAAACCCCTCCCCCTACATTAGTATAGACCCCCCCAGGACAAACCACCCCCCTACATTACTATAGACCCCCCAGGACAAACCCCTCCCCCTACATTAGTATAGACCACCCCAGGACAAACCACCCCCCCTACATTACTATAGACCCCCCAGGACAAACCACCCCCCTACATTAGTATAGACCCCCCCAGGACAAACCGCCCCCCTACATTACTATAGACCCCCCCAGGACAAACCCCTCCCCCTACATTACTATAGACCCCCCAGGACAAACGCCTCCCCCTACATTACTATAGACCCCCAGGACAAACCACCCCCCCTACATTAGTATAGACCCCCCCAGGACAAACCACCCCCCTACATTACTATAGACCCCCCAGGACAAACCACCCCCCCTACATTACTATAGGCCCCCCAGGACAAACCCCTCCCCCTACATTAGTATAGACCCCCCCAGGACAAACCACCCCCCCTACATTACTATAGACCCCCCAGGACAACCCCCCCCCTACATTAGGTTAATTTAAAACACCCGGGCGGCAGCTGGAGAGGAGAGGACAGTATGCAGCCGCGCCGCCCGGGTGAAGTGTGTCAGGCTTGGGAAGCATGCGTCAGGGAGGTCGGAGGAGGAGAACTGTGGAAGTGGAACACGTTGGGCACGCCCCCCCCAGTGACGTCAGTCACGTCTTTGCGCGGCTGGTCTCTCACACAGAGACAGCCGCTCCGATCTAATTTCGCTCTCCTCCTCTGACAGGAGGAGGGAGGAGGGACGGGGGATGGGCTTCGACACTCGGCAGGTCGAGGCGGCGATCAGCAGAGAGCCGCCTACGGACAAGGAAGAGGAGAAGGGAGGGGAGCACTCTGGCGCTTCAGCGCCCCCACCTCTGTGGCGCCTGGGTGCACTGCACCCCGTCCAGGATCGTCCCAGCTCGGGATGGTGTCACCCCTCTAGTGGGTGGCACCCGGTGCGGACCGCACCCCCCGCCCCGTCTAGCAACGCCACTGACTCCCGGGTCTCTAGACTCCAAACACTCCGAACTCCCCACTCCAAACTCCCAGAGCATGTGACCCTCCCTTTTTATGAGGGACCTCCCCTTTGACCATATGAATTAACCATTGGTCAGTTCTCTCACATGGGGTTTCCTGCCACTCAGGTCTCAGCCCATCCTCTCTTTCCAGCACAATCCACTGTTAAGCAGAGAAGGTATCCCTGAGCTCAAGTGTAGGCGGCCACACCCCCTTCTACTCTGACACTCCCAACCCTGAATCCACATCCAGGCCTAGCAAAGGACATGGCCCTGGTTAAATTTGCCTGTCTCTATATTCTACACTATCAGAAAACACCACTAAGCACCTACCTAAAAGTAGAGGGCGCTATATATATATATATATATATATATATATATATATATATATATATATATATATATATATATATATATATATATATATATATATATAGTAACTGCCACCCCTATTCTTGCACAGCCAGGCAACACACTTTTTCCACTTGCATCTGGACACAAGAAATCAGTCTCTGGGCTTGTTTTTGTTGTTTTCATTAGGGGTAAAAACTTGGATGGGGTAGAGGGATTATGGGATGCCCAACTTGACTGAAACAACAGATGGGGACAACTTCCTTCCTATGTACAGAGAAAAGATTCTGGACTGTTCTCCATCCTGGACACAGTTAGTCTTTAAGGATCAGTGGCAAAAGATTTTTACGGACCAGAAGCTCTAATGCCACGTACACACGGTCGGACTTTTCGACCGGACTGGTCCGACGGACGCCGACGGACCAAATCCGGTGGACAATCCGATAGTGTGTGGGCTTCACCGGACCTTCAGCGGACTTTTCCAGTCGCAAATCTGACAGACTTTAGATTTGGAACATGCTTCAAATCTGTACGTCGTAACTCCGCCGGATCCAGAAATCCGCTCGTCTGTATGCTAGTCCGACGGACAAAAACCCATGCTAGGGCAGCTATTGGCTACTGGCTATCAACTTCCTCATTTTAGTCCGGTCGTACGTCATCACGTACGAATCCGTCAGACTTTTGTGTGATCATATGTACTTAAGTCCGTTCGTTATAAAGTCCGCCGCAAGTCCGCCAAAAGTCTGTCGAAAGTCTGTCGGACCTGCTGTCGGACTTTTATAGCCGAAAAGTCACACCGTGTGTATAATATGCAGATCAGGACCTCCTGGCCTCCTGGCCTCCACCCGCAAACTTACTCTGTCCTCCTTCTCAAACCAGATGCTGAAAGGATTCTTCCCAGCCAGTCTAAGCCCCTAGACATAGGGAACCCCTTCTAGGCCATCAACAGCCTCCTCCTCACTCCATCTTCTACCCGACTCCCCTGCTGGCTAGGCTCTGCCATATTTAAGGGCTGATCCATCCATCCTGCCGGGACATTTTGCCTGGGGATTGGTCAGACTCCCCTAAGAATGCAGATCAGGACCTACTGGCCTCCTGGCCTCCTGGCCTCCACCCACAATTTTTCAGAAGCTTATACAAGCTTCTAGATCCAAGGAAAGGTACCAGAGACCTGCATCTGTAGAGTTATCCAGCCTGACCTGTAGTAACCTGCAGCAACCTGACCTTATTACAGACTCACATACCTTACTATGAGCCATAAGCTTAAATATACCTACATTAAAACTAGTAGCACACTAGAGGGTGCTACATACAGTATATATATATACAGTATGGCGTGGCTACAGCGCCGACAACCACCCATGGTTTGCAACAATTTGTACTGCTATCACAGTTAAAAATGCAGATGGGGCTTGGTGATGTCGCGGTTGCCCTTGGAAACATGGACACAGGGGATGTCGCGGACGGGGACTACAGAGAAGTTGGTCCCTTACATTTGGGACATCACAAGGGGTCATTTTTTATGTGAAATCAGCGAATTGCTGCCAGTTAGCCTGCAATTCCACTGTGCCTGCCACCAGGTGTCGGTGTGGAGCACAGGGAAAATGTAGAGTTACAGTTCCTCGCACGCTGAGCCAACAAGTTGAGGGGTGGAGTCACGCCCCGGAGGAGAAGTTAACAACTTTCGTTGTGCAACGCCCCAAAACCACGAGGCGGAGGAAGATGGCTGATTGTATTCAGAGTGCATCAGTCATGCAGCAGCCCACTGAGATGCAAGATCGGGTGTTGGTGGATACTGGCATCCGCTTGGAGAGTACTGGAGGACTGGCTCTGAGAGTGATCGCTGGGGTGGAGAAGTTGTGCATGTTGTGTCCGGAATGTCACCGGCCCACTGTTGGAGTTCGTACCTCAGCCTGGTGCGGCCATTGTGGTAGTCCCCTGACTCGGCTGGCACCTGACCAACAACAGACACAGTATTACAATGTCCAACACACTACCGGACTGTGCATTCCACAGACACAGGTGACCTGGAAAAAGGGTCAAGTGTCGACCACCTCTGTGGTGAAGGATATGTCTTCTGGATCGTCCATTTCGCAGCTCTCAGAGTCAACGTCCCAAGGTAATGCTGGGGAAGCCTGCGGCCTGGCTGGAGACAGGGAGGGGGTCACTGTGTGTGGAAGAACCCTGGAAGATGTCCCGGAAAAGCCAGCTGACTCTAAGACCCTTGTTGTACCGGTCCAGAAGGAGCCACAATTATGGGAGAGGGATCTATCAGGTGAGTTGGATCGGGTGAGCAAGGGCCAGGCTGTGGACTGGGGGTCACCACAAGTGTTAGAGAACCATGGGTCCCTGGAGAACTTGTATGAGTGGTCATCCACTGAAGAGGCTGATGCTAGTGATGAGGAGGAATGGTTCATGGAGAGTTCTATTTCTGCTAGAATTTCCTCTGGAGCATCGGAGAAATCTTTAAATCAACCACAAACCCCAGTACCCTCCATTGGACTTTCCATATCTCCTTCCACTGGAGCATCAAGATTTAACAAAGGGGTGAACAGGTCACCAGACTCCTGTGTTCTGCCTGGGCAGGGAAGGCCCAAAGAACTAACGCAGCTCTCAAGATTTCAGTGTAATGTGCAGAAGAGAGTTGGGGACTGGACTACCCTTATGTTTCTGAAAGTGTCATGCTAGTGATAGAGGATTCCTGGGAGCAGTGGGAAGATGAACTGGTGTGGAATTACCTGCATGTTCCAAAACCACTACGGACACCGGAGAGTGAAGTTTGGGTCCAGTTCCAGGTTATCAAAAAATAGTGGAAACTCGGAAGAGCCATACATAAAGACAGGGTGCTTGTTGTGAAGGAAGGACAACACACCCGGTCTTAGTCTATCTCTGTTCGAAGAGAAGGGGACAGCAGAAGGAGATTGCCTGACCCAAGGTACTATTTGTAGTTGAATTTACCACAAGATGGGTTAGGGCGGGTTTTCCCCCTTCACATATCTGTTTAAGCAGGAAATTGCCACTCAGGGTGCCTGGTAAAGGACAATACCATGGATACTAGTGTGTGTCATTCCTGTCCAATTCCCTTTTGTCACTTTGAAAAAAAAAAAAAGGACTCCTGTTCAGGAGCCGAACAGAAATTATATTGGGCCCCGGGCATATGTGTGTTTCAATTGTTGGCGTGTCTGTTCAGGCTGCACTCTGCAGGAGGTCTTATAGACTCTTTTTTAGGGGGTGACAGCCTTGACAGGGAATTACATGCCATCTTTCATTTGTGATTCTGTCACCAGAGGGAGGATCATAACCCCCTACTTCTGGTGAAGTGTCAAATATAAGTTACTAGTTAGTTGTATATATTTTATGTCTTCTATTAGGTGGACCGGAGATGTGACGGCTGTCTATCTTACAGATGAAGGCCTGCAGTAAGCAGAGTATTCCTCTCAAGGGAGCAGTGCTCTGATTCTGCTTGTATGGAAGGTTAGTTGTAGGGACCTGCAGCTAGGTTGTGTTAAATGTACAGAATATATGTTTGTGTCATTTTTGTACTTTACTCGTTGATGTTATCCCTTTTCCCACTTTAAATCAGGTGATATGAGATGTTCTCCCTCTTTTAACGAAGAGGCATTTTTCAATTTGTTTTTTTCCACAACTGAGGACAGTTGTGATTTTTAGTGGGGGGTGGATGTAGCGCCCTCTACTTTTAGGTAGGTGCTTAGTGGTGTTTTCTGATATATAGAGACAGGCAAATTTAACCAGGGCTGTGTCCTTTGCTAGGCCTGGAAGTGGATTCAGGGTTGGGAGTGTCACAGTAGAAGGGGGTGTGGCCGCCTACACTTGGGCTCGGGGATACCTTCTCTGCTTAACAGTGGATTGTGCTGGAAAGAGAGGATGGGCTGAGACCTGAGTGGCAGGAAACCCCATGTGAGAGAACTGACCAATGGTTAATTCATATGGTCAAAGGGGAGGTCTCTCATAAAAAGGGGGGGGTCACATGCTCTGGGAGCTTGGAGTGGGGACTTTGGAGTGTTTGGAGGCTAGAGGCCCGGAAGTTCAGAGATCCCGGAGCCGGATAATCGGAGGTGATTCCAGGGAGGCCAAAAGTCCGGCCCCTGGAGACGAAGTCAACATGTAGCGCTGGAAGAATACCGGACGTCCCATGCGGGGATGTGCCGGGCAGCGTGGGAGGAGGAGGAGGAAATAGGCAGCATGTGACTTTGAGTTCAACACCCACAGCGTTATTCAGAGTAATGCTTATCTTTCCAAAATTGGGAGTGCTACGTCAGAGAGAGAACTGGAACCAGGAAAGGATCGCTATAAGGTTAACACATCAATAGATAATAACTATTCAAAATTTTAGTCAAAATATTATCTGTACTGAATAACAATGATTCCATAAAGAAGGAGTGTAGGAAAAGAGGTGATGTATCTCACTACCCATTGGGGTCACCACAGATGACAGCCGTGGTGTGGAGTAGTGGAATTCCAACGCGTTTCAACATACATATTTCACAAGTCTTCTTCAGGGAAATACATCACAGTCTAGGAAACCAAAAATCATAATGTTACAATCAATAATAATAAATGTGTATATCCTCCGCTAGAATGAGAATATGTGATATTCTCATTCTAGCGGAGGATATACACATTTATTATTATTGATTGTAACATTATGATTTTTGGTTTCCTAGACTGTGATGTATTTCCCTGAAGAAGACTTGTGAAATATGTATGTTGAAACGCGTTGGAATTCCACTACTCCACACCACGGCTGTCATCTGTGGTGACCCCAATGGGTAGTGAGATACATCACCTCTTTTCCTATATTCCTTCTTTATGGAATCATTGTTATTCAGTACAGATAATATTTTGACTAAAATTTTGAATTGTTATTATCTATCGATGTGTTACTATTGTAATGATTTTGTATCTTTTTAAATTCTGATTTGTATCAATAAATTGATTTTTTAATTTTCAATCTATATTTCATTGCCTTAAAAATCCCCTTAGAGGTTTCAAAAATTTCAAAAAATTCTTATATGGGATGACGGCAATGACACATCCATACCACCGAGGTCATATGTATATACATGATCGCTATAAGGGACTTAATTAATAAAGCCACAGCTACAGATTAATACCCTTCAACCTAAAAATGGGATCGGATGGGGTATCTCATATACCTTACTGAATAATCCCACCAATTTATACCTAAAGAATTATAAATCCGGAAGGTAATGAACAAACTCAGCAGCCCCCATGGGGGTACTGCTACATATATATATATCACTGCCCCCTTGTGGGTTGTTTAGAATTGCATGTTCATCTGCGCCACTTTGACCCTGTGAACTTTCCAGCCCTTCTGACACTCTGGGTTCAGACATGTTGTATGTACCTTTAAATAACACACAGACACAATGCACATTGATTAGCTCTCTCTGATTTTACTCATTCAAATAGGGAGTCAAGTAACAGGGTCTTAGTCAACTAAGTCCTGGGTAAACAGCCAAAACTCAGCTGAAAAGGTCCCACAAGATAATTAAATGAACAACTTGGAATCACAGATATAAAATAGCAATGCACATAGGAACAGATAATAAATGAATGAATAGCTAAAAAACATCACTAATTGCTGTATATACTATCACTGCAAAAAAAGGGAACCCCATGGTGGCCTATTTTACCTTTTATCTTAATGAGAGACTGGGTATTCTAGATCTTAGGGGTGTGTCCCTTTAAATGGCAACAGTATAACAATGTCTAGGATGCATGGCCTTGCAATGATTTTCACCGGCAAGTTGGAGCTCATAGAACAAGAATCCTGAATGTGGCACGGTGATATGTGGTCAAAGCAAAACAGCTGTGCCTGGCTAGTTGTAATCCTTAGACCAATACCAGGTGTAAGGTGTCAGTATACAGTGTTCTGTGACATAGGATAAGGCAATTCCAGGTGTGAGGTGTCTTTATACAGGGTTCTGTGAGATAGGGTAAGGCAAAGATTGTATTGATGGGCGGATGCCCTCTCACCAAACTGAAGAACAGCGTGGGAACCTCCTGATGAACGAGCAGAGATGCCCGACCGGCTGCTGGGACCGTGAGTCATCTGATCTATCAGGTTACAGTGACGCTGCGGTGATGTCCCCTTGTGTAGCAGGGGGACGGAGCTGGGATCGCGTGTCGCTGCGTGGTAGGCCGCAGCCCTCTCACACAGCATCGGAGGGGTGTTTACTTGATGGACCCCGGGAAGCAAGAGACTTGGGCCTAGTCTGCTGACCATTTTTAAGGCCTTTCCCAGAGTTCTTACTTTAGAGCAGATGGCATGCTGGGATGTGTAGTTCAGGGATAGTTCTGCAGAATCAGGATGTTTGTTCAGGAGACTACAGTCACCACACTGCTGGGCTCAGGAAGATGATGCAAGTAATTTCAAGCCCAGCACTAGTGGAATACAGGGACGGTCAAAGAAGGGAGAGAGTAAGTCTGCAGTGACAGATAACTGTAGTCCGCTGTCTGCTACATACATCTATATATCTTTATAATGAGAAAACATTTTGTTTTTATAATGAATCATTGTTTAATAAAATATATGTTGTTGTGCGGTTCAATAGATGTAAGAGAGAATTGGAGTCAATATATTGTATTTCAGATGCGCAGTTCATATAGAAACAGTACCACCAGAAGTCTGTACTGCTCTTAGAGGTGACTGTAAAAATAACTGTACAAGTAAAATAGCCATTGTGCACGCTGTCCAGTGGGTAACCTTGTTCTAAACCTGTTGTGACCATGCAGGTTTTCAGTGATAAATTACTATACATACACTGTCTTCTTTGCTCAAACAGCAGGTATTTTTGATCTTCTGCTTTGCTGGTCACATTTGCATGTAGTTGAGGTAGAATATTGACATACACATTCCTTAGTGCTCAACAGATTTAGAGATGTGTTTCCTATGCATGCAAACTTGTGCACTTGGCAATTCTGTAGTACAAGCCTATCATATTAATTTAGTTTTGTTCTTTTCCCTTTAGTAAATAAGGTTAGATAAATGTCATTGCTGACCACTACTTCTCAGAGTATCAGGTACTTGACTTTTATGCTGATCTAATGACTTTAATTTCTTCTGGATCACTGTCTTTATTGTCACCAAACCCTAGCAAAAAGCATAGTCTCTATAGTAAATGTGCATGACATTGTGTGTTTATTTTTTTTTAATACATTTATGTTTTTTTTTTACATTGAATATATTTGTAAAATGTCTTGATTGTTGTGCCCCTCCCCCAGCCTTACTGTCAATCCACAAACTTAAGCTGGCTATACATTATACAGTTTTCTTCTTCAATTGCCTTTAGGTTTAACTTTAACTATGTAGTGCAAGGGCCTGCCTGATTACATACAATTTGAAAGTGTTTAGGTTTGACCCCATATTATATGGCTTTAGTAAATCTAAAGGAAATTGTATAATGTATGGCCAGCCTTACTCTAGCTCCAAAGCACGCAACATATATTAGATCAAGGTCCAGCCTCACTCACCGGCCAAGGTTATACCTTTAAGCTGGGACAAGCAGTGTACTTTAGCAATATGCATAGGCATATTTCTACTCTTAGGGACTTAAGAACAGGGACCTAGAGGTAAAGACCAATCTAGCAGCACCTTGTCCTCAGTGCAAGCTTAGCTGTCCATGCATAGCTCAGTGTACATTTCCAGCATGCCTCTGTGTAGGGACGCATGAACTCCCCAGCACATGACTAAAGCACAGATGTCATCAGCCACTCACCATATGGACCGCTATACCCCCAAAACCCTTCTTGCTAACTTTATCTAAAATAATCAGACTGATGTCATTTTGGAGTGAAATTTTGGCCATAGTGGCCATTTATTAACAAAACAGACAAAAAAAATCCTTAAAACAAAAACATTAATGATAATAACAATAACGATAACTATAATGGTTGCCAGTTTTTGGAGGCACGAAAGAATTAACATTTGTTTTGTATCTGCGTAACCACTTAAAGGTCCCCAGCCACACCACACCAGCTCGGGGACAATCCCTACTCTCTGCAGATACCTCCATATACCAAATTCCCAGTTAACTCACAGTTACCTAGGATTCAACAGAAGACGCCACACCATAGATGGGTCCTTAATATGAGATAACACTGTAAATTTTAAATGCCTCCGAAAACACCAACCGCTTGTCCACTACGACCACTAATCCATAATGCAGGGCGGGAGGGTAGGAATTTTCTTCTTCATCGGCTGCTTTCCAACTGCTTGAAGATTTTTAAATCACTCCTTGACATCCCCTCAGCCTTTCCTCTACCCTCAGTCTAGCCAGTCTTGGTAGGTAACCTCATATCTCCTGATGTTTAGGGTTAACCCTATATTTTCTTGATTCCCTTGTTGTCCTAGTTATGCCTGTTGCGTTGATCTACTTGATTGAGTTGAATGATTAACAAATAGAGTGTTTCTCTGGAGGAGTAAATGGAGGATTAGGATTGACTAAGATTTGACTATAGGTTATCTGTAGTACCTTAACAGTGGGGTTGGTTTACTAAAACTGGAGAGTGCAAAATCTGGTGCAGCTCTGCATGATAGCCAATCACCTTCTAACTTCAGCTCGTTCATTTAAGATTCAACAAAAAAACTGGAAGCTGATTAATTTCTATGCAGAGCTGCATCAGATTTTGCACTCTCCACTTTTAGTAAACCAACCCCACTGTTAAGGTACTACAGATAACCTAAAGTAAAATCATTAAAGTCCATCCTAATCCTCCTTTTACTCCTCCAGAGAAATTTCTATTTTTTAATCATTCTAATAAATCAAAACCTGTGAATTTTGAAGTATGCCATCACAGGTTAGCCAGTCATGATGGTTGAGAATGTAGAACCCAGAAGAGTGGCAGAGAAAGATATGAGCACCAGGAAGGTAGTTCACAGACTTTGCATTGTTGGTGAGGTGAGTATTTGTGGAATTTAGCTTGGATGATGGAAATCAGCAGAGTTTTAGCTCAGTCATTAGGCTAAGCAAAATTTCCTTGCACAGTGAACAACCTATTTGCCTTCCTTCAGTAAATCAACCCTTTTAGGTTTAGACTTTTTTCTGAATCCACAAACTGTGTACTAGTTCTAGGCTAGTAATTGCAAAAGCATTGAAATCAGAGACAATCAGGTTCTAGGAACTGTACTGCTACTTTCTATGGTATCTTCTAAATTTTTGAGGATGACTTTGCTGTTATTTCACATTTTGTTGCACAGTATTTGTTTCCTGGTAGGCTAGTGGATGTTTTATATGGGTTCTTTAATAATTGAATCATTCGTTTTTAAAACTGTTTTGATATTGGCACTATATGTTGCACATTTCAATGTATGTTAAACTTTACATAAGGCAAACTTTCTTCTATCTCAGATTCTTAGTTGCTGTGCTTTTTAGATGTTAAAGTAGGAAGGCATTGGGGTGTGAAATGTAAACAGCCCAATGTTCAAGGTATACACTATCCAACACAGATTCCTCATATTATATATATAGCTCCTTGGTTGATTAAAGGCCACGGTATCCTTTTGTATTATTCTTCGTATGAGCAAAGAAAATATTATTGCAGCAACTTAGCCGAACACTGTTTATAAAATGATGTAACCAGGCCTTCAAAAGGAAGCTACAAATTAGCATTGCTCAAAAACATACATTGAAGTCCTTTATAATTCTGCAGGCTCAGTACGAGCAGCCAAAAATCTGCTTGTTTATGGCAAACTACTTTTGTCAGTTAACCCGCCATACATGGATTGAAATTTGGACGGTTCAGCAGGGACTGGCCTAATTTCCATTCATGTATGGGCAGGCTGGTTGTACCAAAGTCAATCTATTGATTAGCTTGCGTGCATCCAGCCTGTCAGTTTTTTCCTCAATGATTACTGTATTTTTCGGACCATAAGGCGAACTTAAAATCCTTTAATTTTCTCATAAATCGACAGTGCGCCTTAAAATGCGGTGGGTCTAATGTATGAATTAGTTCTGGTTGTGCTTTCTGACCTAGAACTGATTTTATGTGGTACACAGGAGCCTCGCTGAGTAATATGATCTGTGCTTCAACATTAAGGTGTGTGCAATCCCGCTGCCCCAAAATTGGCTCCTGTTAAGAGACATGCTTACGAAGCAGATTTCAAACTCAACGCTATCAGTCACGCAGGACAACATGGAAATAGAGCAGCTGCGAGAGAATTCAACATTAATGAATCAATGGTACGGAAGTGGAGGAAGCAAGAAGACGCCCTGCGCCAGGTAAAGAAGACCAAACTGAATTTCTGAGGGAACAAAGCGAGATGGCCACAGTTGGAGGACAAATTGAACAGTGGGTTATTGAACGGAGAACCGCAGGTAGAAGCGTCTCTACTGTCTCTATTCGACTCAAAGCAACAGTGATAGCACGCGACATAGAGATCAACGACTTTCAAGGAGGTCCTTCTTGGTGCTTCCGTTTTATGAAAAGGCGTAATCTCTCCATCCACACAAGAACTACCATCTCGCAGCAACTGCCAAAGGATTACGAAGAAAAGTTGGCCATTTTCCACGCCTACTGCACAAACAAGATCAATAAAAAGAAGATCCGGCCAGAACACATCACCAACATGGACGAGGTCCCCCTCACCTTTGATATCTCCGTAAACCGTACTGTCGAGAAAACAAGGACCAGTACGGTATCTATACGCACCACAGGAAACGAGAAGTCATCCTTCACTGTAGTTCTCGGTTGCCAGGCTAATGGCCAGAAACTACCACCCATGGTAATTTTCAAGAGGAAGACTTTGCCAAAAGAAAAGTTTCTAGTTGGTGTCATCATCAAGGCAAACCCAAAGGGCTGGATAGACAAGGAGAAGATGAGTGAGTGGCTGAGAGAGATTTACGTCAAGATACCAGATGGCTTTTTCCACAAATCTCCGTCCCTATTGATCTGTGACTCCATGCGCGCCCATCTGACCGATACTGGCAAAGCCCAAGTGAAGAAAATTAATTCGGAGCTTGCCATCATTCCGGGGGGATTAACCAAAGAACTCCAGCCGCTAGATATTGGTGTCAACAGGTCGTTTAAAGTTAAATTGCGAGCTGCGTGGGAGAATTGGATGACAGAAGGTGAACACACATTCACCAAGACAGGGAGGCAATGCCGGGCGAGTTACGCCACTATCTGCCAGTGGATCGTAGATGCCTGGGCGAAGGTATCAGTTTCCAGTGTCATCCGAGCTTTCAGGAAGGCCGGAATCATCACTGAACAGCTAAGTAACAGCAACGAGACTGACTCGGATAATGATGAGAGGGATCCGGGCATGCTTAATGCCGAAATCACCCAACTGTTAAACTCAGACACTGAAGATGAAGAATTTGATGGATTTGTGGTAGAGGAATAAACTGAAAAAGTGAGTGTATTGTTTTGTATTTTATGTGTTACAACTGAACAATGTTGAGAGTTATTGTGAAAGAGTTGAATAAAGTTTGACTTATTAGAGTTTTGTTTCATTTGTTTTATTTAATACGCCTTATAACCTGGTGCGCTTTATGTATGAAAATAAACCCGTTAGCAGTCGATCATTGATATTGCGCCTATTAACTCGGTGCACTTTATAGCCCGAAAATACGGTAATGTTACCGGCTATAATTATCAACATTGATCAGTATATTCTGATGGCGGAGAAGGCTCCCCGCTGTCAGAATACAATAGCTCAGTGGGGAGGATTCCCTCATCCACCTCAAATGTGTGAATGGGGGAATCTTTTTTTTTTCAATCTGCTGATTAAACAAAAAAGAATGAATCATGTATAGCCAGCTTTATAAACTTGAGAAGCATTCTCTGCATTTGTTACAACCTTAAAATATATCTAAAGCCAAATTTTTAGGTTTTTTTTGGATAGAGTGGGGGAAGGTTACAACCATAGTTAGATTTTTTGCCATCTGTGTCTCATTAGGAAGATGTCCCTTTACTTCCTGTCCTGTTGACCCAACAGGAAGTGAGAGGATAGCTTTTTAATATGAGGAAAATCTCCTCTTAGTTTTCTGCACACTGCTGTAACTAAACTGGGGATTTGGGCATTTTTTTGCTTAAGACCCTGACCACACCTCAATATAAGCCTATGGGGTTGATTTACTAAAACTGGAGAGTGCAAAATCTGGTGCAGCTGTGCATGGTAGCCAATCAGCTTCTAACTTCAGATTGTTTGATTAAGCTTTGAGAAAAAAAAAATGGAAGCTGATTGGTTTGGATTTTGCATTCTTTAAGTTTAGTAAATCAACCCCATAGTGTCTATGCACACATAGGGTTTTAGAGGCATTTAGGAGCAACAGTGCTCACAGGCAGTCAAAGCTCCCCTTCTGAAAGCAGAAGCATTGCATTCAGGAGAAGAGCTTTTGGACACAAAAAACTCCAAATGAGGCTAAACATGGCTAAACGTATCTAAATGCGCCTAAGCTTCCTTTCAATCAGCAGAATAGATTAAAATTCTGGCTAGTGAAATAAATAAACATCCAAATGCACATAAGAGCATCTAAACGCACCTAAAGGCATTTAAAATAACACGGCTTAGGTGAATTTTTAATGCTGATTTTCTCCAATCAGGAGAAACAGTGTTTACAATAAACCAGTATTTAAGGCCTTAGACAGTTGTCTCTTAAGCATTTTAGATTGTAAACTCCTTGAGGGCAGGGACTGATGTGAATGTGTAATATATATTATGTGCATATCATTTCATTCCGAATTATTAAAATTCGGCATATTCGTTCATTCGACAGCATCCGAATGAATGAAAGACTATTTGACAATTTTTTTCGAAATTTCGAAAAAAAATTTCTAAAGGAACCAAAATTCGAAAGAATGAAAATCCGAAAAATCAAAAATCACAAAGAACGAAAATCCGAAAATTCGAAAGAACGAAAAACATTTGGATAATTTCGTTTTTCAGATTTTCTACTGTAATTAAAATTTTAACCATTATTATAGTTTTTTTTTTATTATTTATTAATAGTAAATAATAATAATAAAAACTATAATAATAGTTATAAACTATTAAATTATAGGTATTGGAATTTCCTTTAAAATTTGTCTAACTGTTAGTGAACGTAACGAATACGAATTCATCCAAAGTTACGAATTATCCGAAATAATGAATGCCACATCTAATTGAATGGAGCGTAATGAATATGAATGCACCCAAAGTTACACATTTTTTGAAATAACGATATCTGCATCTATACGAATGGAACATAAAAAATTTGAATGCATCTGAAGTTACGAAATTATCGAAATAACGAAATGCCGATCATAACAAATGATTTGATAAATTAAAAACAAAAAATGAATGAAACGAAAACTAAAGAAGACAAATTTTTCGGCAGTGCACATGTCTAGTATATATGTAAACAGCTGTTTAAATTGAAAGCATTATATAAGTACCTGTAATAAATAAAATAAAAATTAAAATAAATAAATAAATAAATATCCCCATTGGAAAACGTCCACTCTATCTGTGTTCTGCTGGCAATTCAAAATTTTGGATTTACATTCACTTTTATTCCCTTTCACATTAGTGATTGGAACAATCAGAGAGAGTAAATCTTCCAAACATAGATAGACGGTAAAAAAATCCAGACGGTGATTCTAACCTCTTACCATTTCTATCCGAATCTACAAAAAAGTTTTGCCTTTAGTTATACTTTAGTCGCCATTCCAAAGTTTTTATAAGAGCGCAGTGTTAACTTTTTACATGTACTTTCCCAGTCAAAGCCGAGATGTCAGGCTGAGTGTAAGGTCATAAGGTTGACTTGCCTTTACTTGAGCTTAGGGCTGACAGTAGACACCCACAGACTGTCACGTAACAAATCTGCTGTCAGGAATACATGAAAGAAAACTGAAGAATTTACTAAATGACAGTTTTACCCTCTGCCAACAGTACAGAAATAACACCTATTAACAGCCCTACATTTAGGCAGCAAAAGGATAAGCCTCCATGACAACAACAACGGCCACTCTGATCAGTTTGAAACTAGCAAAAAGGGTGTAAGCTAGGGTTGCCACCTCATCGCTTTAAAAACTGAACACATATTAATTACACAGGTTCTGTCGCTAATTAAGGTGGTAATTAAACTCACTTGGTGCCTTATCTGCATTAAATTAGCCTCAGAACCTGTGTAATGATTATGTGTTCAGGTTTAAAGGGATGAGGTGACAACCCTAGTGTAAGCAGTTGCTTAATAGGGTGTTTTGTTGCCTGTGCTCATTAAAGTGCTTGTTAACCTAAAAAAATAGAGATCAATGTTCCCTTATAGCAGATTAAACAGCACAGTGCTTGTGCTGTGTAACCTGCCCCTCTCTAAACTGTAAAAAACCTGGCTGATCCTGCCACCTTGTGTGTCCCCCTCTCTGTGCTGACCACGATAATCAGGGCCACCACCGTAGTCAGCATACGTCCCTCCTTCATCCGCAGCTCTCCTCTCAGGTCTCCTCTCTCCCCCTCGCCCCCTCCTCCCTGCCTGCCAGCTCTGTGCCTGTGTTTCTGTCTCCGCCCCCCATTGCTATTTTTTGTATTAAAATTTTAGAAATGGTCACTGCCAGCCCCTCTTTTATAGTTAGGCATACCACATTGTATAGGTCGTTTATTAAAACGAGGCATGTAAATACTGTTTTAGAGCGATCTTCAGGCCAGTCACGTGACTCTCGGCCAGTCTCCAGGGCTACCGCAGGAGAGGCTCAGCGGCCATGTGACCTCCCTGGCTGACATCAGAGGGAGATCTCGGCCCCTCCTGCAGTAGTCATGTATCGGAGGTGTACAGCGGCCGTGAGTCACGTGACTGGCCTAAAGATCGCTCTAAAAAGGTTTTTATACAAATATTTTTATATTTCATATAAAAGGGAAACTGTATATAGGTAAAAGTTCTTTGCCCTCTGTAAGGGGAAGGGAAAAGTGCTGCTGAGGATATAATTGCCTTTTTGCCAATTTACCACACCCTGTGGGATCCCAGTCAGGGTTCGAAGGGATATAAACTTTGCTGCTAAATGGACTTTCTCCCCTGTTTAAGGTATGACTACCTCATGGGGCATAAAGAGGCAAGGGGGCACTAAGAGAACTTTGTACAGGAATGTGTATTGAAGATGTCTCTGAGATCTGTTTGTTTGTCACCTTTTAAAATAACTTTGTTGTTACTTAACCTCCCTGGTGGTAATCCCGAGTGTGGCTCGGGGTGAATTTTCATTACCAAAAACGGTAACCCTGAGCCACAGGGATTGCATTGCAGTATCCTGGGAAAGTTACTTACCTTGTCCCCAGGATCCTGCAATGTCTCCCGCTGTGTCCCCGTGCTGTGTACTCCACCCGATGTACTGTGTGCAGGGCTCCATTTCCTGCGAGCATGGCAACAGCAATAGTGAATAAGAATCAGTTGCAGAATCGAGCGACAGTGATTCGTGGGGAAATTTGTCATCAAACACTGAAAGTAACGACAGCAACAATTCTGCAACTGAGCAAATTTCAGTGTTTTTGATTTGATTAAATTATTGAATACATTTTATTATTATTTATAATATTATTTGTTATAATTATTTATACTTATATCATACCCGGGATGTCTACAGGCCCGTACACACGATCAGACTTTTTGACAACAAACATGCAAATGAGCTGTTTTGGAGCAACATCCGACCGTGTGTACGCTCCATCGGACAAACTTTTTCTGTTTCCATCGGACTTTTGTTGGCTGTGCGAACGGACAAACTTTCCGGCAACAAAAGTCCGATGGAGCAAAGTCCGATCGTGTGTACACAAAAGCATCAGACTTTTGTACAAACTACAGTACACAGCCACGAGAGAGCACAGAGACGACATCGGAGAGAGGGAGAAGAGGCCTGAGAGATCCCCGAAGTCGGAAGAAGGCCCCAAATGTCGGAAGAAGACCCCCGGAGCTGCCTAATAAATAACTTTTAAAACCTGTGTAGTGTGTTTTTTTTTATTGACACTTTTTTCCCTAGGTGAATGGGTAGGGGTACCATGTACCCCATACTCATTCACATTGGGTGGGGGGCTGGCATCTGGGGGCCCCCTTATTAAAGGGGGCTCCCGGATTCCAATAAGCCCCCCGCCCGCAGACCCCGACAACCAATGGCCAGGGTTGTCGGGAAGAGGCCCTTGTCCTCATCAACATGGGGACAAGGTGCTTTGGGGTGGGGGGCCGCAGGGTTCCCCCTCCCCCAAAGCACCCACCCCCCATGTTGAGGGCATGCGGCCTGGTACGGCTCAGGAGGGGGGGCGCTCGCTCGTCCCCACCCCCTTTCCTGACCGGCCAGGCTGCGTGCTTGGATAAGGGTCTGGTATGGATTTTGGGGGGACCCCCCACGCTTTTTTTTGGCGTAGGGGGTTCCCCTTAAAATCCATTCCAAATCTAAGGGCCTGGTATGCCCCTGGAGGGTAACCCATGCCGGTTTTTTATTTAAAATTTGGCATGGAGTTCCCCCTCAAGATTCATACCAAACACAGTGCCTGGCATTGGTCGGGGATCCAAGTCAGATCCCCGCACCAGTGTGAACCTGGCTTGCAAGGTGTCAATCTCGCCAATAAAAGTGGCGAGATTGACACAATATCAGACAACAATACAGATGTTGACCAAAGGGTGATGGTAAAGAGCTGAAAAACCATGCAATTTGATGAAAGTTGGCTGGAAAAGTCCTGTCGTCTGTATGCAAGACAAACTTCTGGCCAACGCCCTTTGTACAAAAATCCAAAGGAAAGTTTGTACAAAGTCCTATCGTGTGTATGGGGCTTACTAGGCTCTTGATTGGACAGATTTAAGTGAGTCATTCCTAATGCCCTGTACACACGAGTGGATTTCCGTCGGAAAAATCTTGGATGGTTTTTCCGACGGAATTCCGCTCAAGCTTGGCTTGCATACACACGGTCACACAAAACTTCTCTGAATTTTTGACCGTCAAGAACATGGTGACGTACAACACTACGACGAGCCGAGAAAATGAAGTTCAATGCTTCCGAACATGCGTCGAATTGTTTCCCAGCATGCGTGTTTTTTTGCGTGTCGGAATTGCATACAGACGAACGGAATTTCCGTCAAGAACTTTTTCCGTCGGGAAAATAGAGGACCAGCTCTCAATCTTTTGCTGGCGGAAATTCAGACAGAAAAAGTTAGATGGAGCATACACATGGTCGGAATATCCGACCAAAATCTCCCATCACACTTTTTTTGACAGAAATTCCGACCGTGTGTATGCAGCATAAGAATTACAGGTCTACAATATAAAACGGCAAATTTCCACGCGAAACAATGTAAAGATTTTAGACGCAAAAATCTGACATAATCATACCGCCAGGGAGGTTAAATTGCCTTGTCTGAAGTCACTAAAGGGGTGCATGCATGGTGTATCTGAAAAACACGACTTGACAAGGAAGAGAGATGAGTTAGTGAAGATACAGTACAGAGGTCTAACAAGCAGAGAAGCTATCCAGAGAAGGCTGTATTGCCATTTCTAAGGACTACCGTACTAGTGTCATTTGCATAAACAGCCAGCCAGTCATAAAGCAGGTGACATGGCAAGGGTGATATCTCTGGTAGGGAAAGAGCTTTGTGCTTAGGCTTCTCCCCTATCTTCTGCTTCCCCACATACTGGGACCAACCTCACGGCACATGGCACTCTAGTGACCCAGCCTGTAGTCACGGAGGAAGATGTAGTGAAGCCCCCGGGAGAAGAATACGCACAGTATATGTACAAGTGAGCTTCCTAGAATCCAAGTGAAACATACGGAACAATGTCACTGGGAAGTGGTGCATGGACCTGCCATTGTGAAGGTGTAGAAGAAAGTGACACAGGCTTTGCACGTATGTAGAGTGTGGGGCTCCAGAATATCAATCCTGAGCAGAGAAGGAACACTGTTATAGCCTGCATGTTTTCACATTCCCTGCACTTTTTGTATAGTAACTCTGGCTTTGTTCCTTATCTATGTGTGTTGATGCATTATATTTCCCACTGTTCGTACACCCCTGGCTTGTGCAACACTAATTACAGATTACAGGCTTTTTTCTTCTTTTTTCATTGGTGACCATTTAACCTGTACAAAATTATGGCAAAAATGCGTCAAAGTTGCAGCAAAAACGCGGTAAAACTCGCTGCAAATCGTGGTAAAAATATGCGACTTTCTGCCTGAAAACGAAATGCTCATGTGTGAATGCAGCCTAACAAGTTGACATGTTGTACCTTATCTAGGTCCCCTCTTCTCTGTGTTTTTTTCTCATTTTTCCTTCTCTCTCCCATTATGCTCACGGTCACCTCACCTGTTTTCATCTTAGGTTTTTACTTCTTTAAGTCTCTTGCTGTGTCCTGGACCTTTGTCTGCCCTCCTATCAGCGCGTGGAGAGAGTTTACCCCTTCTGGATTCTTTCCCATTCTGTGGTAATCTGTGACCTATTCACCTTGTTGGGACCTTTCTGTGCATTTGTTTTAAACACTTTTACTTATATGTAAGAATGTCCAGTTTGCAGGTGAATCATATACTAATTATGTAATTTTACTCAGCACACAGCCATTAATGTCTAAACCGCTGGCAACAAAAGTGAGTACACCCCTAAGTGAAAATGTCCAAATAGGGCCCAATTAGCCATTTTCCCTCCCCAGTGTCATGTGGCTCGTTAGTGTTACAAGGTCTCAGGTGTGAATGTGGAGCAGGTGTGTAAAATTTGGTGTTATCGCTCTCACTCTCTCATATTGGTCACTGGAAGTTCAACATGGCACCTCATGGCAAATAACTCTCTGAGGGTCTGAAAAAGAATTGTTGCTCTACATAAAGATGGCCTAGGCTATAAAAAGATTGCCAAGACCCTGAAACTGAGCTGCAGCACGGTGGCAAAGACCATACTGCGGTTTAACAGGAGAGGTTCCATTAAGAACAGGCCTCGCCTTTGTCGACCAAAGAAGATGTGTGCACATACTCAGCGTCATATCCAGAGGTTGTCTTTGGGAAATAGACATATGAGTGCTGCCAGAATTGCTGCAGAGGTTGAAGGGGTGGGGGGCAGCCTGTCAGTGCTCAGACCATACGCTGCCCACTGCATCAAATTGGTCTGCATGGCTGTCATCCCAGAAGGAAGCCTCTTCTAAATATGATGGACAAGAAAGCTCGCAAACAGTTTGCTGAAGACAAGCAGACTAAGGACATGGATTACTGGAACCATGTCCTGTGGTCTGATGAGACCAAGATAAACTTATTTGGTTCAGAGGGGGTCAAGCGTGTGTGCGGCATCCAGGTGAGGAGTACAAAGAAAAGTGTGTCTTGCCTACAGTCAAGCATGGTGGTGGAAGTGTCATGGTCTGGGGCTGCATGAGTGCTGCCGACACTGGGGAGCTACAGTTCATTGAGGGAACCATGAATGCCAACATGTACTGTGACATACTGAAGCAGAGCATGATCCTTACCCTTCAGAGACTGGGCCAAAGGGCAGTATTCCAACATGATAACGACCCCAGACACACCTCCAAGATGACCACTGCCTTGCTAAAGAAGCTGAGGGTAAAGGTGATGGACTGGCCAAGCATTTCTCCAGACCTAAACTCTATTGAGCATCTGTGGGGCATCCTCAAACAGAGGATGGAGTAGCGCAAGGTCTCTAACATCCACCAACTAAGTGATGTCGTCATGGAGGAGTGGAAGAGGACTCCAGTAGTAACCTGTGAAGCTCTGGGAACCATGAATGCCAACATGTACTATGACATACTGAAGCAGAGCATGATCCTTTTCCTTCGGAGACTGGGCCACAGGGCAGTATTCCAATATGATAACGACCCCAAACACACCTCCAAGATGACAACTGCCATGCTAAAGAAGCTGAGTGTAAAGGTGATGGAGTGGTCAAGCATTTATCCAGACCTAAACCCTATTGAGCATCTGTGGGGCATCCTCAAACAGAGGATGGAGTAGCGAAAGTTCTCTAACATCCACCAACTAAGTGATGTCGTCATGGAGGAGTGGAAGAGGACTCTAGTGGTAACCTGTGAATCTCTGGTGAACTCCATACCCAAGAGGGTTAAGGCAGTGCTGGAAAATGATGGTGGCCACAGAAAACATTGACACTTTGGGCCCAATTTGAACATTTTCACTTAGGGGTATACTCACTTTTGTTTCCAGCGGTTTAGACATTAATGACTGTGTGTTGAGTTATTTTGATGGGACAGCAAATTTACACTGTTATACAAGCTGTAAACTCACTACTTTACATTGTATCAATGTGTAATTTCTTCATTGTTGTCACATAAAAAGATATAATAAAAGATTTACAAAAATGTGAGGGGTGTACTTACTTTGTGAGATACTAATATATATATATATATATATATATATATATATATATATATATATATATATAGCTGCAGGATCGGCACACAGAGCAGCTGGTGGGATGGCCAGAGGGAGGGCTGGGGGGGAACGTCTGCCATGTCATCAGAACTGGCTCCCTGCACCCAGAAGAGGCAGCCAGCTGAAGAAGACCAAGATGGTGGTGCAGGACCCGCTGTATGGACCTGAACAGCAGATCCTAAGGGCACAAATCTGGGATCACTGTGCAGGTGAGTATGTGTTTTGAAGAGAATGAAGCACTACACTAAAGAACAAAACATGAGTGGGGTTGAAAGGAGCTGAGTACCATTTTAACCTCCCTGGCGGTATTCCCGAGTGTGGCTCGGGGTGAAATTTCAGTATCATTAGCGGTAACCCCGAGCCACACTCGGGATTGCATCGCAGGATCCTGGAAGAGGCTACTTTCCTTGCCCCCACGATTCCGCAATGTACTCCCGCTGTGTCCGGTGGCCGGATCTTCTGCCCACTGCTCTGTGTGTTCCGACTCCATTCCCTGCGAGCGCCGCGACGCAGGGGTGGAACTGGCGGCAAATTAAAAAAGTATAAAACATAACACACACACATAATACAATCTTATTGGATTACATTACTGTATCAAATCATTTGACCTTAGTTTGTCCCCAGTGCTTTGTCCAGTGCCCTGGATGCAGTTTTGCTGTTCTTTCGGCCTGGAAACTGGAGAACATTCATGGCATCCAAAAAACATGCCTCTACATCAAAAGCGGTTTATGACCTTCTTGAAAACAATAGCGATTCAGAATCACTTGCAGAATTGAGTGATAGTGATTAGTGGGGAAATTCATCATCAGACACAGAAAGTGATTTCAGTGACGATTCTGCGACTGAGTGATGTGCAGACTTGGTGCTCTTTTGACTGCGGTATGGATCATGCAGCGCCCCCAAGATTCCCATTTACTGGAGCACATTGTATGAAAGTGGATGTTGAAGATGACAACCCCTTGGCATACCTGCAACTATTTCCGACCGATGGGGTTAATGAAAAAATAGTTACCGAGACAAACCGGTACCAAGAGCAACAAGCTACTACACGTCGGAAGTTTTCAAGAAGTAGAAATTGAGAAAAAGTGAAATTTCTGGGCCTAATAATACTTCAGGGAGTGGTGGGGAAACCCCTGCAGAAGTGGTATTGGATAACTAACAAATTACTTGCCACTCCATTCCTTGGCACGATCATGTTAGAGTACAAATTTTCCCTGATAATGAAATATTTCCACTTTGAAAACAACAAAGAATTTGACAAAACTACTCATCTAGAACCAAAGAAAGTTTGGGAAGTATATCAAATGATTCTGAAGAGCTTCCAACAGAGCTATGTGCCAGATAGAGATATTAGCATAGATGAAAGTCTAATGGCCTACAAGAGAAGGCTCAGCTGGATACAATAAATGAGGAGAGCATGATTTGGCATAAAATCCTTCATGCTATGTGAATCGTCAACTGGCTAAATTTGGAATTCTGTCCTATACACTGGGAAAGAAACAAAATTCAACCCAAATACAGCAACTATGGAATGGCAACATCTTCCGTTCTTTCACTGATTGAGCTATTGCTAAATCAGGGCTATTGCGTAACTACCGACAACTTTTACACATCTCCTGAACTTTATGAGTTTCTTCTGCAGAACAAAACAGATGCCCATGGAACCATTAGGGCTAACCGGCGCGACATGCTGCCAATATTTGGCAGTAAGAAGCTGCAGACTGGAGAAATGGTTGCCTGGCAGAAAGGCAAAATGATGGCACTGCGATGGTGTGACAAAAAAGATGCGTGCCTAATGAGTACAGTCCATAATACCTCCACTGTTATGGTACACACAAAAGGTGGGAAAGAAATCATGAAGCCACAAGTAGTGATAAACTACAATAACACCATGGGAGGTGTGAACAGAGCCGACCAAGCAATGACATTCTATCCAGCAATGCGGAAACAAAAAAAGTACTACAAGAAGAACTTCAGGCATCTTCTTGAGCAATGCTTGTGGAATACCTACAATTCACTCAAAAAAAAAAAGAAGGAAGAAAGAGTGACAAGCCTATGATTCATTCTGACTTTATTTGGAAAGATGCCAAACTGATCATTCTGAACCACCAAACACCAATGGCTGTGAATAGAGCTGGATGTCATGCTGCTGGCATTGCTAACCCGGAATGTCTGACTGGTCGACACTTCATGGGCCACATCCCACCAACTGAGAAAAAGTCAGCACCTACAAGGATGTGCATGGTTTGTTGCTCAAAGCGAGATGACAGTGGAAAGAAAATCCAAAAGGAAACCAGGTCCCATTGTCCTGATTGTGATGTCAGACTTTGTGCAGTCCCATGTTTCCCAATTTTTCATACCGGGGATGTTTACTGAACAGTGCAGTGACTAGTAATATTGCACCCTTGTTTGGACAAATTTCAGTGTTTTTGATTTGATTATATTATTGAATAAAATGTATTATTATTATATTATTATTATTTGTTATTATTTATAGTTATTTATTATATTATAATTTATGATTTTGTGTTTCAAACTTTATCATACCCGGGGTGTCTACTAGACTCTTGTTTGGACAGATTTAAGTGAGTTATTCCTAAGAATTACAGGCCTACAATATAAAACGTTGAATTTCCATGCAAAACAACGTACAGCTTTCAGCATCAAAAATCAGATATAATCATACCGCCAGGGAGATTAAGGTGAATCTCCCCAGAGAAGACACTGGCAGCAATAAAAACATGACAGAGGTTGTAACTCTTCCACTTTCATTACTATGTAACAAAAGGCTTTGGTTTTACAAACGCTTTAAAGTAAAAACAAATACTGCACTCTTTATTTTTTCCCATTCTGCTAACTAAATAGGTTTGAATCAGAGAAAACCTTTGCTCCACAAAATGCAACAAGAGCTTTCCATAGTCTACTTGCTGAAAATAGTGCTGTCATCATTTAATGAATTGGGTTGTTAGACTTTGCTAGGTTTACATTACAAGGAGAATGCTAATTTATTAATATTTCATGTTTTACCTATACAATTTAAATTCCAAATGACCCTTTTTTGCTTCATTGTTACTCCTGTAAATGGTAAATAAATGCTTCACATTTCTAAATGTTCCTGGAATGGCTCAGACTTGTACCCTGAAGCACATACACAGCAGTACTGTCATATGATCTAGCCTCATTAAATACTTTAACGTATTTTCCCTCTGATTCTGCTAGCATTCATTGCTGTAACTATGTTCAATAAAAACTTACTTTACAACCAGGATATTTTTACCCAAGTTTATTATGGAAATGTTTTTTATGCATTCATTAGGCAAATGTGCACCTATAAGCTACATCATAAATGCTTACCATTTATTTTATTTTCCTTTTTGCAGTTATATATAAAATTATAAAATATTAAAAAGGAACGTTAAAGCGGGGTTCCACCCAAATTTTGAACAATATCTGTATGTATTCTCTTCCTTGCCTAGATGCTGACATGCCGTTTAAAAAAATTTTAATCGCCGTAATTACCTTTTATTTTTCTATTCTTCTTTGCACTTCCTGGTTCTCCTCCCGTGGGAGTAGGCGTGTTTCTAGCCTCTCCCAGACTCCTGGGAGCTAGTCTCAGGCTTCCCAGGATGCCACTGAGCATGTGCGGGAATGAGCAGTGAATGCTGGGAGCACAGCATTCACCACATCCAGGAAATAAATGCTTGTGGGCTTCAAATGCCCACAATGAAGATGGAAACCGCCTGCAGTGAATAATATAAGTTATTCTTTCTGACGAAATCTGACACAGGAGGACATATTACACACAATATGTGAGTATGTAATGCTGAGAAGAAAAGTTTGTGAATGAACTAAAAAAAAAAAACACGATAGATAGGTGGACCCCCGCTTTAAGTAAAATCATTTAAACATTTTCGAAGGCAGGACATTTAAGATTCTCTGTCAGGTTTTTATTACTCTCTGTGTCCCTGATCAAGTGTGGTCAATTTTATAATTTTCCTAAGACTCAAAATAAAGCAGAATGGAGAAAAGTTAGTAATGCTGGGGGGGGGGGGGGGATTCTCCTTCCTGTGGAGTCACTGACACAGGAGGTGGGTAGTATAAATCTCCTCAAAGGGGACATACATGGCAATAAAAAATAAATAAACATTCTAATCCTTCCTCACTGTAATTAAAAGTACAAAAAAAAGATTTTGCCTAAAGTTCCTCCTAAAAGAATGAAGTAAAAAAATGCATATTTTTTTTATTTCTGTTGCTTTATACCTATACGGTTTTACAGATTACTTGTTATCTTCGAATAGAGTAATTTAAAGGGGTTGTAAACCCTTGTGTTTTTTCACCTTAATGCATCGTATGCATTAAGGTGAAAAAACTTATGACACTGACCAGCCCCCCAGCCCCCCCCCCCCGTTTTACTCACCTGAGCCCATTCATTCCCATGGCGGAGACGCGCTCTACCTCTCTGCCTGTTGTCTCAGGTCTAGATTGGAAAGACTGATAGCAGCGCAGCCATTGGCTCCCACACTAGGGGGCGGGGCTGAGTCCTGCATTCTGTGTAAATGGACGCAAAAGCAGGACTCGGGAGCGCACCCGCGTGGGTGTCCATCTTAGCAGAGCCTTCTCCAATGTGGGCACTCGATGCAGGGAGGAGCTACCAGTGCCACCGGATGACCCCAGAAGAGGAGGACCAGGGCCACTCTGTGCAAAGCGAGCTGCACAGTGGAGGTAAGTATTACATGTTTGTTATTTTAAAAAAACAGGGTTTAAACTCCTTTAGGGGTAAGTTCACCTTTTGTACACCTTTTTTTCTAAATCCCAGCTCCCCTTTGCACCAATATAGCATTCATGTACTTTTTTTGCAAAAATATCAATGCTTTCCATTAAATCTACAGTCACTTACTTTACTTGTCTAAATCCACGTTTTCCAGACGTTTCCATTAGTAATGTCTTCTTCCTGATCAGACTTTAGGTCATGACACAGGAAGGAGTTGACCAGCTGATCTCATTAGCACACACCCTGCATTATCCACCCTCATATTCCCGGGTGCACGTTTTTTTAAATGAAATGCAATCAAACAGTGATCACCCTTCTCACTAAAGACACAATCAGATTGCATAGTGTATGGCCATCTTTATACAAGTACATAGGAAGGAGTGGACAGAAGCACTCAGCTGTCAAGCCCTGTTCACAACTCTGCATAGCGGGAGCTCGCATTCCTGGGGGGGGGGGCTTTTGACTCATCACACAGGGTAGTCCATCCACCTGAATGGGCTCCCTTCACACAGCAATTGCCCCAAAGAAGCTTCAGAACTTTTTTTTAGACTGGAGCTTGGTGCGTTTTTTATACTGCAATTTTTGGTGCAGTGCATTTCTGTGAAATGTGAATGGAGCCTTGTTGTTCTTGTGTTATCGCGCCAATTTCATTTTCATGCCCCCCTCACATCTAGCATAGAGGGGGCGCACATTTTGTGTCTCGCTTTTCCTGTGACACGCATAGGGCAGCCTGTTGATTTTGATTGGCTGCACTACAAGTGGTAATGGGATATTTTGGTGTTTTGTGGTTTGTGTGTTTTTTACTGTGCATTTTGCAGCATTTGGCCCTCGTTTTTTCACATGGCAAAATGTGTGTTTGCTTCTGTGTTTGGTGTCCCATTAACAATTAATGGCACTGAAAGCGTAACTAGTCATTTTAGGTGTATAAACATGGCCATACACTATACAATCTGATTGTATATTGTGTATTTAGTGAGAAGGGTGATCACTGATTGATTGCATTTCATTTAAAAAACGTACACCTGGGAATGGGTGGGAGGATGATGGTGTGTGCTAATGAGGTCAGCTGGTCAACTCCTTCCTGTGTCCTGACCTATAGTCTGATCAGGTAGAAAGACATTACTAATGGAAACGTGGATTTAGACAAGAAAAGTAAGTGACTATAGATTTAATGGAAAGCTTAGATATTTTTGCAAAAAAGTACATGAATGGTATATTGGTGCATAGGTGAGCTGGAATTTAGAAAAAAAAAAGTGTACAAAGGTGAACTTACCCTTTAAGTACCGTTGTTGGACTTTGTAAGGTTTATTTAACCTTACTGCAATGTGCTGTAACTGATTAGCAAGCAGCTCACATCATGTATTGCTCTGACCGAGCTTTATTTACTAAAGGTGAAATTGTATTAGTTTTTAGTTGCTGCTCCACTATTAGTATTGCTCTTTGCACTGCTTTATTATTAAAGCCTATCGTTGTTGTAATGCAACTATGTGCACATCAAAATTACCTTCCTATGTAGGGCACTAACAGCTTATAGTATACTTAATCAGCAGATTGTACTGCCAAAAAATAATTGTCCACAGCGAACGACAGGCAGGGCAGGTTGCAGCCAGTTAAAAAAAATAATTAAAAAAAAAAAGTCTGTTTCTGTAAAGGAGGGCAGGGCAAGAATGTTCTCAGAGCTTCCTGGGTGTGGATCAGATTGTGTAACCTTAGCTGCCTCATCTCTTCATCATATCTCCTTTGCTGTCATTCATCATCATCATTCATCAATAAGAATCTGGTTTCTTCACTGGAATAGGTCTGAGTCAGAGGTAGATTTTTATTACAGCACCTTTCTTGCTCAGTCTCAGATTTTAAAGTATCTCAGCAGAGTGACCAGCACTTAGAATTCTATAGTGTTAAGGAGAAATGGAAGATCAAGATACGAAAGCTACCAACGGCTCCCACATTGAAGAAAACGGCAGTCCTGTTAAACCGGATCCTGTAAACTCAAGTGTTAATGATGAGAACCAGCAGATACTTATCAATAGTCCTGGCCCAAAACAAGGAGGCGTGAATCCATCATTATTAAAAACCAGCCCTGCAATAGGGAGTGTTAAAATTAGCAGGGTGAGTCTTTTTAATTCACCAGATTCGCAGACACCCAGCAGTCCTGGTTCTGAGAATTCAGAAGCTCGGAGATCCATTCGTGGAAGTGTGGGATCTATGGATAACGATGATGTCCTCTGCGATTCATGCATCGACGACAAGAAAAAAGCTGTCAAGTCTTGCTTGGTCTGCCAGACATCTTTCTGTGAACCTCACCTGAAGCCCCATCTGGAGGGGGCTGCGTTTCGGGACCATAAGCTACTGGATCCCATCAGAGACTTTGAAGCTCGAAAATGCCAACTGCACAGCAAAACGATGGAGCTGTTTTGTCAAACAGACCAGACATGCATCTGTTATCTATGTATGTTCCAAGAACACAAGAATCATAACACAGTGACTGTTGAGGCTGAAAAATATGTCAAGGAGGTAAGGACTGTTTTCAAATTCTCATTTGGGGTATTATTTAGGCCCAATGACTAGGCAAAATCAAGTCATACTCAATCCTTATTAGTGCGGATGGCACAAAGTTCTTAATGCAGCTAAATAAAGTAAATGTTTGCATTATGTCAAGGGAAATTATTATATAAAATTATTTACACATAAACAGATGGATCATGTCCAGGGGGATAGAAGAATTGTAATATTTATTTATTTACACATATACTGTCAGTAACAGTCCAGACATAATATTGTATATGGCTTAGTTCTATTCTTTACAATAATTTTCTTACATTTGTATTGTTCAACTTTACCAGTAGGTCTCTGTTTCACTGAAGGCAAACCCATTAATCAGATAAAGGGGAGTAATGTAGAATCCCAGGCAACTTATCCACACATATTGCAGCTAAATTGGCACATCAGTGTTTGTTAATGTTTAAAGGCTATATACCGTATGACAACAATGGCAATAATTTTTGGACCCCTTTCATTCAGTTAATGATAAAGTACAAATTCATTTGAGCGTAGACAGTGTAGCATCTGTGATGCCCTGAATTCTTTCATGGTCCATAGTATGTGACAGGGGTCAGTTCTCGAATCGGAAGCAGGGTTGGGGTATTGTAAGAATGTCTCTCATTTATAACTGGTCCTAGAAGTGTACAATGTTTAAGTCTATGTGAAAGTTATAGAGCAGTGGTTGTCAACTTCTGAGCTAAAGGGGCCTCAAATGTGGCCCCTGACATCACCAAAGGCCCACACATAATGTTCAATGAATTTAATGCTTGAGAGGACTGTCAGAAACTGCAGACCTAATAGAAGAAATGAGGGTCAGAGGGCGTGGACATGCACATTTTTGGCTGGGGATATGCTGCAGAAGGCAATATGAAACCGGGAACATGTTACATGAGGCTAGTAGAGATCAATGCTATTACCCCAATCAATGTTCCCACTAGAAACTTCTGGGGTCCTAGGGTAGCAAATCATATACCAAAGGGCAGCATGCAGCCCTTGGGCTTCAGGTTAAGCAACCAGGGGTGATAGAGGAACCAGACCCACATCTCTGTAAAGGAGAGTGGGGGCCCATGCACAGCTTTACAGTCCTGTTAGGATGTTAGTTGTATTCTTTATAATGATGGTTTCTTAAAAAAACAAAAACAACAAAAAGGAAAAAAAAAACATGCGCGATAGGTTTTCATAGGATCAGCTTGTTTATGTGTCCTTTTATAAAAAAAAAGACCCCAGTAAAATTGAATGTGAGATATTGATCATGTTTCTGGGACAGGCTCAGCCTGTATATCCAGCTTTATTCATGAAGACTTGTCACACAGGTTAGCACTGTGCTTTGTTGTATTGAATAGAGCCACACAAAATGAAATCTAACTAGTTAAGCATGCTATACCCTTAGTTAATTGATTACAACCATTTTACTGTTTTTACTGTTTGCTTACATGCTTATTGATAGCCATGGCAATCCAAAGTACACGCACAATGTTGTTTTGTATTGTAAAGGTAGCTATGAAGACATTAGAGAACTATTAATCATGCATTCCAAATGTTACCACCTCAGAGGGGACATGAACGCTCAGGCCATCATGTGCAGATGAAGCTTGGTAGATCATGTCAATCTAATGTACAAATAAATTAGTAAATTAAAAATATTTTCTTATAAGCAAACCAAATTCCTAATGATATCTAGAATCCATTATCCAAGGAAAAACTATAAAAAAAAAAAAAAAATCTGAGTTAGCCAAGTTTTTCCAATGAATAAAACTTTCTGAACATGGCCATACATGTGGAAATTTGATTGGGGGATCAAAATTCTTATTCCAGTTTTTTTGTGGAGATCACAGAGCAATTAATCTAAGACATAAAATGGTGGTTTTGATTGACAGCAAGGACATGAAATTGAAATGAACTAGCTTGAACATGGTGGCAAACTTGAATCACTTTTGATGTCATTGCTGTGTTTTAGTTATTATTATTTTTTTGTAAAAAAAAAAAATAAAAAAAATACATTTGATAGAAAAAACATCTTGCTTCGATTTTATAATCGAGCACATACTGGTTTTTGATTGAACCTATGAGTGTAGTTTGTTTAATTTCTGATAATTACTTTCAACCATATTTGAAATTCTGGTTAGATCGAAAGTGGTTGAGATTGCTTGTAAATTGTCACGTGTATCGCGAGCTTAGGATCTTGTGCATTTAAATACAATAAAAAAATATATATACACTATAGTCATCCCTAATGCTGACTACACAATGGGCCCTATGTATCAAAGAGTTTAAAATAAAATCCAGCAATTGCCCTTGCAGCAATTACAATCAGATTCTACCTCTCCTGATCCAAAAACATGAAACAGGGAATCGAACTGGCTTCTTGTACAAGAAGTCTCCTCAATGATTGTAAATAATCACCTTGTAAAGCAACCCATTAAGTTTAAAATTAAAATGAAAGGCAAACTATTTGTGTATAGATATATATAAAAAACAAAAAAACATTATATATACTTTTTTCCCCTTTTTTTATAAATGATCACACTCCCTCTGTTCTCAGCTGAATAAGAGCTGGGGAGGATACGCAACCGCACACTGAGTTTCCCAGCGAAATGCTGTTCAGAAGGGGTGTGTCAGGACAAGTCTGATCATTGGAGGAGAGCAGGCTGAGGAGAGCACAGCTAGAGAACTGACCACACTGTCCTCTCATGCCTAGTGTGGTCAGCTTTTAATAGGAAAGCAGAGGGACTGTCAGGAACACACAAAGGAAGCAATACAAAGAGAACAGGATACATTTTCATACAAGTACATGGTACAGCAAATGACAGAGCCAATGCGTTTGGGGGTTCAAGACCCTCTTCATCAGGGCTTGGAAGCTGGCTGTAATAGAGTCCTATACTAGACACACAATTGTGAGGCAACATAAATTATAATGAACTTACTGTCACTTGGAGATTACACTGCTGTCCTTATGATGACTTTGTTGTCTTACAATTGTGAGTCCGTTATGGGCCTCTATTATAGCCATCTTCTAAGCCCTAATGGAGTGGGAGCCTACCCCCAAAACGTGTTGACTTTGTCCTCAGATTTTTTTACCATGATTGGTAAACTTTTACTGGACCTAAACTAATCTGTGGCCCTCATTCTTTTACACTTTGCTTCCACTTTGTACCCTGTATAACAGGGAGCTACCATTTGAATCCAGAACTCCTATCCCAACGTTTTCAATACCACTGCAAGAAAGGAAGGGAAGGGTTCCAATGAGGAAACTTGTTCAGGTGACAACTGTCCAAGTGGGGATTCCCTCACTTTGTAGAGATTTTCTCTGACTTCCTAATGTGTCTACAGGACAGGAAGTAAATGGCAATTACCCAATGGCGCACAGATGGAAAAAATAACCTTTGTCTTAAGATATACATTAAGGGGAAAACTGTTGATCGCAATGAGTTTTTGTTGATTGTTTTGAAAATGGTCAGCAGTTCTTAGCTTCTTGGTGGTATGACTATCTATCTATCTATCTATCTATCTATCTATCTATCTATCTATCTATCTATCTATTTCACTAACTTAACCTCAGAAACTCCAAAACTTAACTGGATTCAGAAGGTGAATGTGCTTTGCACTACTATGCTGTATAGTCCTTGCATAGCTACTTGATAGGCATTTTTAGGTAAGCTCAGGAAGAGCACAGTTTGGAAGCGGTTAAATGTATTGAGGCTTACATGCTCCTATGGTCCTGTCTCAACAGAACTCAGACTGAGGGCGTCTCCTTCATTACAACATTTCATAAATGCCTCTGTATAATAACTAAAATCTATGGCTGTGTAGCAGCCCCACCTTGGGTGTGCCTGAGCATTATGCAGACAAGGTACTTGCCTGCAGGCAAATTCTGCGTGTTACGCAGACTGACATCACTTCAACCCCACCTGAGAAATTGATAAGTGACAGCTTGCAGCCGTGGTCTATATTCAAAAGTAGTTTCTTAGGGCTCCAGGCTTTAAAACTGGATAAATCCAGATTTACTTGCTAAATCCTTAGGCAGCCAATCACAGATCACAGCAATTCTTTTGTTACCCAGCTCTCTTTTTGTTTGCCTTGGTCGGGATAGGAAGTAACAAATAAAATGTAAAATTGATTAATTTCTACTTTATGTGTTCTATGTTTTTCCTCATATTAAGTTATGCTATTGTAAGAAGCTGTTCGCTTATTTCAGTTATAGAAAGAAGCTGAACATTGACTCATGCTGAATACAGACATGCAACTGTTAAAGGAAAAAAACTGTTTCATATATCTATTTATATATTTTAGTGCAGACAATCATTTTTTGCTCTGTATATTTGTACTATTGGTTTCATAAAAGTTTCCTCCTGCCTGTCAGTGGTAATGTACACTGAGCTGCGCATGCACAGCTCAGAGTACAATATGGCACCCGTTCTGTGCCGTGGTGATGTGACTTCCGCGCATATGTACAGGAGTGATGTCAATGCGGCCTTGCCATTCAAGTGGCTGAACTGAGCGAAGCAGGAAAGAAGACTGACAGTGCAGAGATGGAAGGCTTCCTTTGACAAGTAAGTGTGTGATTATGTGCTAGTGTGTGGAGCATACTAGCACATTATGGCAAAAAAGCTGCAGAGGCCCAGATAAAAATAAAAATGGAGCTTACTACCACTTTTAACAGAAGGTATACCCAAAGCATGTTTCCATTTTGGGTGGCCTTTGGTAACTAGCATCCCCCTATGGATCCACCAAGAACTTAAATAAACGTGGACATACACCTATACGATAAACTGACATCTTCCTTCTCCATTTTAACTGCATGTGATTTGGAAATTCAGCATAGTCATTCCTGGTAGTTTGCATGCCAAATAGACATGGTATGTTAACAAGTTTTAAAAGCTTAACCAGCAACACTACTGTTACCATAGCAAAACAGGTTCTTCTACATTTGTCTAACTACAGTATGCATTATGGTGTCCTCTTTGTCCTGATATGGGTTTTCATCTGGGGATTAAACATAAATGAACTTTGTGAATAGATGCCAACATTTTAAAATCATTTTCAGGGACACATTGTTGTGAAGATGGTGTATATCAGCTTATCAAATACTATATAATCATACTACTACAAATAGTACAAATCCAATCATGACATGTTTGTTGCACAAGGGCTGATTTACTCAAGCTGGAGAGTGTTAACTCTGGTGCAACTCTGCATAGAAACCAGCTTTCAGGTGTTTTTTGTCAAATCTTAATTGAACAAGCTGAAGTTAGAAGCTGATTGGCTACCATGCACAGCTGCACTAGATTTTGCACTCTCCAGGTTTTATTAAATCAGTCCCACTGTACCTTAAATCATTGTTTTCAATAAATCAGAGGTGTAACTAGAACCTTCAGGGCCCTAGTGCCATGAAACCATAAAGGCCCCCCCTGACCTGAGCCAGGGGCCCTTCCCACTGATGCTGGTGCTCTTTATAGAATTTCCCCTAACATTAGAGTCCGCAGAGCTTCCCCTTACATCATAGTCCACAGAGTTACCCTTATATTATTGTCCCCCCTTACATCAGATTTCGCAGCGTTTCCAGAGCTCTCTTTACATCAGAGTTTCCCTTTACAGTACATCACATTTGCAGGGTTCCCCTTTACAGTTCAATGAGGAACACTGATGTAAAGGGGAACACTGTGAACCTTGATGTAAACGGGAATGCTGCGTGCTCTGGTGTAAAGGGAATGTCTCATATATGATGTTCTCTGGTCTACAGAGGCCCCTTACATCAGAGAACATGCTGGGAACACTGATGTGGGGGGGGGGGGGGTTGATACTCTGGCTACCAGGGACCCCCTTATATCAGATTTCCCCTTTAAACCAGAGTCTACAGGGTGAATACACTAAAGTAAAGGGGTTTACTGATGTAAGAGAGGAGTGAGGACCCTTATATCTGTGTTCTACCTTACCTAAGGGTCTCCATTCCCGCTTACATCAGTGACCCTCCACAGAGTGACTGACTTCCCCACAGACTCTGTGTGGCCTGGAGCTGTCACATACTGACCTCCTGTAAGTCTTTTTGTCCTCCTCTCCGCCCATGCCCCCCACTTGCTGTTGCTTTTAAATTCACCCAACCAGTGTTCTGAGCCCAATCCAGTCTAGCTGAGACTGGACCGATCTCGGCTTGGGTGGGGGAGGCGGTCCACTGATCAGGTGCGTGGTGACAGTATGTTGCTTGGTGCTTTTTGTGTAAATTTGAAAGCCACTGCAATGAGGAGGAGGGGGGAAGGAGGCCTCGCCCCCCCCCCCCCCAAGTGGCAGAACAACAGGGCCCAGTCACAGGTGCTCCTCTTGTGACCCTGGTAGTTCTTCCACTGCAATAAATGCATTTGTTTAGTTATTACTCTGTATCTTAAGACCCGTTTCACACTGGAGGCTCCTGTAAAGCGCCTGAAAAATGCCTCATCTGCAGTCCCAGTGTGAAAGCCAGAGTGCTTTCACACTGGGGCGCTGCTCTGGCAGGACGTTAAAAAAAGTCCTGCAAGCAGTATCTTTGGGGCGCTTTAGGAGCGGTGTATACACCGCTCCTAAAGCGCCCCTGCTCATTGAAATCGGTAGTGCCACCGAGATGCCTGCAAAGCGCCGCAGCTTTGCGGTGCTTCGCGCACGCTTTTAACCCTTTATTCGACTGCTAGCGGGGGTTAAAAGCGTCCTGCTAGTGGCCGAAAAGCGCCTCTGGAACTACGGTAAAGTAAAACTAGCGGCGCTTTACTGGTAACACGGCCGCACTGTCAGTGTGAAAGGGCTCTAAATCATACAAAGCTCAAATAAGAAATAAGAAAAAAGCTAAATTTTAATTGATTGATTATATAGTGCAGTTCCTGGGACAATAGTTCCCTTCTATCCATCCTTGAAACATGAGACTATTATAAAAATAAGTCCAGAAAAATATTCCCAATGCACATTTCTGGAAATGGCTGTAAAGTAAGTGGGTGCTGCAGCTACCACCGGCTGGTAGCACATGGTTGGGTAATCAAAGCGAACACATATTCACCTTATTTACTAAAATCCAGTTTGCAATTTGAACATTCACATTGGTTAAATAAGTAACTCCAACAGTAAAGAAGTAATCTTTAGGTCTTGTTCACATAGGGTGTACTACAGCGTACGCCCGTGTGATGGACATGTTTACCCAATGCTTCATGCATCCCTGTGTAGGCAGTCCCATTGATGTCAATTGGGATGCAGCAGCTACACGGACACAGCTGCTGCTCCCAATTAGATATCTGTGCGGGTGCATGGGTTCAGCGGTGTGCGTCCGGGGCCCTGCATCTGCACTAACATCAAATTGGGAGCAGTGGCTGTGTCTGTATAGATACTGCATCCCAATTGACATCAATGAGACTGCCTACATGGGAATGCATGGATTACCCATGCATCCTCATGCAGGTAAACACGGCCCTCACATGGGTGTACGCTGTGGTATGCCCCATGTGAATGAGACCTTACTCCTTAAGTAAATCTGCACTTAAAACAGAACTGCTAAACATTTTCTCCTCAGCTTCTTCTGGAAGCGGGGTCTTTGGCTGTCTTGATTGGTTGCATTCAATTATTGTGGCACCAAGAAGATTGTTAACAGACAGGAAAGTTTGTTTTCTTGCAGAAGAGGCATAGGGGTTGATTTACTAAAGGCAAAGAGACTGTGCACTTTGCAAAGTTCAGTTGCACTCTGCAAGAGCAATTGCTCAAGAGCTTAGTAAATGAGCAAAAGCTCTGCTAACTTCCATCATCCAATCATGTGCATGCAAAAATGTTGTTTTTTACATTTTCCTAGTAGATTACACTGCACTTTATTCCTGAATTAGATCAGTTGATATGGAAACACATATCAATGTCACAGCTGCAACAGGGAGAGGCACATACAGTAAAACCTTGATTTAAGAGTAACTTGGTTTGAGAGCATTTTGCAAGACAAGCAAATTTTTAAAATAAATTTTGACTTGATATACAAGCGATGTCTTGATATACAAGTAGCGTCTTGTCACAACTGAGTATAAAAGAGAAGAGAGGCGCCTCTAAGTGTAGCAATATGGTTACATTTAATGAAGGTACAACATTTAGCAACATATTGCTACATTTAGAGGCGCCTCTCTTCTCTTTTATACTCTGTAGCTCCTGCTGGATTTTGTTTCTAATCCCCTTGTGAAGGCTGCAATTTGTTAATGGACATTTTATGATTACACAACCTGGTCACATTGCTATAATCTTTTTATCTGGACTATAAACTGAAGTACTTATGAATAAATGGTTGTGGAACGAATTATTTGAGTTTCCATTATTTATTATGGGGAAATTCGCTTTGTATTCCCCAGGGGAATACAAGTGCTTTGGATTGCAAGCATGTTTCAGGAACAAATTATGCTCGCAATCCAAGGTTTTACTATATTTGCAATTTTGAACACTTTGCATGCACAGTTGGTGAGCGAGGAGGAGACACTCTTGTAATAGTATCAAAAGCCCCTCCCACCTCTGCAGAAGAAAATATGTATTACTTTTCAGTGTATAATCTACAATTGTGTTTATGGGGTTGATTTACTAAAGACAGAAACACTATGCACTTTGCAAAGTGCAGTCGCACTCTGCAAGCTTCGTAAATGAGGTAAGGCTTTACTTTGCAGAGAATAACCAACCACGTGCAAGGAAAATAGAAAAAACTGCATCTTTGCTTACATGCAATTGGATAATGAAAGTCAGCATAGCTTCTGCCCATTTACAAAGCTCTGGAGCAACTGCACTTGCATAGTGCAAATGCACTTTGCAAAGTACACAGGGGATTATTTACTAAAGGAAAATCTACTTTGCACTGAAAGTGCACTTGGAAGTAAAGTCGCTGTAGAGCTGAGGGGGACATGCAAGGAAAATAAAAAACAGTATTTTAGCTTGCACGTGATTGGATGATAACATCAGCAGAGCTTCCCCTCATTTCAGATCTACCCCTTAGATTTAGAGCGACTGCACTTTCAAGTGCACTTGCAGTGCAAAGTGGATTTGCCTTCCGTAAATAACCCCCACAGTCTATTTGCCTTTAGTAAATCAACCCCTATGAGTGTGTTAGGGCACACATTGATCGTTTCCCTATAACCTGCATCTATCACATGCATATTACTCCTTAGTATCTATACCAGCAGTAACATGGCCCCTGACGTGCATTTATACCTTAGCAGCCAGTCCCCAGTACATGTTTAAAAAAACCCTACATACAGAACATGTACATTACCTCCTCAACACCCTCTAGTTTATTTACAATAATCAGTCAGATATTTCTGTGCACTACACCAAAGTTCCATTTTAAATGACTCTGGTCTAGTAGGAATCTCAACTCCGTTGCCTTATTGCTGCTTCAATCGTTTGTTACCCCAACACTTCATATTCGTGATACAGTATGTACCTGCTGTACCATGTACTTGTAGGAGAAAGAATGATTCTGTTCTCTTTGTATTGCTTCCTTTATGTGAGATCCCTGGTGTTCCTGCTAGTCCTCTGCTTTCCTATTAAAAACTGACCACACTAAGCAGGAAAGCACACCATGATCAGTTCTCTAACTGTGCTGGGAACTCAGTGTACTCTCCTTCAATGATCAGACTTGTCCTGACACCGCCCCCCCCCCCACTGCACAGCATGTCACTGACAAGCTTAGTGTGCTGCTGCTTCTCCTCCCCAAGCTCTTATGCAGCTGAGAACTGAGGGTATGTGATCATATATAAAAAAAGGGTAAAAAAGTATTCAAAATGTTTTTTTTTTTACATCTATGCAAAAATGTTCTGCCTTTCACTTCTATTTTAAACCTTATGAGTTGTTTTACAAGGTGATTGTTTACAATCACTTTAAACAATCCTCAATAACAAAGTGCTGCTCCATATCCCATGTCCCCAGTACTGCTTCCATTATTCCTGGTTTCCCTTACACAGTCTCCTATAACAACTACATTTTGGTATTTCTTTTTCAACATTCATTGTACTTAATTCTACAGACACACACCCCTGTTTCAGTGTCCTCTCCATTTTCTGGACACTGATTTTGACCTCTATTCTTCCTCTGTAAAACCTAGAGGAGAGCTGAGATCTAATGCTGCTGCTCCATAGTTACCCAGTACTGCAATTGGGTACAACATGCATTGTGGGGCATACTTCTCCACCTTTGCTATTCACATTTGCAGTGATTGTTAACAATTATGGAAAGATCAGTAACCACACCATTTCGTCTACTACACATATTGCCCTCTGGCATAAATTCCATACTTCTCTTTTGGACATTCTTTCCTCTGACATACCCGTCACAGTCCTCACCCGCACATACTGCATTCTGACATACCTTCCACACTCCTCTCCTGCATATAATGTCCCTTGTCATAACCTCCACACTCCTCTTCTGCATATAATGTCCCTTGTTATACCCTCTGTACTCCTCTCCTGCACATACGTCCTCTGTCATACCCTCCACACTTCTCTCCTGCACATACTGCCCACTGTCATACCCTCCACACTCCTCTCCTGCACACATTGCCCGCTGTCATACCCTCCACACTCCTCTCCTGTACATAATGCCAGCTGTCATACCCTCCACACTCCTCCCTGCACATAATGTCCATTGTCATACCCTCTGTACTACTCTCCTGCACATACTGCCCACTGTCATACCCACCACACTCCTCTCCTGCACATACTGCCCGCTGTCATAACCTCCACACTCCTCTCCTGCACATTCTGCCCACTGTCATACCCTCCACATTCTTCTCCTGCACATACTGCCCTCTGTCATACCCTCCACACTCCTCTCTTGTACATAATGCCCTTGTCACACCCTCCACACTCCTCTCCTGCACATACTGCCCTCTGTCATACCCTCCACACTCCTCTCCTGCACATACTGCCCTTGTCATACTCTCCACACTTCTCTCCTGCACATACTGCCCTGTGTCATACCCTCCACACTCCTCTCCTGCACATACTGCCCTCTGTCATACCCTCTACACTCCTCTCCTGCACATACTGCCCTTGTCATACTCTCCACACTTCTCTCCTGCACATACTGCCCTGTGTCATACCCTCCACACTCCTCTCCTGCACATACTGCCCTCTGTCATATCTTCCACACTCCTCTCCTGCACATACTGCCCCTTGTCATACCCTCCACACACCTCTTCTGCATTTACTTCCCACTTTTTAGCATTCTGTGCTATATCACCCACCTTTCCCATTCTGGAATGGGCACACTATTGTTAGTTATTAATAAACATTAAAAAATGTATAAAGGGGGCTTGCTAGACGTATTGTAAGGGAAAAGTACAACACAGGTTTTTTCCAGAATATACCTGATTGTATAATGTGCTAGGAGTGATCTACAAATGTATTTTGAAAGATGACCTTATGAATGGAGATTTTATCGGCACTGAGGAATTATGAGTGGAATTACACATGCGAGCACATTTTTATAAATTTACTATTGGAATATTTTACAATGACATAAATATTAGTGAGAATGTAAGGAAAAGGGCTGCACATGTTGCATATAACTATAACTTTAAAACCCATGTGGATTATTTACCTTGTTAAGGTAAATTAAAATAAGGAAAGGACATTTAAAAATATAAATGTGGACGAATGCTTTCAACATTCGAGAGCTACAAAACATAAAGCAAGAAATGTAAATACTGTAGGAATGAGAGGGGCAGAAATTCAGAATGTAAGTAAGGTTGCTAAATAGAGTGAGATAGATCCCCAAAAAATGCTTTACCTATATCAATAGCAAAAACAATAGAATATCTGAGTATATAGGCCCCTAAAAAGCCACTGTTCATTATAAATGAGAAAGAGAAGACAGCTTTGGGTAAACAAAGCAAAATGGTGGTGCTGATATATAACATATATAATACTCGGACAGTATTTCACTGTTTTATATGTTTTACTTTGGCTTAACTTTGATACTGTTCAGAATTAATTAGACAAAATAAATATGAATAAAGCACCTGGCAAGACTACCCCCCCCCCCCACAAAGGGGCCTGCACAGCGGGTGGTGGTGCTAGTCTTGCCTAGGGCATGGGTGACTAAAACAGGGAATAGGATCAGAGCAGACTCACAAGGCAGAATAGTTTCACCTATGTCCAGAGACCTGATGGTGCCAGCCTCGTCCGGCTCCCTAGTGTCCCCTCCCCACTGTCTGCCTCCCCAGCTGTGCCCGCTTCGTCTGACTCCCCAGTGTCCCCTTCCTACTGTCCTCCTCCACCCCCCTAGCTGTGCCTGCCTTGTCCGGCTCCCCAGTATCCCCTCCCCACTGCCCTCTGCCTCCCTAGCTGTGCCTGCCAGACATTCTTCAGCCCCTTGTGTTCCCCAGCCATGCTAGAGGGGAAGTCAGCGGCCGTGGCTGCTCGCCCTAGGCGGCTGCCTAGTTCACCTAGCGAACCGGCCCTACCTGGGGCAAATGGCTTACGCCCATGAAACCTCAAAAAGATAAGCTCAGTTATTTCTAAGTCCTTGTTTCTAATCATTTTTAATATACAGTAATCTTTAATGGCTGACTAGGTACCAATGGTTACAGGGAATACAGCCTACCTGTTTAGTACTACAGTATTTAATCCTGATATTTCTGAACTGCAGTCCATCCCAATGTTTATTTATCAGTATGTGGTAATCTGGGAATTTCTGTATGTGTTAGAGACAATCTGTTACCCAACACACTCATGCTGTGTCCAGCATACAGAAAGCCTAATGTAAAAAATACCAGTGCAAAAATATTTCACACAGCAGCCGATCTGATTTAAGCCTGCCTATGATGTTTAATTGCGATAGATGATATATCAAGTAAAGACATGTAAAGTAACAAGCACTGATCTCAGGAAGTACACTCCCAGTGAACCTGTGAGATGATATTTGGATTGTACTGAAGCTGTAGTGGATAACAGGAAATTTAATGAATTCTGATATTAGCACAGATGCAGTCAAGCATTAAGACATTCACATCCTCCAGATGTGTTTAGTATTTTTCCAGCATTATGTAATACTTTCATATAAAACGTCCAATTTGCTTCAATATTTAACATAACCACCATGTACAGGGTTTTATATATACTGTTCCCGAAAACTAGACATCTTGCCAACATAATACAGATCTCCATTTGACTTTTTTGAATGACAGTACTGAGAAGCTTCCAACATATATTTTCATGCTTCTGTTCTAGTAATACCCTAACCGCTTACTTTGCCTTTCCTGTCCCAGTTATCCTTCAGCTTCTTTTGTCTGCAAAATCTATGAAAAATATCTCATACCTAGGGAAAGATCTGTAGGAGGAATAGAACTTGTTTACAATTTATTTTCTCCCGAAGTGAGATCTGCGTTGGATCACTCTTCAGAAGCAATTTGACAGGTGGTGGGAAGGCATTGTGAGGTTGATTTACTAAGGGCAAATAGACTGTGCACTTTGCAAGGGCAGTTGTTCCAGAGCTTAGTAAATGAGGGGGAACTCTGCTGACTTTTGTCATCCAATCATGTGCAAGCAAAAAGGCTGTTTTTTTTCATTTTCCTTGCACGTGATTGGGTACTTTTTGCAAAGTGAAGCTTTACCTCTTTTACTAAGCTCTGGAGCAACTGCAATTGCAGAGTGCACAGTCCATTTCCCTTTAGTAAATCAAGCCCTATATCGCCTTATCACCTGTTTTAACCTCTAAGATCTTGCACCAGCACACTGCAACCATGTGCATTGCTTGTGGTTGCGGGGCACTCCCATTCAGTTAAATTCAGCAGGCGGTACTGCCCACTGACAGAGGGGATAATTTTTTCTGCACTGCCATGCAAAGCATTGTGGTAGCAGCATGAATTCTCTCCCCTCTGCTGCCTTTGTAAATATAAACATGGCTCAACCAAGCATTTTTACCACCACCTACTGCAAGTGTAAAGTAGGCCTTAGTGTGAGTTATAAAATTTACAAAGGAAATTGGCAGGCTGATAAAAAGAAAACAAAAAGGAAAAAAAAAAAGTTTTGAGTGAACAATCTGGGCAGATCAAACACAAACTCAGTTCATATAGAGAAAAGTCAATCATATACAGTATGTAAACAACATTAACAAGCAGTAAAGGTATACAAGCCTTATGTTTTACCTTTTTATTGGTATACTGCTTGGCCTATTCATTTACAAATTGTCACAGATTTGTCATAGATTTCTACATTCTTTCTGAGTTTCATCATACCTTACTTTAAAAATGTCATCTTTATTATTTATTAATGTTTATAGAATAATATAGTGATACTTTATAAACTATGACATACAAGGAATGTGCTTTAGGATGGGCCACTAAATAAGTACGACTGAAAAGAAATCATTTTGAATTACTTATACTGTATACATGTTTTCAGTACTGTGTTATTTTGTGTATTTCTGGTATTTTGAAAAGTATGTCACTATATGAAGAAAGTGTTGGATTCTGTAATTAGCCCCATCAAACATGTCAAAGAACTTAACATTTGCGTTCTCTGTCAAACATGCTTACATGCTTTCAAAGAATGTGAATATTATTTGTGTGGAGCTACCAAATATATGTTTATATCGTATTCATTCAGCCTAACTGGCTACAAAGGATGACTCTTGGCCCTGGGTTTTGATTGGACAGGTCACCTGAAGCCTGATTCCTGTTTCACCAGCTGCCTTATCTCACGCTGTCTCCTGAACGTGAACTTTATCCGATCAGAAGGCTTGTAGATAAATTATCCACTTGACCTCCGGAAGATTTACCTCCCTTCATGACCAGGCCATTTTTTTGCGATACGGCACTGCGTTACTTTAACTGACATTTGCGTGATCATGCGACGCTGTACCCAAATAAAATTTACATTGTTTTTTCCTACAAATAGAGCTTACTTTTGGTGGTATTTGATCACCTCTGTGTTTTTTTTATAATTTTTGCGCTATAAACAAAAACAAACAAAAAAAAACCCCAATATTTTTTACTTTCTGCTTTAAAAAAATGAATAAATAATTTCTTCCTAAAGTTAGGTCTTTATGTACTCTACTCTGCTAAATATTTTTGGTAAAAAAATTCCCAAGAAGTGTATATTGATTGGTTTGCACAAAAGTTATCGCGCCTACAAACTATGGGTTATTTTTATTTATTTATTTTACTAGTAAAGGTGGTAAACGTGACTTTTAGCGGGACTGCGATATTGAGGTGGACTTTCTGACACTAAATTACACTTTTTGGGGACCAGTAACACTAATACAGTGATCAGTGCTGAAAAATATGCACTGTCACTGTACTAATGACACTGGTTGGGAAGGGGTTAACATCAGGGGCAATCAACGGGTTAACTGTGTGCCTAGCCTGTGTTTTACTAAACGGTGGGAGGTGCTTTTACTAGGGGAAGACATGGATCCTAGTCCCTGCTTTGCAGAGACACAGGATTCATGCCTTCGATCCTATCAGAACGATGATCTGCCTTGTTTACATAGGCAGACCACCATTCTGCCACTCCGCTCGTATATCGGCAGGTGCCCGTGGACATTGAGTCTGTGGTATCCACCGCTGGGCTTCCGCTGCATGTGATCACAGCAGAAGCAAGCTGCCGGTGGCACGCATGCGCGCCCCCTACCTGGAAGAGCCCGATAATCTATATATACTGTACGTGATCCAGTACACAGGTGCCACCCAGTAGTAGTAAAATAGGGCAGACCTGAACGGATCTGAAGTAGTTATACAGTATCTAAAACTCAAACTATTTTTTGTTGCTCATTTTGGCAAGAGTTGGGACCTTTTGCCAGCTGTGTCCCATTCAATAGATTTCCCTTCCTCTAGACAACAAGAAGGAAGAAGATATCTCTCCAAAGTAAGTTAAATCCCCCCCCAGGCTCACAGCTTGAGATTCTTCAAGGGTTTTGGGGAGTTTTTTTTTTATGCATGTTTGTACACACATTTTTTCGGCATTTCACCCATTTCACCCTAGATGTTTAACCCCTTCCCAGCCAGTGTCATTGTTACAGTGACAGTGCATATTTTTAGCACTGATCACTGTATTAGTGTCACTGGTTCCTGCAAAGTGTCAAAAGTGTCAGTTAGTGTTTGATAGTCCGCCACAATATTGCAGTCCCGCTATAAGTCGCTCATTGCCACCATTACTAGTATTAAAAAAAAAAAGAATTTCCGTAAGTATATCCCATAGTTTGTAAACATAGACACTATAACGTTTGCGTAAACCAATCAATATATGCTTATTGGGATTTATTTTACCAAAAACATGTAGCAAAATACATATTGGCCTACATTTATGAAGAAATTAGAATTTTTATTGAATATGTTTTATAGCAGAATGTAAAAAATGTTTTTGTTTTTTTCACAATTGTCAGCTTTTTTTGTTTATAGCACAAAAAAAAAAGAATAAAAAACCACAGAGGTGATCAAATAGGTTATCAAAAGAAAGCTCTATTTATGAGAAAAAATGTTTGGGTACAGTGCCGTACGACCGTGCAATTGTCAGTTAACCGCTTCCCGACCGGCGCACGCCGATATACGTCGGCAGAATGGCGCTGGTGGGCAAAAGGGCATACAGGTATGTCCCCTTTAAGAAGCGGCGCTGCGCCCACCGCGTTCTCCATGACCGTGACCGCAATGTCCACCGGGTGCCCGTGATCGTGTCGTGGAAAGGTAGAACGGGGAGATGCTTTTGTAAACAAAGCATTTCCCCGTTCTGCCTAGTGACAGGACAGAGATCACTGCTCTCTGTCATAGAGAGCAGTGATCGCTGTCATGTGAGTTGTAGCCCCTCCCCCCCAAGTGTGTCCTAGAGAGTGTCACTCACTAGGACACACGTAACCTCTTCATTGCCGTCTAGTGGTTAACCTCTTCCCTGCCAGTGTCGTTTACACAGTAATCAGTGCATTTTTATAGCACTGATCGCTGTATAAATGACAATGGTCCCAAAATAGTGTCAAAAATTTCAGATGTGTCCGCCATAATGTCGTAGTCCCGATAAAAATCGCAGATCGCCGTCATTACTAAAAAAAAAAAATAAAAAAATAAAAAATAAAAATGCCATAAAATGATCCCCTTTTTTGTAGACGCTATAACTTTTGCGCAAACCCATCAATATACGCTTATTGCTATTTTTTTTACCAAAAATATGTAGAAGAATACATATTGACCTAAACTGAGGAAAAAAAAATGTTTTTTTATATATTTTTGGGGGATATTTATTATAGCAAAAAGTAAAAAAAAAAAGTTTTTTTTTCAAAATTGATGCTCTCATTTTGTTTATAGCGAAAAAAATAAAAATCGCAGAGATGATCAAATACCACCAAAAGAAAGCTCTATTTGTGGGTTAAAAAAGGACATCAATTTTGTTTGTGTACAACATCGCACGACCGCGCAATTGTCAGTTAAAACGACGCAGTGCGGAATCGCAAAAAGTGCTGTGGTCAGGAAGGGGGTAAATCCTTCCGGGGCTGAAGTGGTTAAAGTAACGCAGTGCCGTAGAGCATAAAGTGGCCTTGTCACGAAAGGAAGGCAAAGCTTCCAGAGGGAAAGAGGTTTATCTGTCTGTACGTTCCCAGTTTTGGTGGACTGGTCCTTTAAATGTATTTGTTAAGATGAATGCTTTAATTATAACATTACATTGCCCAGATAACGCAAGGATACTTAGCTATATCACGGGAGGATGGTGTATAACCTTTTCCGCATCAGATTATGTTTTCAAAATCATCACATTTCACATATTCTTACCAATGGACTTAAACTCCATTAAAGATTTGCCGTCCAGAATATTTCAATTCTTGTTTAGTACATTGTATTACTTTGTGCCTCTATCAAGAAAAGTCTATTGTATCATTTGCTCACAAAGAAAAGTTTCCATTGATTTTTTTCCAAGGATGAATTCAATAAATGGCTTGTTTATGCAAAGCTAAGACACATAAGGAGAAGTGAGAATAAATCATTCTAGAATCTGGACCCTTTTGAAGCTTGTTCTCGACAGAAACAAAGAAAAAATTGCTACAATAGTTTGTGCTCCACTTACTGTCCTGACCTGTCCTTATAAATGGCTTGATATGCATTCTATTACCGTTTCAATCAGCATTGCTATTAAGAAGTAATAACTAACATTAAATAAATCCTTCACTGGATTTTGCACTTGGCAGGAGAAACGCTTATCCTTGTCATGTACTTCAGACCAATTAAACATGCAGATCGATACTTCAAGGCTAATATATGACAAAAATTAGGAGAGCTGGAATGCTTAGGACAGACTTGATGGACAGTAACTCATACTCTTTGCATAGTATGAAACGTGAAAAACCTTTGAAATATGTAGAATAAGAGTCAATGGTGGAGAAGGATCTGGGTGTTCTGGTAGATCATAGACTTAAGCTGGCCATACATTATACAATTTTCTCATTCAATTTCCTTTAGATTTAACTTCAACAATGTAGTGCAAGGGCCTGCCGGATTGCATACAAATTGAAAATGTTCAGGGTTGACCTCATATTATATGATTTTGGTAAATCTAAAGGAAAATTGTAGAAGAAAATTGTATAATGTATGGCTAGCCTTGTAAACAATCACCTTGTAAACCAACCCATTCAGTTTAAAATATAAATTTTGTATAGATATAAAAAGACATTATAAATACCTTTTTTCCCTGTTTTTATAAGTGATCACATTCCCTCTGTTCTCAGCTGCATAAGAGCTGGGGGAGGAGAAGCAGCAGTACACTGAGCTTCCCAGTAAATGGCTGTGCAGAGGACAAGTCTGATCATTGGAGGAGAGTACACTGACTTCCCAGCAGATCTAGAGAGCCGACCACAGTGCCCTCTCATACATAGTGTGGTCAGTTTTTAATAGGTAAGCACTGGTAGGAACACCCAGGATTTCTCACAAAGGAAGCAATACAAAGAGAACAGGATACATTCTCATACAAGTTCATGGTACAGCAGACACATATCAGGAATAAGGAGTTTTGGTGTAACAAACACTTTAAAGCATTTGTATTGTCCGCTTGGTCATTTTTACCTACAGGTAAACCTATAATAAGGCTTAAAAAAATGAATAAAAACCAAGCGCTGATGTAGATAGATATGTGTGATATAAATAAATTGTGCTTAAAAAAATATATATACCAATATAGTTAGTGCTATGAAAAAATCAGTAAATTAAAGCTGCTATCAATATAGGGTGATCAGATAACCAAACAAATAGTACTAAATATAAAATTGATGCGCTTTAAATAAATAGTGCACAATATGCTGCTGCGACTAAACTTAAATCCAGGAATAAAAAATGCATACATGTGAATAAAATAAATAAATAATTATGGTGCTAATACATGTGTTAAAATTGCCAAAATAAATCTTCAAATTGGTGATGTGACGGTGAATATAAATAAAATAATAATAATAACACTCTGAGTACAATGTCCAGGCAGAGATAAATAGTGGGGGAAAGTAAAAATAATTAAACAGTTCCTTCCCTTAATCCAGATTCATTGACTCACTGGGTTAGATCGTTTGTATCAGGATATTTAGTTTTTCTTGCATCCCACTTAAGCCATAATACTGCTGGTGATTCGGCTCTCAGGATAAAGATTTTATGCAAAGCAAGCAAAGAAAAAATAGATCATTGTGCAGTGAACTTATTAGATAGTACATAAGCAAAACAGGGACAAGAGATACACTCACAAACTCCCGGTCTACTAGAAGCATTCAAATGTGCAGATTGCAGTCAGCCGCTGTGGACGAGGTTTCCCATAGAGAAACAGCTGCTGTTAACCTTCAGGTGTATTGCAGCACTGAACATCCTAAGCTCCTCCCATGCATTACATCACTGAAACGTGACTTTTTCAAGGAACATCACCAATTTGAAGATTTATTTTGGCAATTTTAACACATGTATTAGCACTATAATAAGGCTTACCTGTAGGGAAAATGAATATCTCCTAAACCTGTACGGTTTAGGAGATATTCACCTTACATGCAGCCGCTAACATCAGCGGCACATGCGCAGTGAAGGTCCGGCGTATCGTGCCAGAACTTGCCAGAATGGAGGGCTCCCGCGTGCACGTGCAGGAGTGACCTCACAGCGCCGGAGCCGCAAACCCAGAAGAAACGCAGAGGAAACATGTCAGCTCCCTCAGCGGTGACCGGGCAGCCCTGTGGGAGCTTCGTTCTAAGGTAAGTATTTCATAATGAGCTAGTATGCAGTGCCTTACAGGTTTATTTTTTATTTTTTGGGCATAAAACCGCTTTAAAGAAATTGTCAATCGAGATTTTTGTATTCCTGATATGTGCCTGCTGTACCATGTACTTATATGAGGAAGTCTCCTGTTCTCTTTGCATTGCTTCCTTTGTGTGAAATACCTGGTGATCCTGCCAGCCCCTCTTCTTTTCTATTAAAACTGACCACACTAGGCAGGAGAGCACAGTGTGGTCCATTCCCTAGCTGTGCTAAGAACTCAGCCTGCTCTCCACCAATGATCAGACTTGTGCTGACATGCCTCTACTGTACAGCCATTCACTGGGAAGACCAGTGTGCTAATGCTTCTCCCCCAGCTCTCTAAGATCCTTATGCAGCTGAGAACAGAGGTTATGTGATCACTTATATAAAAGGGGAAGACTGTGTTTGTAATGTTTTTTCAATGTATACACAATGTTTTTTTCCTTGTATTCCTATTTTAAATTGAATGTGTTGTTTTAAGAAAGTGAGGGTTTACATATACTTTAATGATAGCATGCACGGCCAAGCTGCAGTTTATAAGGCTAACAAAATACTTTCTTGTATTGCAAGAGGTATAGACTCCAGGGATACAGATATCATTTTACCCCTTTACAAATCATTAGTAAGACATTATCTCATATGCAGTTCAGTTTTAGGCACTAGTTTAGAAAAAGGATATCGGGGGAACTGGAGAAAGTGCAGAGAAGAGCAACCAAACTGATAAGAGGCATGGAGGAGCTCAGCTATGAGGAAAGATTAGAGGAACTGAATTTATTCACTCTTGAGAAGAGATTAAGGGGGATATGATCAACATGTACAAATATATAAGGGGTCCATATAGTGAACTTAGTGTAGTGTTACTCACTTTCAGGTCATTACAGAGGATAAGGGGACATTTTTTATGTCTGGAGGAAAATAGATTTACCCTTCATATACGGAAAGGGTTTTTCATAGTAAGAGCTGTAAAAATGGGGAATAGATTTCCTCAACAACTACTTCTGGCCATCTCAGACCTAGGATAGTTGATCCAAGAAATATCCTATTGCCTCATGGGGGATCAGGAAGGATTTTTTTCCCCCATTGGAGTGAATTGGATCATATTTTATTGGGGTTATTTACCTTTCTCTGGATCAACTATGAGTATAGGATTGTGTATATGGAGGTTTTCTATTTGTGTGTTTTTTTATTGGCTGAACGAGATGGACTAATGTGTTTTTTCAACCTGGCTAACTATGTAACTATATATACTGGAAAGGTAAAGCTGAAATTGTCACTGCTGTAAGTATCACAGCAGAGCGGAGAGGTGGTCTAGATGACCGGGAGGCACAGCTGCTTTGAATGGAGGGTGGGTGCAGGAGCTGCCGGAGTTAACTTTTGAAGTTAACCAGCCAGTGATTTGTTGTTAGGATGCAGGGCGGTCCCAGCAACCAAATACCTGGTGGTTAACTTGAAAAGTTATGATTAAAAGTGTGGTGTTGCGCTAATCCTTAAAGCATATAAAAATATGTGGGAAATTCAATAAATAAATCGTGTAAGTGTATGACACTTATAATAATGGTTCTAGCGTATTAATAAACAAATCCGTGATTTACCAACATAGGCAACCTGGTGCAAAACTATTCAGAAATAAAATAAAAAAGGCAAATGCAATAAAATCAAATAACGATACCTGGCTGAAAAATGAATACTAATAGGTGTACACAGTGCGGCCAGGCATATTGCAAACAGAAAAAAATGAAAAGTGACTGGTGCTCATGAACACACTACAAGTGACAGTTTAACTGGAACCTTGTGATATTCAACAAATAAAGTCCACAAATCAACGTGCAAAAAAGGGTGATCCACTGAGGGTTAATAAAGTCCAAAAAGTGTGTATACACAGTGATCCACTTGGAATTAATTAAATACCCTGATGAAGTCACGTGGGTCGTGACGTCACACGTAGGGACGGGACAGGCACTCTATGGTGATTAGCGGTAAGAGCTCGCCGCTCGTCGGATCTTCGCGCATTGCTATTGTTTTTATGTGAGTACTTTGATAAGTTTTAATAAAACTTACTGTTTGCCAAACGATACTACACCATTGTGGGATTTTCTTTCTGATGTCTTTATCTTGGTGACCCCGGGATACTACTTGAGAGACAGATGTCCCCAGAGGAGATAAGCCAGGATAGGATCTAATTAGTATCGTTCCCACGACTGGTTGATGCTGTGGTCTTGCTAGCTAAGGGCCGCCATGCCCAATATTGGCTAAAGCGAGTACCCCATTACCTTCAGGTAAGGGGCCACTGCCCACCACTGCGTGCTGTGTTGCATGAAGAAAGGATACACATCATAATTGTTATCAGTCACTTTAATTAATTCCAAGTGGATCACTGTGTATATACACTTTTTGGACTTTATTAACCCCCAGTGGATCACCCTTTTTTGCACGTTGATTTGTGGACTTTATTTGTTGAATATCACAAGGTTCCAGTTAAAATGTCACTTGCAGTGTGTTCATGAGCACCAGTCACTTTTCATTTTTGTCTGTTTGCAATATGCCCAGCCGCACTGTGTACATCTATTAGTATTAATTTTTCAGCCAGGTATTGTTATTTGATTTTATTGCATTTGTCATTTTTTTTTATTTATGAATAGTTTTGCACCAGGTTGCCTATGTTGGTAAATCACGTATTTGTTTATTAATACGCTAGAACCATTATTATAAGTGTGATACACTTACACGATTTATTTATTGAATTTCCCACATATTTTTATATGCTTTAAGGATTAGCGCAACACCACACTTTTAATCATTTCTCTTATATATAGGGTCAGGTTGTAACCCACTTGGTGTAGGCGGCTTCTCCTAGTGTTTCATTCTCCCTCTCCTTTCCCCATATATAGTAGCGAAGGAATACTCTTTATTTGTATCTTGAAAAGTTAACTCCAGCAGCTGCTGATTATGCCCTCCGTCTAGAGCTGTCTTTGCTCTCGCTCTTTGCTCAATGCCCCACTAAGGTGGAGAGTGAAGGAACAGAGCTGCAGGGGCTGCATTGTGAATCAGGGGAGGGGACAGAGCTATAGGGGCTGTAATGTGAATGGTGGGGCCAAGCTACAGGGGTTGTAGGGAGGGACAGAGCTGCAGGGGCTGTAATGTGAATTGGGGGGACAGGGCTGCAGGGGCTGTAATGTGAATGGGGGGAGACAGAACTGCAGGGGCTCTAATGTGAATGGGGGGTGGGCAGAGCTGCAGGGGATGTAATGTGAATGGGGGGGCTGCAGGGGCTTTAATGTGAATGGGGGGGCAGCAATAAAGAGGCTGCAATGCAAATTGGGGAGCAGAGCTGTGGGGGCTTTAATGTGAATAGGGGGGCAGAGCTGCCGGAGCTGCAATGTAAATTGGGGGGACAGAGCTATGGGGGCGGTAATGTGAATGGAAGGCAGAGTTGCAGGGGCTGTAATGTAAATTATGAGGACAGAGCTGTGAGAGGACATTAATGGGGGTAGAGCTGCAGTGGGGTAACGTGAATGGGGGACAGAGCTGAAGGGGCTGCAATGTAAATTGGGGGGGCAGAGCTGTGGGGCTGTAATGTGAATGGGGGCAGAGCTTCAAGGGCTGCAATGTGAAGGGGGGCAGAACCACGGGGGGCTGTGCTGGAAAGGGGGACAGAGAACACTACTGTGGGAAGGGGATGCTATAAAGGAAGGCAGAGGACACCACTGTAGGGGGTGAAGTGAACGGGGCAGAGGATACTGACGTAAGAATGGAATTGTGATATAAAAAAGGGGGGCTGTGATGTGAAGGGACTGAGTCATTGCACAAACTTGCAATTAGGACCTCTGCTAGCAGAAAAATTTTCTGATCGGACCTCTATGAATTTTAATTCAATACCCCTGGTTTAGGAGATCTTGTTTACCATTTCAATGGCACCTGGGACTCAAGTTAAAGGGAATATAGTTTATTTAAAAGTTTGAAAATATACAGATTAATTGATATCTCTTGTGCCCACAAGTCCTCAGTATAATAAGCTGAGTTGTTGTTAAGCCATCGTTTCTAATTATTTTAACATAATCTTTGATAGTTGGCTAGGGGATAGTGAAAACCTAATTTAGTAGCTATATGTAAAAAAAAAAAAAAAAAAGGATCAAGTTCTTAACCAACAAACTATTGACCTGTAACTTTATCTTTATTGTAGGGATGTTATCTAAGGGACAAGTAACTATAGAATATAAAGTAAGGTGAGAGCCACACTGAGATTTATTGCAGACAGATGTAATAAAATAAAGGATGAGGACAATATTTCATTGTTTCATATGTTCTACATTAACTTGACTTTGATAGTGTTCAGAATTAATTAGACAAAATAAATGTGAATAAAGCACCTGGGGCAGTGGCTTACACCCATGAATTCTTAATTAGATAAGCTCAATTATTTCTAAGCCATTGTTTCTAATTAATTTTAACACACAGTAATCTTTAATGGTTGGATAGTTACCAATTGTTTGGTGTAAGAGCAATGTAAAATATTCAAAAAACATCAAGGTCTTCATCACCAACAAACATTTATCTTTATTTTGGTGCTTTAACTGGGGGTTGATAAGTAACTATCCAAACAAATATATGATAGAATAGAGAAGGAGATTTGATTTATGAAAGGAATATGTACTGAAATAAATCTAGAAAGTATGCAGACAGTGGAAAGTGGAGAGGGTGTGGTCAGAGCATATTTGTACTTTGTTAGTTAGCATTTATGTTTGTGTCAAACACTAGCAAAGTCCAGAAATATTACCTTTACTCTTCTGTCCAAGTTTCTGCATTCTTGGACTTGTTTGAAGACATCTCTATGTGTAAACTAGAGTCTGCCTTTAAAGAAAATTCAATGTGCAAATGGACTTAAACTGGCTTAAAATTTACATCCAAAAAGTGATCAATGATTCATACTCTGCATCATCTAAAGTTGCAATTGGCATTCTTCAAGTTTTAGTATTGAGACCTTTACTTGTTTTTAATAAACTCTATAGCATTTTTGATTAAAAATAATGTGTTCATGTTGCAGATGTTGCAAAACCTTGCAGTGGAATACATAACATTCTTATTTTGAGGGATTTTGTAAGGGCAGAAATGTGAAAAAGGTTCCATTTATGTCCCATGCATGCATGTGTATTTACATTATGTGCGTATCCCATATAAGCACATAACTATCTTTCAATATGTGTTTGTAACAGAGACATACCCTAAATCTATAGATGAGTATAGCACATAATAAGATCTCAGCTCCTCCCACACTACATATAATGCCAACTTCCTTTAAAGTAAAGCTTTACTGGTAGCGAAGTTGTATTTACATCTCCACCCATACTCCGGAGTAACAGTCACCTACCTAAATACCTTTGGCCCCACTCTCAAGATCTTTACAATGTGGCCCTGTCTTGTGCCTCAAAGGCATCGTAGAAAAAAGTCCCAGCCATATCCAATGGACATGAGCACCACTTGCCTCAAACATTTCTAATGCTGGATCTGTACTCCTCTGGATGGTTGGGGCTGCCCAGAGGAATGAGCAGAGCAAGTGGTGCACATGCTTAGTAGGTGGCAAGCAAGGCCACACAGTGAAGATTTTGGAAGTAGAGATGGAGGTTAATATTTAGGTAGGTGGCCTCCACTCAGGAAGGTGGAGTGGGGGACATTTAAAGGACAACTGCACTATAAGTGGAAATTTCCTTTAGGCAAGGCCATATTTACTATTTGAATATTAAGGGCAGCTGGGTAAAAGAAGGCAGCCAGGAAAAGTAGACATTTTTTTTCTCTTTTGGTTGACTCTGGAAATTTGTGAGCAAAACCAACATGAGAACAAAATTGTAGGGACAGCAGGGGCTGCTGGGGCACTTTCTTTGCTAATGAATCACCTAAATCAATTGCATTACCATAGCAATGCATACATAATAAATACGTCATAATGCTTACATAATATCCATAACTCATTTCTTTGTTTCACTGAATAATTGGCGGATGCCATGAAATAAATAGCAAATGACTTTGAGTGCAGAGACAAGTCACACACACAGTAGATTGGGTTTATGGTGATGAGTTAAAAAGTTAATATGTCTTTTGTTTTCTTTTTTAAAGACAGAACTTTCTGAGATACAGGAGCAGCTCCACCTCCAGTTGCTTGATGTGGATGATGAAGTGGAGAGATGGCAGAAGGAGAAAGATCGCATTAGGGTAAGAAACTTATATTCTTCATTATTATTAGGAAAAGCAAATCTTTGGGGTTGATTTAGTAGAGCATGTTCACTTTGCAAAGTGAATTTCAATCTGTAAGGGAATTTTTACTTAGCTTGGAAAGTGCTGGAAACTCACTTAAAAATACCCAACCAGATGCAAGGAAAAGTAAAATGAAAAAATGTTTTTGCTTACACGTGATTGGATGATGGAAGTCAGAAGTCATAGAAGTCACCTACTTCACTAAGCTAATGAAAAATTCCCTTGAAAACTGAAAAGCTTATTTACCTTTAATAAATTAACCCCTATGTCTCAGGGCATATATTTTGCAGGTTTACTTTAGTATTACTTTGGATTTTCTGTTACTGCTGAAGTAGACAGACAGTTTTTTTCTATGGATTGTCAAGTCAGCACTGTTTGTTTGGAGAATCAAATTACTATGTCACCATTAAAGCAATCATAAATTATGTTTTTAGCTAAAATGTGAATGGTTGCTATTAGTTACTGTGCCTTAGACATCACCTTTATACTTTATGCTGCTATAAAAAATAATCGTAGGTTCACACTAAGCAGGTTTCCCGACGGACGCGTTTTCATTTGAGTGGGCTGCTATACGTACAGAAAATGTAGGGTAAAGGTCCTTGCATCATTTCCAAAAAGATAGCCTCAGGAAAAAGGCATTGTGCAATGCAGTTCCCGGCCCAGGAAACCAGGCTGTGGTTTCCAGTGCTTGGGGGTTCCATGAAGAATTCATGGCACCCTCTGCCTCTGCTAACAGCAGCGCAGGTTAGTAGCTGGTGTGGGAAGGCGTGCAATTACACATAGACCCACACTGGCATATAGCGTGAACCTAGGATAAACCTGTGGGAATCAGAAAAAAAATCAGGACAAAAAAATAAAATAAATATTGTGATTTAACTGTTTAGCCCATGTAATAATGGATCCAGGATAACTGTAACATATTTTTTATTTAGAATTTCACAGCCAATCAAAAATCGGCTGTGGACCACAGCTTCAAGGATCTTATAAAAGAATTGCAGAAACAGCAAGAGGAGGTAAAAACCAATTTAGAGCTTAAAGAACGTGCAGCTGTTGACCTCATTGAGCAAGTTGTAAATGACTTAAAAGTGAAAAAAGAGCAACTTCAAGACAAGCAACACGATGGAGATAAACTGTTACATACTACTGATGCAGTGCTCTTCTTACAGGTAAGTTCATTGTTGCAATGTTACATACATAGTTAAAGTAAACCTTTCCCCGATAATGTAAACATAGTAGTCCCTTCATTGCCACTGCTGTTAGAGATATGCAAATTTTTACTTTTATTAAAGGTCAGCAGCCTAGCTATCAATCTTTCCCGTAAAAGAAAGCAGGGATATATGGCTATCACAGGAAGAGCAAAGGTAAATGTACTGACTGTGATACAGCCTAGCTTTCCTTTCTCTGTGCTGGACATAGGCAACATAGCTGCATTCAATAGAAGAATAAATAGGTCACTTGGGACAGACCCGTGCAAAGTTTTTTGGTGACTGATTATGTGTCAAAGAGTTATTTATAAGCTGAGTAGTTCATATTTGGCAGCGATTCCTGTAAACATTGGCAAAGAAAAGAATTGCTTTAATATAGTTCAAAAAGCACTTGTGTCTACCACAATCAACCTTGCACCACTCCTTTAGCTTTGTTCTAAAAGAAAGCAAAACAAAAGTCTATGGACGTATGTTGCCAAACAGAAGCAAAATGAATTTCTTTCTGGCACCCCCTCTCCCAAGGGCAGGTCAGATGAATTTCCTGGTTTAGCTTTTAGTGATTAAAACGTGTATGATATTTGTTTCAAGAAATTCAGTATTGCTTTTCTAGAAGAAGAATTCCTACTAAAACAGGTGGTAAAATTTTCTTTCCAGCGTTTGCAAATAATGCCCCCTGTCTTCATGATATGGTATCAAGTTTAAACATATCTAAACACAAAAATATGAAATGTTAACCGATCCCCCTTATTGTCTCGTAGGTGTCTTGCTTTTTCATTAAAGAAAGGGTTGCTGCTCTTTAACTTTGTCCCTGGTGATCCTGGAGCTTCCACTCATTCACTTACTCACTCACTCATTCTTGTATGAACAGTGAGTACAGTTAATGTAGGTATAGCACGCCTACAGATTCACCTTGTTCCAATTAGTGGGACCCACAGCTTCATTTACTCATTTGGATAAAAAGCATTCCATAGGATAAGCTGACATTTCACTGCTTAAAAACATGCAACTGCGTCACGAGTGGGGATGCACAAACCAGGAACAGGCACAGAGCTGTGCATGATGCACTGATCTACAAACTACTAAAGATTTAAATAACACTAAAAAAGGGAGGGGGTCAAGTATTACTTAGGCTGAATTTGCTAACAGTGAGGTTTTTTATAAAAGGTTTATTTTTTGCCAATTCTATACAAGGGTTGAACATATTAAAACATGTTGAATAAAGTGGTTGTATAGGCTTAAGGTTTTTTTTACCTTCTGTGTGCAGCAGCACCCCCAGCTCCCCCTAAAATGTACATGTGTCCAATGTCAATCCAACACTGTGCACAAGAGCCTCAGCTCTCCTGCTCTCTCCCTCCTCATTGGCTGAGAGAGCAACAGTAGTCATTGGCTCTCGCTACTGTCAATCACAGCCAGTGAGCCAATGAGGAGAGGGGGGAGAGCCTCGCTCCGTGTGTGAATGGCACACAGAGCAGGGGCTCATGAGCAAGCCTGCTTGGGTGCACTAGGCAGGAGGGAGGGGCCAAAAGCGCCAGCAGGGGACCCAAGAATATAAGGATCGGGGGTGCTCTGTGCAAAACCATTAAACAGAGCAGGTAAGTATAACATAAAAAACACAAACTTTTAATACCGCTTTAATTCACCCATAAGATTACTGTATTTCTTGTAAATAAGATTTTCTATTTCTTTAATCTTCTCTATTCTACGTGAAGCCTTAAAAATCAGTTATTGCTTATTGCAATCAGTTTGCATACACAGTATTAGCTATGCATCTTTTTTATTTGCTTAGTGCTGCAGCAAAGGGTAGGGACTCTGTGCTGGCAGCAGTAAGAAAGAGAGTCAAAGTAGCCGTGTTCTCCGACATGCCCCCTTGAACGCTCACCTTATTAACTGCTCTGCTCAGGGAGTGAGAATCATGCTAACCAGACCAGCACTTAGTAGAGACCACAAGAGAGCTTGTGTGTGAGTGCTGAGGTCCAACTCTGCTTTTTTGCTGATAGTACAGTTTTTTTTTCTAACCATTGCTGCAGCATTTGGCAGATAAAAAAAATGTAAAAAAAGAGGTATATTCAAGTTTGGACAGAAATACCACTTGGATGGGCAATAGAGTTTATATTGACTGAATCATAAGCAGAAATATTGTTATTAGAAATTAAATGGGAATGAGAGAAAGACTGCACAGAGATAAAAGATATAAAGTAGATGTACTATGCAAATATATTCAGCCTGCCTCAATACAGTAAAACATTAAGAGGGTTCATATGGACTGTAAAGCTGACAATGGTGACAGACTAAGAGGATGCAGACTCTGAAAGATGATAGATAGGTTCTCACAAGACTCCCCAGAAGATAAAACCTCCTAAAAAAACTTAGGAAGTTAGTTACATCTACAGGCACACAGATCCAAACCCAGTGTGCCTTGGGACCTGGTCTACATAGTATGCCACTCAAAACTGGGCATGCTAGAGAGCAGGCAGTGTTAGAAAACATGAGGCAGGTGTCTAGGGACACTTGGCTACAGGTAGCATCTGGGCATGTTTAGAGAGTAGGCAGGTTCTGGGCATGTCTCAACAGAGGTACCATTTGCCCACCTTTGGGCAGGAATGCCACTTGAATGGACTGTAGAGTTTACAGTAACTGAACAAAAACAAGAGAACTTTTTTTATACCATTCTTTCAGTATCACTGCAGGATTAACAGTTGAGAGAACAGCTAAAGACATCACAACAAACAGGGAATGAGAAGACACCTAGAGGACAGGGTAAAAGAAAATAGAAAGCTGTGATTCCAGTAGGCGATGAAAGCTGTGTTGCATTGGGGAACACCTGGTGGTGCCTGGTCTTCAGCAGAACCTCCAGTGGAGATGATGGAATTAAGTTGTCTCCCACTGCAAGAATGAAACCATTGGGTTAGATTTTTTTACAAAAATGAAACACCAGGCAGTGCACAAATTACAAAAGTGTCAAGTAGTGACCTTGTAAACTGACTGAACTAAACAGGCAGCATACTGAGTGGAAGTAGTAAAGCAATCAGACTCAATAGAACAAACACATTACAGAGACTAAGCTCAAGCGAAACAAGAGAACAAGGTGACCCAACACAGGATACAAGATACAAGACAAAAGGCTGAAAGCAAAATAATAGCAAGATGCAAGTGTAAGGTAGGAGGTACAAGGATATAAGCTAACCATAACAAGGTAAGTAGGGAGAAGAGACAAGGCAGAGCGGGTCAGAGAGGCAGGAGACATAAAAATAATTGGAACCCAAAGGAAGAGCGCACCTCAAGGGAAGAGAACTATAGCACGGTAATCTGTCATCAGGTGCTATTAATTAGATCTGTGCAGTATTATAGATACCACTTCCTAAAGATGTGTATTAACTTTTAAATTCTGTATGAATATTTTTGCAGGAATTCCAAATAGTAATAAGAAATGCTCCTCCAATACCACCACTGCCTACTTATACAGTGACACTGGAAGCAGAAAGGCTGACACAAGCTATGGGAGCATTAAGAGAAGAACTGTTGGGACTCTGCAAGAGGAATGTGGAGAAATACTGCAAGATGGAGGCTCAAAAAAATCTTGTTGAGAGGAATGGTAAGTCATTTTCTATGTAGCTAGTTTTACAATACTTATTTATTATTTATTACAGTTATTTATATAGCGTCAACAGGTTTACTCAGCACTTTATATATTGAACATTCACATCAGTCCCTGCCCTCAAGGAGCTTACAATTTAAGGTTCCTAACTCACATTTATACATGCACATACTAGGGCCAATTTAGGCAGGATCCAATTAATGTACCAGCATGTCTTTGGAATGTGAGAGGAAACTAGAGTAACTGGAGGAAACAAGCGCAGGCACAGGGAGAACATGCAAATTCCAGGGAGGTAGTGCCATGGTTGGGATTAAAACTGACAACCCTAGGGCTGCCAGCAGAAATGCTATCCACTTAGCCACTGTGTCATTCACCACTTCTAGTCAGTAGGTACTGCAATTGAATCACTTGATTCCCACCTATACTAAGCTATTTTTCTACTTTGTTGTGAATATGCTGTCTGAGAAAGAACACAGCCCCTCCCTCCCCAACTCATATAGTTCTACATGAAGTTAGAGTTATTCAGTTGGAGCAGGGGTCTCCAAACTTTCTAAAGAAAGGGCTGGTTTACTGTCCATATGACTTTAGGAGGGCCGGGCTGTGGCCAGTTGGAGTAGAAAATGCTCCAGCATCAGTGGGTGTAGACAATGTCACAGGCTTGGTGGTCAGTGGGAGTAAAAAAATTATATCGCACCTGGTCAGTAGGAGGAGGAACAGTGCCCCATCATTGATGTGAGGAGGAGGAATGGTGCCCCATCATTAAAGTCAGTGAGAGAAATGGTGTCCCGTTATTAGTGCCAGCCAGAAGATCATTAGTGTCGGTGGAAAGTTCAGTGCTCCATCATTGGTGTCAGTGGGGGGGGGGGGGGGTGGACTAGTGACCCATCATTGTGGTAGTTGATGGATAAAGGCCCCGTCGGTGTCAGTGGAAAGAAAAAATGCCCCATCATTGGTCTCAGTAGAAGGAAAAATTCCCCATCATTGATGTCAGTGGAAGGAATAGCTCCTCATATCAGTGTGGGTAACAATGTCCCAAACAAAAGGCAGGCAAACGGCCACATGCGGCCCATGGGCCACAGTTTAGAGACCACTGAGTTAGAGTGTCAGAAAGCAAGTTGCCAATTCTGGGCATTCTTACTAGATGGTTCACTGTTCTCTGAACTGTACAACCAGCCTGTATTCAATGTGAAATTAAATACAAATTTTATGCTTGATATAAATGATCAGTCTGTAAACTTGTTACAAAAATGTTTGCTTTTTGGCTGAGGTTACAAATAGCTTACAATTATTTTTGTCATCTTGGATACACAAGTATCCAAACAAGGACACCAGCCATAAATCTAAGTGGACTCCTATTGCTCACCTTAAAGCGGAGTTCCGCTTAAAAAAAAAATAAACTAAAAGTCAGCAGCTACAAATACTGCAGCTGCTGGCTTTTAATAATTAGACACTCACCTGTCCCAGGGTCCAGCGATGCGGGGGAACTAAGCCCCACTCGTCTACCCCTCCTCTCTGCAGCGCCGGCATTGTTACTGTGGGCGCCTGGCTGTGGCTTTACAGCCTGGCATGCACTATGCACGCGCTTGCCGCGCGGCAGGCCGTGACTGGCCGGGCAGTCATCTGGGACCCGTGACATGTCCCAGATGATTGCTGAGAGGGAGGGGGGAGAGGTAATCTCCCACCCGGTGCCACGGTGCGCCGGGAGGAAGTTGGAGCTGGCACCCTCTAAAAAGAGGGTATCCACTCCCCCCCAAAAAAATGACCCATCCCTTAAAGTGGAAGTTCCATTTTTGGGTGGAACTCCGCTTTAACGTAAAAATTCTAGTCTCTTGGATTTAATGCTGGTCCTCTGGATTCACTGCTTTGAGAGTTTTGTCTTTTCTTGCTGCATGTTTGTTCTAACTCAGTGACTAAAAGGAGACAGTCAGGCAACTGGCATATCCAGAATAATGTCAGTCCATGTATTATACTGATGACAGGTGTCTTCTGTATGCTAGATGAGAATAGCTGTTGGTTTGAGGAACTTCTATTTGAATAAAAAGTATTTTAGTTGTTTGATAGCTTTCTTGCTATGCCATAGAAAAAAACACACATTTGCATACAGCCACAGAATACTGGCCAGGTGCCAAGATAAAATATTCTCATATTTTAAAATCTGCCTTATTACCTATAAATAAATCCACTCTGCCGGTTCCAAAATATTCCATTATTCTGTGCTGTACGGATATTTCCTGCTAGGAGCCATCATATTAATTTGTCTTTCTTTTAGTTCTCAGGATATAGCGCAGACTAGGTGCTACACAGAGGAGCCTAATTGCTTTTCTAAATGTGTGTTGATTTCTGTGGTTTTGTGCAATACATTTTTTATTAACTGATCTACCTTCCAACCCCAGGCACAATATGAATAAAAGAACTTTACTGAAGTTCCTATAATCTTTAGAAAGCCATTGTCACTATATTTAAAATTTTAATGGAATGTGGATTTGGGATAAAATGAACTTTGTGCTATTGCAGCTCATTTGTACCATGTAAAGTGCTGTTCTTGGATATACCATATAGTATACAAAGGAGATTATACCATAAATCAGGCAAATGTGAGGGTAGGGACCGATGTGAATGTACAATGTATATGTAAAGCGCTGCGTAAATTGACGGCGCTATATAAGTACCTGAAATAAATAAAATAAATAAATAAATAAATATCCAAGTGAGTCACACAGGGGTTGATTTAGAAAAACTGGAGAGTGCAAAATCTGGTGCAGCTCTACATAGAAACCAATCAATCCAGGTTTTTTGTTGTCAAAGTTTATTTCAACAACTGAAGAGAAGCTGATTGGCTACCATCCAAAGATGCACCAGATTTTGCACTCTCCAGATTTAGTAAACCAACTTAACTGCAATGCCCCGTACACACGGTCGGATTTTCCGATGGAAAATGTCCGATCGGAGCGTGTTGTCGGAAATTCCGACCGTGTGTGGGCTCCATCGGACATTTTCCATCGGATTTTCCGACACACAAAGTTGGAGAGCAGGAGATAAAATTTTCCGACAACAAAATCCGTTGTCGGAAATTCCGATCGTGTGTACACAAATCCGACGGACAAAGTGCCACGCATGCTCAGAATAAATAAAGAGATGAAAGCTATTGGCCACTGCCCCGTTTATAGTCCCGACGTACATGTTTTACGTCACCGCGTTTAAAACGATTGGATTTTCCGACAACTTTGTGTGACCGTGTGTATGCAAGACAAGTTTGAGCCAACATCCGTCGGAAAAAATCCTAGGATTTTGTTGTCGGAATGTCCGAACAAAGTCCGACCGTGTGTACGGGGCATTAAGGTACTACAGATAACCTATAGTAAATTCTTTAAAGTCCATCCTAATCCTCCGCTTACTCCTTTAGAGAAACACTCTATTTTTTAATCATCTAACTCCTGTAGGAAACAATATTTTTTGTGAATTCCAAGTGACATGAAGTAAGGAGATGTCTGCAGAGCACTCTATATCATGTAGGCATACCCTGCAGAACTGTTGAAGGAAAGATACACAAGATCAATTGGCAGACAGCTTGTTTAAGATAAAGCCCTGTAGTAAAATTGAAGCACTTGTTTATTTTTTTTTTAAACATGTGCAGAGAACACTTTTAACCAAAACATGTTGTACTGTACAAATGTACACAGATAGTTACATTTATATTGTTATCCTATGTGGTTATATCCCTGTCTTTAAAGCTAACACTTTTTCCAGGGAGTAGAGCCCTAAGGCCCTGGCTTGGGTGTCTTTGATGTCCCCTACCCCTCTTCCCGACTCCCCTTCCTCCTTCTCCACCCTCCTCTGATACTGCCTCATTCCTACTCATTTTTCTCTTGTCTCTACTTTGAAGCAGATTCAACATCTTGGTCAGCATATTGCTAGTCACCTGAATCCTTCCATGGTAATCACGGTCCACCTCTGTATGTAGCTTGTAACCTGAAAATTAATAGATTTTTTTTCCAATTAAAACAGAGACTTATATTATTGGTGGCTACAGCACTGGCAACCAATAGTGCATTGCTTATACCCAGATTCTTCTTTATGTTACGAACTGTACTTTGAAATACTTTAATAAAAACCTATTGAAAGAGGAAAAAAAAGGTATTATCCTTTTCCTCAGCTCATGCAAGAGTAAGCAGAGGGGAACTGTGGGATGAATGAACAGCAGTAGACTCGTCAGGGTGAAACAGTTTATTAGTTACCCTTCGCTCGGGTTCTTCACCCTTCTTGCAGTGGGATCCAGGTATCCAAGGCTTGCATACCTTGACTTTCACAGCACTTGGAGTAATCAGGATGATATGAAAAAGACCTTTCCACTTTGGTGATAATTACGTTTTTGATATATTTGATTTGATATTCTTTACATACACCCAGTCTCCAGGTTTCAGTCCATGCGCTTGATCCTTGCCTTTCTGTAGGTTGAGCTGTTTTGACTCTGGAAAAAGTGCCAGCAAATATAGTTGCGAATTTGGTTACATAGTCTATAACAGAATCCTGTCCAGTCAGAGTTACATTGTCTCTCGGTATAGCAGCTTGTACTGGAAAGCAAGATTTCAAAGGGTGACACACCATGCTTTTCTTTTGGAGTAGCTCGCATAGCAGCAAGTGCTCTGGGCAACATGTCGACCCAAGTTCCCATTCCATTAGCTTAGTTTTGCAAGGTATCTTTTCAGGGTTTGGTTAGCACTTTCCATCATTGCACTTGCTTGGGGTCTGTACAGTGTATGCAACCATTGCTTTAACTCTAAAGCGTGTACTACTTGTGTCATTAGTTTTCAAAATGTGTGCTTCTATCTGAAGAAATCACCTGTCCTATTCCCAATCTAGGTATTAGTTCCCTAGTGAGACACTTCACTACAGTTCTAGCATCATCATTTTTCACCGTGGGGTATCCTTCTACCCAGGATGAAAAAAATGTCTACACACACCAAAAGATATTTAAATTTACCACACAATGGCATCTTGGCAACATCTATCTGTATTATTTAAAAAGGTGCATCTGGTGTTAAGAGGTGCTGGGGCCCTCCAGCATTGATTTACTGATCTACCCATCCCTCCTGTTGAGACATTGCATCATTGCAAAGCCCATGGCTCAAGAGAAAAAGGGAAGGAAATAAGGTGATGGGGGCAATGGCTTACCATTCATCAGCCAAATCCCCTCAGAGGAGTGCATGGCTCCCTTGGTGTGCCACACATGCAGCTGTGAGGATGAATTTCTTTAGGGCAATGAGGATTGTGTGGTCAATTACTTTAATCGCAGGGCGGATTCCTTCAGTGGCCTCTCCACTAAGAGGAATGAATGAATGAATGAATAATTTGTATAGCGCTGCAAATGCGAACTAAATTGCCTCAAGGCAATTCAAGGACATTCTTCGTACTGGCAGGGTTAAATCCCTAAGACTTTTTACTGCAGCAACTTTCATATAGCCTGGTGATAATTTCCAGTAATCCAAACTGCTGGATCAATAAGCCCCTTGTGGGTTTCTGTAATCCCTCCTTTTGGGGGTGAATCAAGTGCTGGCATAAATAGCAAATCTGAAGCCTCCATCTGTACTGATTCAAGTATGTTTACTTCCATCCCTTCAGGAGTTAAAGCTATATTTCCTCCTATTTTTGTAGGAGGGGAGTATGGCGATACAAAAAAAAAAAAATGAATGTTTATGACACTGGCCTCCAATTCTTACCTGTAGAGGCTCAGTGACTTTGGCAGTAATTATATAATTACTTATCCCAACCAAAGATACCTGCTGATTCGAAGTGGAAAAATTGGCATCACATATATTTAGCAAACTCTTTGAAGCGCCTTTATCTATTAAACACAGGATAGATAAACCATTAACTGACAAATCAATCATTGGTTCTGTATTTTGTCCCAAATTCAAGACAGCAAGCTCAGGGGAAGGAATTAAATTTTCATCAATCAGATCACCATACTCCACCTCATCCTAGCAGAAACGACACGCCATCCTACTGCACTTGAAGCAAAGTTTACTAGCACTAGGGCTTCTATTACTTCTCGGTGAGATCATCTGCTGAAACCAAGCTCCCACCCTTGGGGCATTTCTGACATACATTTTTAATTCTTTTCGGCTTAGCCTGCATTCCCCGTCTACCAGGGTTTCCATAGTTTGAAACATACCCTACCCCTGAAGGAGGGTATGCAGGTGTAGCCACAGGCATCCCTTGTGGAGAAACCTGAACAGTTGAGACCTGCACCTCAATACTCTCCCTATGCATTGCTGCTTTCTCAGGTACGGGAACTTGTTGTATATTCACTATTTTATTTTTATCCTTTTTCTCTATTTTTCCCTTTCTTTTTTTTTGTTGAAAAATCTCAAAGATAATTTGATCAATATCCTCTGGTTCTGGTTCTGGCTTCTTTCTCCATTCAGGAGTGCAAAGCTCAATCTCGTCTCTGACTTCTTATAACAATCCCCCTATGAAATGGTTAACCAGATCATGTCTGGACAAATCAGTTTCATCTACTGGGATCCACTCCTCATGCTTTCTAACCGCATCCTTGAACCTATTCCAGTATTCTAATAATACATCCACATACATCCTCATACATCCTCATCCTTTCTTTGGACCACCTTCATTAATCATTCATAAGAATATTTTATTATCCTCGCTATACCGTTTTCAGTAGCGCCATTCTTTCTTGCTTCCACATTCCATATATTAACATATCTCCACCAATCTTTGTACACATCATCTACGCTATTTCTTCTTTTTAGTTGTTCGATAAGTCTTTTAACAGAAGTGGGTGTCTGAACTTCCTCATTCTTTCCCCTCTGTCAGGGTCTAGAATTTCTATTGACGAGTCAGAAACTGCAGAAGCAGCTTTTGCCTGCTCTGTGGTGTCACTCACTGACACAGATCCTACTGACCATTCCCTTTCGGGAGCCGTAGAAGCAGCTGCAATTGCTAGCTGTCCCTGTGCACATAGATATGGAGAGATTTAACTATTAGCTAACTAATCACTTTTACCTGTGCAAATTCTATAAGGTGGTGGTTTAACACATTTGTTACGCTTATCAGCCATAACTTCCCATGCAGGCAGACATTCAATTTACTCACAATCACAATCATATTGTCTCATGTGTATGCTAACCAATGCATTGATTTTGTCATTATCAAACAAGCCTTTGGGTGGCCACTATTAATTTGGCTCTTCTTTACATCTATATATATATATATATATATTACACCATTCTTCATGATACTTAAGAGCATTTGGTTCTCCTCTTACCATCATTCTAACGATGGGGGAGCTTGGGTGTAATATGGAAATACTTAGCCCTGTGGCTTTTGCTATTTTTAATAGGCGTTTAGCATTTTCCCTAGTTAAACCATAGCTTGCCATTATGGGTGAGATGATTTTATTAACATTTTTTCCCATTTCCTTTTGTTTAATTTTTCATTACCTCTTTTAGATTTTTTTGTTACCTCTTTTAGAAATGACAACATTTCGAACTCTGGGACCAAAAGTTCCACTCTTTAAACCAAAGTGTACCAGCAGCCAAATATATCTCGAGATATCTCACTTGTTCTATTCACAGAGGGACGTCTCCTCTCTGAGTGGCAATAAGCTAGTCCCTGACTAGACTCCCTACTCCAAAGAACACACAGCAGGTCATATATTCACTGTAGCTATCTGCTGAGGACAACTCGTCCTAGGACCACAGATGCACAAAAAATCATACAAAAAATTCAACATTCAACAACTTCTATTCACTTTTAGAAATTGTGGTACCTGCTTAAGTACATCCCTTAATAAAAACATATATACTGTATATTGTCATTCCAAAGGGTAAAGAAAAAGTATTACTCTTGTTATCCTGACGCATGAAATTATTAAATTTATAATTTATCAGAATATTCTAGAAATAATATTCTCAGTAATCGTGCACAAGAAGAGTGCATTTTTAAAATAAAGGAAATGTGCTACCTTCTGTAGCTGCACTCCTCTCCCGGGACCTCACTCCCGTACAGCAAAGACAGTAATAATATGGGAGAAATTTCTCACCCTAGGCGCCGTTGTTGTCCCTCCTGTTGTGGGATGAGAGCCGGAGGTGGGGATGCAGTCAAGAAGACACGATTCGGGGTCACCAGTGTTAGGTTCGCCTTTGAAATGAAAGACATCCACGCAGATTGAATTGCATTCGTGCAGCTTTTACTGAGAATATAATTACGATGTACACCGGATCACATATAGGATGGATGTGATGACAATACAAGTATGAGTTCAGCTTTTATAAGAAATCTATTACATAGTTCTCTATGTAGGGCACGCCTCCAAGTCATGGGACCTTCTTTACTAATTACTTCAAGATCACATATGGTCAGTTTGACCTCTGGATTATGAGTAATTTTATTTGTCATAATATATCAAACATATGATTACTCAAGAGGGGGTCATCCAAAAGGGACTTTTTGTGACCAGAAATGGAGCAATGTACAGCCAATTAGTACACACATCATTCGGCAATACATTGCAACCCCTTCAACAACAACAGGATTGCGTAATACCTAAGAATTTGGAACAAACTATTAAACTATATTTTTTAGAGAAACACAGTTCTTTAAAAGGGGGAACTTTGTATGAGCCTTCCATGAGTTTTTCATGATTCCAGACTCCAGGTATTCTGTATCTTAACAAAATATAAATGCCATGTTACATTTCACAGAGAACTAAAGATTGAGTTTCTGTTACAAAAGCATGCAAAACATCTACTGCTAAGTTGATGGTTTTTAAGAGTGAAAGTAAGAGACTGCATTCCTGTTACAAAGGTATGTCCCCTACTAATGGCGAATCCCAATTGCTCATAGTCCACCTGAGACATATGCCTGCATTACTAATGGCACCCCCATACCTTCTCCATTCATGTAAACTTGCAGTTGGCGAAACTGACATTGAAAATGTATAAAGTGCTTTTCAGCTGTCCTTAAATGACAGCACTAAAGTGCAGATGGTGCTTCTTTGTCTGTCATCATTACACAGCCAGGAATTGTCACATCACTTACTGATATCAAACCTTGTATCAGCTCCCTTTCTATATGTTTCAGTTCTCTGACTGAACTGACAGGTTTCCTGTAATCCAACATTAATCTGGTATTATACTGTCTGCAATCAATGGCAATTATTTTATTTATTTATTACAGGTATTTATATAGCCCCAACAATTTATAAAATATATTGTACATGTTGGTACACCAACACTTGTAGAGTTCTCTAAAGGGAGTAGGCAACAAGAGGATGGATGGATCTTATCATAATTTTGCTATGGGCGCCAATGATTTTCAGTTATGCCTCTGATCTTGCAAGATAAAAAGTGTCATCATTAGAGCTTGCCTCTCATATAAAATAAGATGGCAAGATGTCTACAACTCTTGCAAAGAGAAATGACTAAGTAGAAATCCAGGTCAGAGGTCTGTCGCTAAAAAGCATCATCACAAGTGAGAAACTCTCTGAGACAGTCCTGAAGGACTGTTCACTGTTATGCTATTTGTTGTTAATAACAAGTCTAAATACAAAGGATTATTGTCATTTGTAAAATACGTGAAAACAAGTGCATTTCCTGCCTAAAGAAATATTAAGCTTGTAAGTTTTATCATTAGAAAGGAAGATGAGAAAATGGTGTTGAATCATAGACACCATAAGAGAAAACACAATAGAAAATCTATAATGAAAATTGATAGCTAAGGCCAAAACATAACTAATAATATATTATGTGATATGTTTTATATCCCTGTTGAAGGGGATGCATTTACCCAAAAACACATTGCCCTTTGTTTTAATGATTAGGGCTATGCATATAGGCCAGCTGTGCCCATGTACTGAGTCCATTCAGCATAACTGTATATGGTGGTATTATCGTAAACACAGCATACAGGCGCATACGCAAAAAAAAAAATTCTAGGCCATTTTGCTATATTTTTGTTTACAATAGCACCACCATATACATGGGAACAGCAATTGTCAATGATAGGCTGTATGCTGCACCTGGACAGGGTGGAGGAAATACAGCTGCAGTTATGCCGAATGGGCTCAGCCAGCCTGCGTGCAAGAGCTCTTAAAGTGGTTGTAAACCCCATTCATGAAATTTGAACTAAGCACATATATCTGTAGTGTTTACTTGTCTCTCTCCAAAGCTCTAAGTGTTGTTTCTCTCTGGTGCTTCGTTCTTCTGCTATCAGCATGAGTCACTTCTGACAGGTTCTCTGACACATGAGATAACACGAGCTAAAAATTTGTGTCGGGGTGCGTGCTTAGAGGAAAATAAGCACTGAGCTTGTCTATTATACAAGTAAAACTTATGTAGGAGGATTTGTTTCATGTTTGTGTGTCATCTGCGGATGTTCACTTCACTGGGAATATGTGAGGGTTTACATCCACTTTAAGCCCTAGTAAAGACACAGCAGGAGTCCGGTGCATCTTCCATTCAGATTTGGGCTGAAATCGGACCTGAAACTGACCAAAGGGCGTACAGGGCTCCTGTGCAAATCACTCCATAGAGAGCCAGTCACAATCTCCTGCTATGCGAATTGGATGCGGAGAAACCTGCATCCAATTCACAATAGTGTGAACACAGCCTGAAAGATTCACAAAACGTGTGTGTGGTTTTGTTAATACTCATATCTTGGTCCTTGAAAAAATCATTTACTCTCCCCTATAAAAAATTGTGAATTATAGCTAAAATAATCTATTTTTTTAAAATACGAAGTCCAGTGGCAAAAGTAGAATACACAATAGTTCACAATCCTTACATGCTGTTGCTTTGTCATCACATTAGTTATGTGCTTGATCATAATGTATAATTCATACAAGAGAAACATTTAGTAACATTATATAATTACATTTTACTAACCTTCCATTGGAAATGTTATGATATACATTATTTAGTAATCTAAAAATTAGTATTCACATAAAAAGACAGAACTGTTATTATGCAACCACTTTGTGTACTCTTTGTTTGGAGTACACTAACAGTAATAAATGTGTAACAGTTCAGGATAACAAAAACATGATTCGCTTACATTACTGGGAGGAATATTATTTTGCCATTGTTAATATATTTCCAGTCACAGTTCTGTCCTTTTGCATTTCTTCCAGTGACTTAATTCTTTAACAATTAATTAATCAGCATATTTGGACCAACTGGACCAACTGTATGGATTTCATACATGCCAGTGGACCCGTATTGTTAATCGGGAAAGCATAAAAACAAATATTTGATAATAAATGTGGCCATATTAGGTCAATGATGTCACAAGCATTAACACGGATTTTGACCAAACCCAATCTCATTCTTACTGGAGATGCAATGAGAAGGGTTAGGAAATCCCTCCAAAATGAAGGAAGGCAGTTGCATTGAAAAAGGTGTCCCCAATGAAAGATTTAGCCTCCTCCTTTGTTCTAGTGACAACTGTACAACAAAATTTGGAATTCCTATCGGAGATGTTTGAACACTAAAAAGTATGTTAACTAGTTTTGGATTATAACTGACTGACTAATTCAGACCGCATATTTAATAAATGAATGACTGGGTAGATTGCGAAGTTAAGGAACAACTAATTTGTTTTGCTTTCTGCAGTTATTTTGTCATTGTAAAGCTTATGTCCTGTGACATTGCTTAATGGCATTTCAGCAAAAAAAAAAAAAAAATGAAATGGCTGTACAGAAGGGCATTTTGAAAACTGCAAAACTGCAAGTTTTTAATGCAAATATATTCAAGCATTTAAATGAATCTATGTGCAATGGTTTGTGCCAAAGCTAAAAAACGTAGAATGCATGTTGATACAATAATGTGTGTTAGTCAGGTGTACTGTATTTTCATACCAATTATAATTCAGTCTTTGAAAACATCTGAAATATATAATTGAGTCACTGATAGAAAAGCTATTTTTTTTGTATTGGAAGAAAAAGAAAAAAAAATAATCGACACGCTCTACTGTGTGCTTCAACTGTATGTATGTATGTATGTAAATATGATATATGTAATGGACTGAACTGAGAAGTAGAATCTTGAATATAAAGATACCTTATATCTGGAAAGTAGATGAAAGCCTCAATTGGCATTTAGGGGTTGATTTACTAAAACTGGAGAGTGCAAAATCTGGTGCAAAACTTCATAGAAACCAAACAGCTTATATCAGAAAGTGCCAAAACTGGGATCTTCATGGAACGATCACTGGGTATTATTTTTATTACAGTTGCATATATAAGCAGGTTGAACATGACCTTTGAAATTACATTAACGTAATAAAATCTATAAAAGGTTTTAGAGATTGAGTCTACATATACTTTCAAGTTTGCGTTGTCTTAAAGGACATGCTATCAGTTTTTGGTAAGCATAGGTACATTAGTATCCACTTAAGGACTAGCCTCATTTTGAGATTTGGGTATTTACAAATTTAAAACAGTTTTTTTTTGCTAGAAAATTACTTAGAACTCCCAAACCTTATATATTGTTTTTTTCCAACACCCTAGAGAATAAAATGGCGGTCATTGCAATACTTTTTTTCGCACCTTATTTGCGCAGCGGTCTTACAAGCGCACTTTTTTGGGAAAAAATTCACTTTTTTGAATAAAAAAAAAAAGACAACAGTAAAGTTGGCCCAATTTTTTTTATATTGTGAAAGATGATGTTATGCCAAGTAAATTGATACCCAACATGTCACGCTTCAAAATTGCGCCCGTTCGTGGAATGGCGTCAAACTTTTACCCTTAAGAATCTCCATAGGCGACGTTTAAACAATTCTACAGGTTGCATGTTTTGAGTTACAGAGGAGGTCTAGGGCTAGAATTATTGCTCTCACTCTAACGATTGTGACAATACCTCACATGTGTGGTTTGACCACCGTTTTCATATGCGGGCGCTACTCACATATGCATTCGCTTCTGCGCGCGAGCTCGTCGTTTTTTCTTATTTATTTTACTTTATTTTATTAAGTTTTTCACTGTTTTTAAAAAAAAAAAAAATTGGATCACTTTTATACCTATTACAAGGAATGTAAACATCCCTTGTAACAGAAAAAAGCATAACAGGTCCTCTTAAATATGAGAACTGGGGTCAAAAAGTCCTCAGATCACAAATTTGGACTTAAATGCAAAAAAAAAAAAAAAAACTGTCATTTGAAAAAATGACAACAAAAAAATGGCCCTTTAAGACGTATGGGCGGAGCTGACTTTATGATGTCGCTTCCACCCTCCTATGGTATGGATACGGGTGGGGGCCATCTTCCCCTCACTCGTCTCCATACCACAGACATGACAGGTCCCGATCTCTTCCGCCGCTACTGATGGCTCCAGTAAGCGGCGGAGGGTGCGGGAGAGCGGCGGGAGGGGGGTGGCACCTCTCCCGCCGACGATAACAGTGATCTCACGGTGAATCCGCCGCAGAGACCAACATTATCGTAAACATGACTGGCTCTTGAAGATATGAATACCTCGATTGTAGCAGCAGCTGCTGCTGTTACCAAGATATCCATCTTTAAAGTGCCGACGTATATGTACAGGAGCCGGTCGGTAAGTGGGTATTTTCAAGACTTCTTTTTCATTTATTTCTCTGTATGTTTTTAATATCATTATAGATTTATAATAGCACAATACACATGCAATTTAAAATATAGTTTGACACAATCTGCAATGATCTGCAGCGACCGAATTTCAGGCAGATAGCAAACATCTAATCATGTATATTTTAAAACCAATAAATACAATTTTGATAAAACTAACATAAGTACCTGAATCTCAGTTACTCACCTCTGTAGCTTATTGTTCTTTGTCCAATCAAAGGCTGTGATATATTTTTTAAAGCTGAAGTTTAGTCTACCTTTATTCTGCCTTCCCCGGTCCCTTCCTCCATTTTTTATTATCATATTTTTTAGCATGTGAAATTTTAGTTAATCTTTAATCATTTATTAAGGCATAACAAGATACAAAGGTATATAAAGGTAATTGAACCAAGCATAGTCCTCAAAGAGCAATGGTACAAAAACAGATCAGTAAGACATCAATGTCTTGGGCATCAGTGTTAGATAGGAGATCACATATATATATATATATATATATATATATATATATATATATATATATATATATATATATTTATATATATATAAAGCATTATATTCTCTTAATTGTCATCAAAAACTAGCCAGACCTGGTCTTTCTTTCAGGATTAGTATGTGAAATTTTTATATATTTAAAAAAAAAGATAAGTAGACAATGATAATGATAATTTAAATAATGTCTACATAAGAAGACAATAGATCCAGCACTTACAGTATATAAAAATGGCAGTTGTAAATAGACGTGGAGTGTATACACACTTAGCTGTAACTATGAATTCCATACCACATTTCTAGTGTGTACCATTAATGATACTCTGCATGTGTACCATATCTTTAGATTTTGTGGAACAGGGATAAAACATAAGATGAGCAAATACAACATGTACCCTTGATATTTTCCGTTGCATACCCAGTTATGTAAAAATTTTCATGGTGGATTCTGCTACAGTAAATTTTGACCATGTGTTAAAGAATGGTCTTAAAAATGAGTTTAGAAGAGGAGCCTGTGAGAATATGCAGGTCTGAAGGTAAGACTGGAGTTTAGCTTTTCCTGCAGCGTAATCAGGGCTGGGTGCTTAGATTTGGGCTGAGACTTTTGGCATTTAAACATTTGCCATGGAGCTTAGCTTTAAAATGGACATTTCATAAAAATGCAAGGCCTGCTTGGCTACCCCCCCTCCCCAATATAATACACAAATTAAAAGCTAAAAAAGTCCCAAAATATAAGAAGAAAATAAGACCATGGACCCAGTTTTTGGCCACTTCCTCTAGGCACTGTTGATGTCTCACTGCTGTCTCCTGCTAATTCTAAATTCTCCAATCCCATGAGATTGTTTGCCAGCACTGTGAAGGAGTGTATTTTAGCTGGATGTGAAGTACTTTATTCTGGGAGCGGGGGCCTCACAGATAAGCAGGCCTGACATGTTTATTATAGAAGATCCACTTCAAAGTAAAAGGTACAAATTATCAATGAATAAATATTTAATTCTGATTAGCAATGTTTTATTTTGAAACTTTGGTGTATAATGATATGTTTTTCTAGCATTATGAAAGGATAATATATAATTGAACATGACCGCAGAACACATGACAAAAAAACAATAACATTTCAGATTCTGTTAGAATGTAATTAAATGGATAGCCTTTTTGTCATTACTGTGGTTCTTTCACTTGAACATGTTTATTCTTGTGTTTTAGTGGAGAACAGATACATGATGAAGGATCTTGCAACTAACTGGGCACAACCAAATGAATCATACGGAAGGTTCAGCTCTCTCTTTAATGCGAAAGGTAACAATTAGCATTGTTTAGCCTGCTTTGTTTTTTTCTTCTTCTCCTTAGTAGTACTATACTAAGTACATAGAAAGAGAACTGTCTTATACTTTAATACCTGATAGTTGTGGCAAAATTGTACAAATATATATCAATTTTTAAGAGAGCCAGTTAGAAAGACGAGAGAGATGAGGAGAGAAAACTGAACATAAATGCAAAGAAGTACTCAAAATGTATACTAAACATATACAATGATGAGTACATTCTAGTTTTTGCTTTCCTATTCCTATCCTTAAGCAAAATATTGAGACTTAATAACTCTGCAGTGGAGGAGGTGATCATTAGAATAGAATACATTTAAGATTACATATTAAAAAGCTAGTGGTAGCATATCTCATATGCGGACTATGCTGTGCACTCAGTGGCCACTTTATTCAGTATATATAATTCTTAAAAAAAATAATATAAAATGAATTCATGGGGTTAAAATCTTATACAAAAAGCATGAGGACAGGTTAAGGAGTTCACTTGTTCATACAAACATTAGAAAACTGAAGACATATGATCTAAGCTAATTTGACAAGTGGAATTCTTGTGGGGAACAGGTGTGATGGTTGGAGCATCTCAGAAACTGTCGATTCCCTTGGATTTTCATGTTCTATAGGCTCTAAAGTTACTTAAATAGCCATACATAGAAGTTCTGTGGACAAAAACACCAAATGAATGAAAAAGGTCAGAGAAGAATGACTATAAACCTAGTGCTCAATTGTAATAAGAATTCCTGGAAGGGAATAGGAGAATTTAAATAATATGCCTTTTAATTACATCAATTTCTCTATTTCTGAAGATATTTACTCTTAAAGGTAGTTCACATGTTTATGTGCTGTATAGTAAAGATTATTATTTTTATGATTATTATTTTTAATGCACATACTTACCTTGCTTTATACCCTGCAGCTGGGGGACGACAATCCTATCAGCCTTCTTCTGGGCACACATTAACTGACAGCCCTTCTGCAAGCATGAACAGTCTCTATGGGGCCAAAGGTATAAAACCCATGTATCACGTTTCTGGTGTAATTTTGTACTTTTAGCAAACATGACATAGAGCTAGATGCTACTTTCCTATATATGTTTATGACATCCACTAGTAAAGGTGCACTGCATATGGTTAGAGGTGCACATACCATATGTATTAAAACGATTCCCAGCAAGAGTCTATGAATAGACACAATGGGTGGGATTTACTAAACCTGGAGCACTCAAATGGGGGTGCAGCTCTGCATGGTAACCAATCAGCTTCTAACTTTAGCTTGTTCGATTAAGCTTTGACAAAACAACCTGGAAGCTGATTGGTTTCTATGCAGAGCTGCACCAGATTTTGCACATTCCAGTTTTAGTAAATCCCCCCAGTAAACCCTACACTTTATATTGAAATACCACAACTGAAAGTACCATATAATATAATTTTACTGTTATCACTGCTTTCAGCCTTTCTCAAATATCTATGCAGACATTTCACATTCAAATGATTTGGCTACATGAATATACATGTGGCCAATCATTTGGCTGGAAAAAAAGTATGATTTTGCACACTAAGTGACATAGAAATTTGGAAAAGTTAATACCCCAGGTATTAGGCTTTATTATCACTATTACCTTCACACCCTATAGTCTTTTTTTACTGACACACACTAGGCAGATTTTACAAGATGATACCTAAAAGCTACAGTACAGCCCTGATTATAGCTTCTCCAGATGCTTGCCAGAGCCACAACACATAACGGAAAGTGAAGTATTAACACTTCATGGAGTTCTCCAACTCACTGGAAGAGCTATTTGGAATTTCTCTCAGCCAAACCAAAGTTGTATCTTGTCCATAGAGGAGACAGTGGTTGGGATTAAAGTAGAATAGGTATAATCACAAAGTTTGCAAATTAAAGGTCCGAAAAATACATCAGTCACTATAAAAGTAGTGGACAAATTATTTTTTAAGAATAGGTATACAGTTACAATCGGCTGAAAAGGGTTTGAAATTAATTTTTTTTTTTATCCAAAGTATTGGCTATCTTCAAAGTTTTCATAAGCATGCCCTGAGTGCAGAAGAGAGAAAATATATAACTTTGCAAACTGCAAAATATATAGAACATTATTAGTCTAGTATAACTGTGTAAATGGTATAAACAAAATAATAAAGATTTCAGAAAAAATAAAATAAATATTCACAGTTGCATATCACTGTCAAGCATGTGCCTAACAACCTAACATTGCTGATAAGCAACGTATTACAGCTGTACATAGTTCCCTGTTTTGCACTTTAAATGTGTTAGGATTGCATGATTTCTGTTAATAGCTCCATGATAGGCCCAGGTGCTATGCTCGCTTTCTGTATGCTCTAACCCAGTACCTCTCATGCAATAAGTCTATGCATATATTAGATGCAGTTACAGTATCCCCCTGAATCTAAATGGATTTGCATCATGATCTCAGGTTAGCTTTGCATCAGAGTTAGTTACTAAAGTAAAAGGTGAGGTCAACTGATATTAACCCGTGTTTATGTCAAACATCCAATCATGTGAAAGTAAAATCATTGAAAGAGGAACTCCTGCTGCACATTATTGCATGTTTGAAGTGAACACTTTATGCGACCCTTTCCTTTACCCATGAAGGACAAAGTTAAAGGGCCACTTAATGCCCCTCCTTCCCCAGCTGTAAACACATACCTTACCTTGCTCTCCACCTCTCCATTTGGCTGTCTGGATTGGAGGAAAAGATCAATGTGTAAGCTCCAAACTGACTAATCAGAGCATGCAATAGGGTTGATTTACTAAAAGCAAATAGACTATGCGCTTTGCAAAGTGCAGTTGCACTCTGCAAGTGCAGCTTCTCCAGAGCTTAGTAAATGAGCAGAAGCTCTGCTGACTTCCATCATCCAATCACATGCAAGCAAAATGCTGTTTTTTAAAATTTTCCTTGCACGTGATTGGGTACTCTTTGTAAAGTGAAGCTTTACCTTATGTACTAAGCTTTGGTGCAACTGCACTTTGCAAAGTGCACAGTCTATTTGTCTTTAGTAAATCTACCCCATAGTGCCTCCCCAGACCCATGTTACTGTGTTGGGGGGGGGTTAAAGTGACTTTTACTTTGCCCTGTATTTATCTATTAACTTCACATACGGTAATACTTTGAGTAAACTTTTCCCATTGGCCAAGTTACATTTGCAGAGCAAATGCATTTTAATGTATATAGTCTCTGAAGTTTTTTTTTGTGAATGCAGATCAGACTGGAGTCAATCTACTAAATGAGTGGAAAGTTTAATTACCAGTCACATCAAATAATCAGACATGTACATGGGACTTAAAAATGAGAATTCCCCCTGCACATGATAGTTGAGGTGATCACAGAATCATTTGGCAAAGTGAGCACTGTACTCCTTTAGTAAAGTGTTTACTGCAATCTTAAATCAGAACTTGAGGTGAATATATACATTTTCTGTATATAGGGTCTGGATCCAAGGCAAGTCATGATTTCATAGATCTGCCTTTGTTTAATCTCCCTGACGGTATTCCTGAGTGTGGCTTGGGGTGGATTTTCAGTACCAAAAGTGGTAACCCCGAGCCACACTCGGGATCGCATCACATGATCCAGGTACAGTTACTTACTTTGTCCCCAGGATCCTGCGATGTCCTCCCGCTGTGTGCGGCAGCTGTGTCTCCGCTCGATGTATCACAGCGCTGGGCTCCGTTCCCTGCGAGCGCTCCGACGCACGGGGACGGAGCCTGGCGCCAAATTCAAAAAGTGAAAAACACACAATACATACAGTACACTGTAATCTTACAGATTACATTACTGTATCAATTTATTTCACATCCCTTTTGTCCCTAGTGGTTTGTCCAATGCCCTGCATGTAGTTTTATATTATAAAAACTGTTCTTTCTGCCTGGAAACTGTAGATTGTCCATAGCAACCAAAACCGTCCCTTTACATCAAAAGCGGTTTTAGACCAGCTAGAAAACAGCGATAATAAATTAGAATCACTCGCAGAATTGAGCGATAGTGATTTGTGGGGAAATCTGTCCTCAAACACTAAAAGTAAAGACAACTGAGCAAATTTCAGTGTTTTTGATTTGATTACATTATTGAATAATTTTTATTATTATTATATTATTATTTGTTATAATTATTTATAGTTATTTATTATATTATAATTTATGATTTTGTGTTTAAAACTTTACCATACCCAGGATGTCTACTAGACTCTTGTTTGGACAGATTTAAGTGAGTTATTCCTAAGAATTACAGGCCTACAATATAAAAAGCCAAATTTACATGCAAAAGAATTGTACCGCTTTGAGCATCAAAAATCTAAAATAATCATATCACCAGGGAGGTTAATGTATTAAGGATATTCCTCAAACCATAATAATCTGTAATACTGAATAGCATACAGTTCATGCTAATTATTTTCCACATCAGATATTTTTACCATTTAAATGAAGTTTATCTTTACAAATTATTACAATTACATCTTTGTAAACTAAGAATCCTCTATAGAAATGTAATAAATAAAGACTATGTTCTCCAGTGTAATACTTAAGAGATAGCACCTCTTGTTATAGGATCACACAGGATGTACGACACTTCTTCCTTTACGAGCCAAGAGGATAATCCCAGTTTCTCCCCTTCAAACTATTCTCAGAAAGGTATTACTACAGGTTCTGGTGCTAATTAGACTTTACAGGAGTCTATTTAAAAAGCAGTGAATGTGAATTACACCAAACATTCTCTAGTGAAGAATGTATCATTATCATTTAAACACATGGACCTGGAAGATTCACCTGCAGAGAATGTTTGCTGAATGTCAGGTCCTCTGCTTTATAAATATGCCTCTTAGTGTTATATTTACAGTAGAAATCAGAGTATGAATCGTGTAAAGGAAAATTCCATCTTTTGTTCATTGATCATGCTTTGTGTCTGGAATTAACTGGTTTTCTGACCTCTACTCAATGTCCTAATTGTAAATTTTGCTTCCTTTGCTATAGTCTAAAGAACTAACATATCCAAACAAGACATTTTTTTAAATTATTTTCATTTTTTATTTACAATTATATTTATAAAAATGCATTATTTCATTTGTGGAAAGAGAGAAATAAAATTAATTTGTTCTAAGTTGGGTACAAGGATAGCAGTGTAGGGTTTAAAAAGCTTTAGGAGACCTTATATTTTTGAATAAAGGAAACCTGAAATATATAGTAGTTAATGTGTTGAAAGGGGTTTGTGGCATATTTCTGTACAGAGGTTCATAACCCATTAAAAATGATCTGCTTAAACGCAATGCACATTAACTCACAAAATTATTTGCGTTAATGCATCTGTGGTAACACATGCTAGCTTCCAACAAAGATCTGAAGGAGGCTTCAGATTGTAATTTGACCATCCTTTACTAAATCTATTCCTCATATATTTAAAATTAGTAAAGGAAGGTGCTCCCAGAAATTATAAAGCAGGGTTACCAACCGCCAAAATATTTTTATTGGCAGGACTTGGAAAATGTACTGACATAGCCATATTTTACAGAAAAATCCAAATGTCACAGAAATGTATTTTCAAGTATAACATGCAAAATCCACTTGCACATTGTCCTCACCTGCTACTGTATGCAGTCATTATATAACCAGTTCTATTTTCACCCACATGAACTTGAAGTTTGGCTTAGGCCCAGAAAATCTAGCGCTGTCAGACTTGGTCAAATCTGTTAAAAATTGCTTCCTCTAAGTCCTATCTTACAGTGAATAAACAACTTTAGGCAGAAATACTCTTATTTTAACTCTGCTTGGTTCTAAGAATGGAAATGCACAGATCTGTTGGAAACTGACCAAGGTAGCAAATGTCATCACTACTACCTGGATGTGGCCAAAAGGAACATTTTAAATCTTGACTTAATACGATATTTAGCAATTTAAAGAGAATGTTTAAAAACAAAAAACAAAACAAAGAATGCAATGTTCTTTGATCTTTATTTTTTTTCAATTTAAATGTCATTGTTGTTTACTTTAGCAGCTGTGGATTGAGGGTGTGTATTAACAGAATTACCACAACACACTCTAATGAGCAAATATACAGTATTTGTGGTGTAGATTTCTGGCCTTTATTATGAATGAGTAAAGATAAAGCTATAATTAGGAGCAACAAAGGTCTATAAGAAAGTGGCAGGAAACCAGCTAGATTGCTTTACACATTAGTGCATTGCTATAAAAAAAGTGTAATAAGTGAGCAGAAGTGCAATTGAAGTCAATATAATGAATGCTTAAAGTACCGGGAGGCCCTGCCCCCTCTGATGCTACGGGGGAAGCCATAGGGATGTCCCCGTGCGTCAGAGGGGGGCGGGGTCGCCCGGCAACGGCACTGTGTGGCCCTGCCCACAGTTTTAAAAGAGCTGTCACCTGCGAGGACGCGTCATATGGCGTGGGCCTCCCATGTAGGCAGATCTTCTTTATTTTTTTTTTGGTCCGTCTGCGGAGGTGAATGGACTACGTGGGACAGTTTTATTTTTTTATTTTTTAATAAAGGACTTCTCCCACGATGTGTGTTGTTTTTTTTACCATCTTCACACTTTTTTTGTGAAGTGGTATGGGTTCAATGTACCCATTTACCATTTCAAACGGGGGGGACAGGATCTGAGGGCTTCCAGATTCCGATAAGCCCCCCACCCACAGACCCCCACAACCACCGGCAAGGGTTGTGGGGATGAGGCCCTTCTTCCCATCAACATGGGGACAAGGTGCTTTGGGGGGCTACCCCAAAGCACCCTCCCAATGTTGAGGGCATGTGGCCTGGTACGGTTCGGGGGGGTCGCTCTCTCATCCCCCCTCTTTTCCTGCGGCCTGCCAGGTTGCGTGCTCGGATAAGGGTCTGGTATGGATTTTGGGGGGGACCCCACGCCATTTTTTTAATTTTGGCGCGGGGTTCCCCTTAAAATCCATACCAGAACCTTCAGGTCTGGTATGAATTTTGAGGGGGACCCCCATGCCATTTTTTTTTTAATTTTGGTGCGGGATTCCCCTTAATATCCATACCAGACCTGAAGGGCCTGGTATGGAATTTGGGGGGACCCCCACGCATTTATTTTTAAATTTTGGTTCAGGGTTCCCCTGTGGGGGAATCCCATGCCGTTTTTATCAATGAACTCTTATGTGTATTGCCGGACCGACATTTCATTATAGCCATGAGTAGTTTCAAATGACTTTTTTTTCCTTTAGAAATGTCATTTTGCGGTCAGACTGTTCTAAACACGGGAAACATGTGCCACTTTACAGGCATACTATAGACATCCCTGGGTACGAAATTTAAAGGAATATTACACTTTTATTGTTTCACTTTAAGCATTATTAAAAATGAAAAAGCTCCTGAAAAAACAGCCGTTTTTAAAACTTTTTTTTTGCATTGATACATGTCCACTGGGGCAGGACCCAGGTCCCCAAACACTTTTTAAGACAATACCATGCATATAAGCCTTTAAAATTATCACTTTTGATTTTTCATGTTTGTGTCCCATAGACTTTAACGGTGTTCGCGTGTTCAAACACATTTTTTGCCTGTTCGCATGTTCTGGTGCGAACCGAACGGGGGGGGTGTTCGGCCCATCCCTATTATCCTGTTTACCATTCTCATTGAAAGTAAATGTAAAAGAAAATGACAAATTTTGGATTGAACCTAGAAAAGTAATAGTGGTGAAATCTTCCAATAGGGACACTAGTTCTGGTGGCCTGGGGGTCCCCAAGGGATTCCCTTAATTTGAAAAGATTTCCTCTCACTTTATGTTTGGCTACGGGACAGGAAGTGAAGGGAAATCTCCAAGATGGGACACAGATAGTGAAAAAAAAATCTGACAAGGGTTATAACCTTCTGTTGTTCTTTCTAAAATGAGAAAAAAGTTTTGCCTATAGTTCTATTTTAACTTCATGTTTAGGGCAGACCAAAATGACAAAAGGAAGGCAGATCAGTCTATAACACAGATATGTTTATTGCTTTGTAGAGGTGTAAATCCAATGTGTTTTGGAACAATTACAGTGTCGCCTTTATCAGGGCTCTTTATTTAGAACCTTTATTTTTGAAGCAAGTTTAAAGCATGTCTACACCCAAAAGCAAAAGTTTAACATATTTTACAAAGTCTTAAATGTGGTGAGAGCATTTGTTTTCTGTTTTCAATCATTTATTTCTGTATTTTCACTTGGTTATTTAGCCAAATACGCTTTTCCTGTCTTATGCCCTGTACACACGGTTAGACACTGATCGGACATTCCGACAACAAAATCCTTGTTTTTTTTCTGACGGATGTTGGCTCAAACTTGTCTTCCATACACACGGTCACACAAATTTGTCGGAAAATCCGATCATTCTGAACGCGGGTGACGTAAAACACGTACGTCAGGACTATAAACGGGGCAGTATCCAATAGCTTTCTGTCACGGAACGCCCCACACTCCGCTTGAGTGCTTCCGTCATATACCGCTTCCTAAGTTCTGGAACACGAGTCCAATGGATCTGGCCATAGGAACCCCAAGAACTAGACAACACCAGTCTTGGAGTACATCAGAACTACTTTTATTTTGAGATCTCACAGACCTTTATACAGCAGGGATGACTCAAAGCTAACCTAATTAACATGACCTAATTTACTACAAAATGTACCCAGACCAGATGACAGTCTTGTGGGCACCGAGCTTCACACATTAATACAATTAACAATACAAACAACAATCTCCCCCCTCCTCAGCCTAGACCATTCGTCTATTAGCCAGTGCTGGTGGCTAATGTGATCAGCTCTCTCAATTAACATAAACACATGTTGATAACACCAGCATCTCCTCACAGGATGTGTCCCAACAGAATGAATCAGTCTTATCAGCAGGGGGCTGCTGGAGGAATCCCCCCTCCCTCTTCAGGGACACAAATCTACAGTAAGGAGTCCCCATACAATATATACATGACTGAGTCCGATTAATACAGTTCAGACTGGATTTCTCATTCACCTCAAATGCTAGGGCCCATAATCGGTGGGCAACAGGCTTGCATACAGTCCTCTCCAACAGCCTCTGCTCCGGCCAGGTCCGTGACATTTCTCCCCTTTCGGCAGGAGACTAACACAGGAGGAGACCCCAGACGGGTTGACTCCGAAGTTAGTCCATAGTTCCAGTCCTCTACTGCCTGTACCCACACAGTACCCCAAACAAATTATTCCAAACAGTGTATTACTCACCCAGCCATCCTCTGACTCTCTCAGAGAACATATCTGCCGCTGGGGAGAGGCCCAGACTGGCCCTTCTCCCTGGAATCCTTTCTGCCGCTGGAGAGAAGACAGGGGGACTGGGCTCACTCCATCCTGCTGTTGGGGATCTGGGCCGACTGCCCAGCATCCCTGGGGTATACAGGTGGGGACTGAAGCCCCATCAACCGACACCAGATCAATCTGCAGTTGTGAGGTGATGACTGCATTCTCTCCTTGGATCCTGATCTGCAGCTCGCGATAGACTGCCACCTCCTCACCTTGGGCCTCCACAATTGCTGCAGGTGTGGGGCAGAGGTCTTGGACCCTCTGTCCGGTTGCCAGCACTTCTGCTGGGGGTTTGCCAGGTGGTTCCTCCTCTACAGAAACGTCTATTAAATCCCCAGTCTCTGGAATTGGTAAAAGTGTGGGACAGAGGTCTTGGACCCTCTGTTCAGTTACCAGATCTTCAGCTGGAGAAGTTTGTTTTAACTCCATAGATGCTGCTGGCAGAAAATCACATGTCCCTGTCAGTGTTGTGGGAGAAAGGCTGACTACCTCTTCTCTCAGGAAGGCTGAAGCCACTGTTGGTGCTGGGCAGAACACAGTGAACTTTGGCCCTGATAGCAGCTCTTCTGCTGAAGGCTCATCAGGTTGTTCTTCCTCAGCAGAAAAGTCTATTAAATCCTCTACCTCTATAACTGGTGTCTGTGGATAGAGGTTCACCATCTCCTGTCCGTGGAACTCAGAAGATGCCATCAGTGCTGAGCAGAGCGCAATGAAGTTTGGCCCTAATCCCAACTCTTCTGCTGGGGGCTCACCCGATGGTTCTTCCTCAGCAGAAAAGTCTATCAAATCCCCTGTCTCTGCAACTGGTGTCTGGGGATGGAGGTTCACCATCTCCTGTCCATGGAACCCAGAAGATGTTATCAGTGCTGGGCAGAGGTTAGCAGAGCTCTGCCCTGTTGTCAGCACTTCAGTTTTGGGGATGGCAATCTCCAGATTTTCCACTGCAGATTCTCTGGCATGCTGCTGGACAGGCACATTCCTCCATCCAAGATCATCCCATGCAGAAACAGGATCATCAAGGTCAGTCAGCACTTGCTGCATCCGCCATAAGACCTCCGCCTCCATAGCTGTGGGGGCAGGTTGGCAAAGCACACTATCCCTCTGCCACATTGCTGACTCTTCAGCCAGGATTTCAGGGTTGTCAGCTGGTATTTCCTGATAGTCCCAGGCAAAGGGAGCCCAGCCCTGGCACTGAGCAATGTCTAGCAGCCGTCTGTAGGCGATCTCTAGCTCCCATTCCTGAACGGCCAGAAACTCCAAATCTTCCTGTGCCCAGTGCACTTCCGAAATGTTCAGTAGCCCTTCTCTGAAATCCATGATTTCGTCCACCCGCCGCTCCAAATCACTCCCAAAGTTAGGGTCCCCTGTCAGCTTCACAAACAACAGTCCCAAGCCGCCGTAGCTTAAGCCTTCCGTTGGGCTGTCATCCGCTATCCAGGGACATGCTTGAGATACATGCCACCGGAGGGCTCTGTAGCTCTCATCCAGCTTCATCTCTGCCCAGACCAGCCTGCTTAATTCAGCTGTCTGCTTCTTGTGTGGTTTTTCTCCCAAAAACCGCACCCGCATTCCGTACTGCGACCAGTACCTTTCCTCGATGGAGGGGAGAACTTTTCCCTGGTGTCGCTGCTCACGGGCTAGCGCTTCCTTCCAGAGTTTGCAGCGAATAGAATCACACCATCCCAGCAGGACCTGCTCCGATACTGGTCCTCTGTGCTGTATCTGCATCTCTCGCAACCTCCTTCTGAATTCCTCATCCATGGCGGCTGGTATCTGTACCTCTCCTCTTCTGCTATCTGGACCTTGGATCCAGATGGAAGTTTGGATGTCCCAGACTTCAGGAAGCTTTCCCGCTGCTTGCCACCAATGTCACGAAACGCCCCACACTCCGCTTGAGTGCTTCCGTCATATACCACTTCCTAAGTTCTGGAACACGAGTCCAATGGATCTGGCCATAGGAACCCCAAGAACTAGACAACACCAGTCTTGGAGTACATCAGAACTACTTTTATTTTGAGATCTCACAGACCTTTATACAGCAGGGATGACTCAAAGCTAACCTAATTAACATGACCTAATTTACTACAAAATGTACCCAGACCAGATGACAGTCTTGTGGGCACCGAGCTTCACACATTAATACAATTAACAATACAAACAACAATCTCCCCCCTCCTCAGCCTAGACCATTCGTCTATTAGCCAGTGCTGGTGGCTAATGTGATCAGCTCTCTCAATTAACATAAACACATGTTGATAACACCAGCATCTCCTCACAGGATGTGTCCCAACAGAATGAATCAGTCTTATCAGCAGGGGGCTGCTGGAGGAATCCCCCCTCCCTCTTCAGGGACACAAATCTACAGTAAGGAGTCCCCATACAATATATACATGACTGAGTCCGATTAATACAGTTCAGACTGGATTTCTCATTCACCTCAAATGCTAGGACCCATAATCGGTGGGCAACAGGCTTGCATACAGTCCTCTCCAACAGCCTCTGCTCCGGCCAGGTCCGTGACATTTCTCCCCTTTCGGCAGGAGACTAACACAGGAGGAGACCCCAGACGGGTTGACTCCGAAGTTAGTTCATAGTTCCAGTCCTCTACTGCCTGTACCCACACAGTACCCCAAACAAATTATTCCAAACAGTGTATTACTCACCCAGCCATCCTCTGACTCTCTCAGAGAACATATCTGCCGCTGGGGAGAGGCCCAGACTGGCCCTTCTCCCTGGAATCCTTTCTGCCGCTGGAGAGAAGACAGGGGGACTGGGCTCACTCCATCCTGCTGTTGGGGATCTGGGCCGACTGCCCAGCATCCCTGGGGTATACAGGTGGGGACTGAAGCCCCATCAACCGACACCAGATCAATCTGCAGTTGTGAGGTGATGACTGCATTCTCTCCTTGGATCCTGATCTGCAGCTCGCGATAGACTGCCACCTCCTCACCTTGGGCCTCCACAATTGCTGCAGGTGTGGGGCAGAGGTCTTGGACCCTCTGTCCGGTTGCCAGCACTTCTGCTGGGGGTTTGCCAGGTGGTTCCTCCTCTACAGAAACGTCTATTAAATCCCCAGTCTCTGGAATTGGTAAAAGTGTGGGACAGAGGTCTTGGACCCTCTGTTCAGTTACCAGATCTTCAGCTGGAGAAGTTTGTTTTAACTCCATAGATGCTGCTGGCAGAAAATCACATGTCCCTGTCAGTGTTGTGGGAGAAAGGCTGACTACCTCTTCTCTCAGGAAGGCTGAAGCCACTGTTGGTGCTGGGCAGAACACAGTGAACTTTGGCCCTGATAGCAGCTCTTCTGCTGAAGGCTCATCAGGTTGTTCTTCCTCAGCAGAAAAGTCTATTAAATCCTCTACCTCTATAACTGGTGTCTGTGGATAGAGGTTCACCATCTCCTGTCCGTGGAACTCAGAAGATGCCATCAGTGCTGAGCAGAGCGCAATGAAGTTTGGCCCTAATCCCAACTCTTCTGCTGGGGGCTCACCCGATGGTTCTTCCTCAGCAGAAAAGTCTATCAAATCCCCTGTCTCTGCAACTGGTGTCTGGGGATGGAGGTTCACCATCTCCTGTCCATGGAACCCAGAAGATGTTATCAGTGCTGGGCAGAGGTTAGCAGAGCTCTGCCCTGTTGTCAGCACTTCAGTTTTGGGGATGGCAATCTCCAGATTTTCCACTGCAGATTCTCTGGCATGCTGCTGGACAGGCACATTCCTCCATCCAAGATCATCCCATGCAGAAACAGGATCATCAAGGTCAGTCAGCACTTGCTGCATCCGCCATAAGACCTCCGCCTCCATAGCTGTGGGGGCAGGTTGGCAAAGCACACTATCCCTCTGCCACATTGCTGACTCTTCAGCCAGGATTTCAGGGTTGTCAGCTGGTATTTCCTGATAGTCCCAGGCAAAGGGAGCCCAGCCCTGGCACTGAGCAATGTCTAGCAGCCGTCTGTAGGCGATCTCTAGCTCCCATTCCTGAATGGCCAGAAACTCCAAATCTTCCTGTGCCCAGTGCACTTCCGAAATGTTCAGTAGCCCTTCTCTGAAATCCATGATTTCGTCCACCCGCCGCTCCAAATCACTCCCAAAGTTAGGGTCCCCTGTCAGCTTCACAAACAACAGTCCCAAGCCGCCGTAGCTTAAGCCTTCCGTTGGGCTGTCATCCGCTATCCAGGGACATGCTTGAGATACATGCCACCGGAGGGCTCTGTAGCTCTCATCCAGCTTCATCTCTGCCCAGACCAGCCTGCTTAATTCAGCTGTCTGCTTCTTGTGTGGTTTTTCTCCCAAAAACCGCACCCGCATTCCGTACTGCGACCAGTACCTTTCCTCGATGGAGGGGAGAACTTTTCCCTGGTGTCGCTGCTCACGGGCTAGCGCTTCCTTCCAGAGTTTGCAGCGAATAGAATCACACCATCCCAGCAGGACCTGCTCCGATACTGGTCCTCTGTGCTGTATCTGCATCTCTCGCAACCTCCTTCTGAATTCCTCATCCATGGCGGCTGGTATCTGTACCTCTCCTCTTCTGCTATCTGGACCTTGGATCCAGATGGAAGTTTGGATGTCCCAGACTTCAGGAAGCTTTCCCGCTGCTTGCCACCAATGTCACGAAACGCCCCACACTCCGCTTGAGTGCTTCCGTCATATACCGCTTCCTAAGTTCTGGAACACGAATCCAATGGATCTGGCCATAGGAACCCCAAGAACTAGACAACACCAGTCTTGGAGTACATCAGAACTACTTTTATTTTGAGATCTCACAGACCTTTATACAGCAGGGATGACTCAAAGCTAACCTAATTAACATGACCTAATTTACTACAAAATGTACCCAGACCAGATGACAGTCTTGTGGGCACCGAGCTTCACACATTAATACAATTAACAATACAAACAACAATCTCCCCCCTCCTCAGCCTAGACCATTCGTCTATTAGCCAGTTCTGGTGGCTAATGTGATCAGCTCTCTCAATTAACATAAACACATGTTGATAACACCAGCATCTCCTCACAGGATGTGTCCCAACAGAATGAATCAGTCTTATCAGCAGGGGGCTGCTGGAGGAATCCCCCCTCCCTCTTCAGGGACACAAATCTACAGTAAGGAGTCCCCATACAATATATACATGACTGAGTATCTCTCTGCAACAACAACAAGCGGAGGAGGGAGGGAAAAGAGAGAGATACACACGCGAGACAGATCGCGTGTGTATCTCTCTCAACAACAACAGAAGCGGAGGAGGAGGGAAAAAGAGAGAGATACACACGCGAGACAGATCTGAGCATGCGTGGCACTTTGTGCGTCAGATTTGTGTACACACGATCGGAATTTCCGACAACGGATTTTGTTGTTGGAAAATTTTATAGCAAGCTCTCAATTTTTGTGTGTCGGAAATTCCTATGGAAAATGTGTGATGGAGCCTACACACGGTCGGAGTTTCCGACAACAAGGTCCTATCACACATTTTCCATCAGAAAATCCTATCGTGTGTACAGGGCATTAGGGTGGCTCTGCTCTATGGAGGAGCAACAAAGCCACCCTTGGATAGCATCATTGCCAACCTGTACAGAGGGTAATATTTGATATACTAGCAAATTTATGTGGACTTGACTAATGAATTAAGGCCACACTCCAGTAACACTTTTTAAGTAGTTACAGCCACAGGTGTTTTTCCTTTTGGGATAAAGATTTTATATAAATGAATAAAAGCTAACTATTGCAAGCATATCTGATGGTATCAAATAGTTTGTCTCAATCATCTAACTGCCACTCTTGTTGGACAGCTTGGTCTATTAAAGGAAGTTGAAAAATACCAGACATACTGGTTAGATAATTTAGTGAGAAAAAAGGAAAAAGAAAGCTAAAAAAAAGCTACAAAAAAACCTAAGGCATCCACCACATTTAAGAAATGGTAAGCTGGAATAAATTAAGATTTTTTCTTTGGGTTTCGATATGTTTTCATTTGAAACCCTATCTTTTGTAAAAGTTCGTTTTCCTCTGTACTAGATTACAAAATACAAAAGTCTGCCAAATTGATTGGCAAGATAAACTTATCCTTGGGAAAATGTCTTCTTTGGACTACTCTTATTTTAATATTTCTTATTAGACATAACATCCTATGCAATTGCTTTTCTCTGTAAGTTTTCTCTGGTAATACTTATGTGTCAGTTTTTGCATCCCTGCTATTGAAATATGGTCATAAAAACTGTATGTTAATTACACTGTATTTTTCTAGTCTCCAGCCAAGTTCCATCCTTCCAATATGCATCCACTGTGACAACCACAGAGTCTGCTAATCAGCAAGAAAACAGTCCCTATAACATGAATGGTAAATGCGTTACTTAAAGTACTTAGAATGTATATACTGTCATTAGGTCATATAAAATTCATTCAATATGTTTCACAATAAGTTTTTGCTTCATCACTTGTACAAGGGGTGGCCAGATTGTGCAGAAAGTGTTTAAAGCGGAACTCAACCCAAAAGGGTAAGTTCCGCTTTAGGCCTATCCCCCGCACCTCTTTAACATTTGGCATATTTCTTTTGTTGGGGGGGGAGTAGGTACCTGGTTTTGACAGGTACCCACTCTTACTTTTGCTTGGATTGCCTAGGCAATTTGAGGGGAAGTCCCCCCCGCAGTCCCCCTCCCCCCACAGTCTTCTTGGACACGTCTATGGTGCTTGATCCCTGGACAGGTAAGTGTCCTTTTATTAAAAGTCAGCAGCTGCAGTATTTGGAGCCGCTGACTTTTTTTTTTTGCCTGGGATTATTTTTTTTTCCAGACTGAACAACCGCCTTAACTTACTACTATGCTTTTGGTATATAGCAGATAAATGGACTATCCTGACCAATACCTAAAGATACAGGTATAACATACAAAGGCTGTTAGTATGTTGCTTTTGACAAGAACTGAACCCTGGACCTCAGCATTCCCAGGTCACTAAGTCACCGTTCTGCTCAATATAGTAAATTGCCAATATCTCTATTCTCTATAAGAAAAACACACAAAAGGGCAAATTTGCTTAAGATGTTACTTTTTTCCAAAAACTGTATTCTCTTCAAATAGGAAGTCCGGTTTAGGAGGGCATTTATTGTTGTCTTCTCTGTAAGTGATTGGGTATTTGAAGAGACTAAGTTAAAAATGATTATGGTCAACCTAACAGACTTATATAGAGCTGTACTCCAAGACTGGACATATATACATATAACACAACTTCGGATCAAATCTTGGCTGTTCGAGCATTTGGATAAACGCCCTAACATTTACTCCTTCAGCAGGAGCTGAAAGTCATGCATACAGTAATAGTGGTATTACTATTATACCTGACAACTTATTTTCTTCAATGGTTGTTAAGGATGATGGCAGGTGCAGGCACTGCTGAGTCTTTAAAGTGGAGCTTCACCTCCCCTCCTCTTTAGGAAACGGCACTCTTTTTTTTTGGGTGGAGCAGAGCAGGTACCTGGTTTTGACAGGTATCCACTCCCTTACCACTTGGATTGCCTAGGCACTCCAAGCCAAAGGTTTCCCCTCCCTCATCACAGTTTTCTAGGATACAGGCTACAGGTCCCAGAAGACTGCGGGACCATTCACAATGCACAGCATGGCATGAGCATGCGTAGTTGACAGCTGGCTGTGAAGCCACAAACTGTCACAGATGGGTGCCCGCAGTTGAGATCCTGGCGCTGGGGACAGAAGATCGATGGAGAGAACGGCTGAGCACATCGCTGGATCCTGGTGAGTGTCTGTTTATTAAAAATTCATCAGCTACAGTTTTTGTAGCTGCTGACTTTTAATAAACACAAATATGTCTGGAGCTCCTCTCTAACAAATATTGACATCACCCAGCCCCATTCACATAAGAGGTTGGAGTTTCCCTCTAATTCATACCAGATCCTTTGGGTCTGGTGTGAATTTTAAGAGGGAATCCCAGGCAAAAATTAAGAAAAAAGTGAGGTAAGGAATTTGGAGGAGACCACCACACTATTTTTTGGGGTTTGGGATCTCCCTTAAAATTCATAACAGACTTGAAGTTCCTGATATAAATTATGTCGGAACTCCCACATCTTTTTTGTGTGCAGGTATCCCCTTTAATATTAATAGCAGACTCTCATCTAGGAGCAGGGTCTGGTATAGATGAATGGGATCATCGAGAGAGAGAGAGAGAGTATAGCTTCCCTTTTAACTGAGCATACAATAGATGCTTTATCTCTCTCTCTATTTATGATCAAAGAACAAGTATGTTATTTTACATCTTCCCTCTGTTCCAACAGTGTATCCAATGATGACAAGGCACCAGCCAGCAAAAGCTTTGCCACAAACATGGAAATCCTCAAAGCAGAGTATGTTGGTGAGTTCCAAACTTCTCATTTATGTTCTGATCACCTTTTTCTGTGGGGTCATCCCCAACCTCTTTTAGCTACTACCAACTACTAATAATATTGTCAACCATTGTTACCCAGAAATGTTTTGTCCAGATTGGTCATTGTTAGATATATTATGATAAAAATATGCACATTTATTTCTGGAGACATATTGCTAAGTCTAGGACTCAGATATCAAGTCTATTTATCGAGTTAGCTGTACAAGTAAACACATTGGTGCTTTTGTTGGTTACCATAATTGCCCCGTTTTTTGCAAACAATGCTTTTGTAGCAATCAAATTGTGTAGGGTATAAAGCATATCTATAGTACAAGTTTTATGCTTTACATAATTTAGGGAAGGGTTACAATCCCTGTCATTTTTTTCTTGTCGCACTACTCTGCTTTTCTGTGCCATTGGAGAGATTTCCCCTTACTTCTTGTCTTAGAGAGACTACAAGAAGTGAAAAAAAGTCTCCTCAAAGTGCGGGGAATTTATCTCTTAAGCCAACTATACGCACATGTATTATTGTTGTCCAGCCTGCGGACTAAAAAAAAATAATAATCATACAGATTCCCCCATCTATGGTATACAGCACAGATGGAGGAACCTTCTACTGTAACTATTGTATTCTAATAAATTGTATAGTGTGTGCCCAGCTTTATACAGCTGCCCATGGGATATATATCCCCATTGGAAGATTTCCTCTCATTTCTTTTTTGGGTAACTGTCACGTTTTGGATTTTCCATCACTTTCTGTTCCAATAGACAAATTGTCATAGACAAAAGACAATAGTTTCTTAGACAAATTGAGAGAAGGAATCTCTCCAATGGGGATGCAGACAGCAAAAAAACTGAAAGAGGCTCTAAGCTTTACATTATTTCTCCACCCAAGACTATAGGACAGCTTTGGATTCCAAGAACAGTCATTTCCCTAGTTACAAACATCCGACTTACAAACAGCTCCTACTTACAAACGGAGGGAGACAGCAGGAAGTGAGAGGAAATCTACCCCTAGGAAGGGAAATTCACTCCTGTAGGAGTTATCATGGGAAAAAAGTGTCTCCACTGATGATTTATCACCAATCCTTGTTGGCACAACAACCCCAAATTTTCAAAATCCAATTGTCATTGGGATAGAAACTGAGGTGAAATCTTTTGAACAGGGGCACAGATAGCAAAACAAATGTTGCAGGGTTGTTAACCCCTCCCTATGCCATCTAAAAAGCTTAAAAATAGTTTTTTTGGCTGGAGCTACACTTAAAAAAATGTACCTGTTCCGACTTACAAACAGATTCAACTTAAAACCAAACCTACAGACCCCATCTTGTTTGTAATCCGGGGACCGCCTGTACTAACAGAGAAAACTCAGAGGTGGGGGAAATGTTTGTTACTGCTCAGATATGTCCAAACATGTTGGAAAATTGCTGTGAATGTTTTGTGACCTCTTACCTTTCTTACAAGTAAAAGGGACAAGCCTTCATAGAACATGTACCACAACAGAGTATCATCCAAACCTGGAAAAAAATTGGGTGCTAGCAATGTAGCAGTGCAAGCAAGCCTAGTCTGGGCTCTCACCCTCACTATTATCCTGTTTAAGATCTGCCTGTGTATTCTAAACCTTTGGCTCAACAGCATATACACACTCCATGCTATAACTAGACTGCTGTACTGAAATACTTTACCTATAGCCTGTCTACATAGTCATGTTTTATAAAGATCCCTTCAAGTTTAATTGAAATGCTTAATGTTACTTTATTTAAGAAACAATAAAAGTTACTAACATCTATGCTTGTTTCTCACAGACTCAGCAACGCCCTTTCTATGTGAACAAGGGAAATACCACTAACACCGAATCCCCATGAATCCCTGGGACCAAGCTCTAAGATTACGTACCAAAGCTATAGATATGTGGGCAGAAAGAGGGTGGGGATCTGTGCTTAATTCCTTCACTGCTGTTGTAGTGAATGTGTTGTGACTGGATTTGGCTGGGAGGAAGAAAACTGGTTTTAGTCTAGCCAAGGGCAACAACTGCTAACTGGAATTCCAGGGTGGGTCTAGCAAGAATGAACCTTTATCTATGTTTCTCAAGTTAACCCTTTATTGATGTAGAAAGTATTATGCGATTACTGATGAAAATGTTACTATTATAATAACTAAAGTCTAGAATACCAAGGAAAAGAGAACTCAAGGAATATGTTCATCAATAAATACATTTGAAAAGTTATTTTCATGTTTCTGCATTTTGCTTTTGAGTGCACTGTTTGTCAAAAGATTGCTGTTATATTCTTGTTATTGTATTAAAGCATTTCTTTAAGAGATTTATTTAGCAATGTTTAACCCAAGATTCACACAAGACTCACACATTTTTCAAATTGAATTGAAAAAAAAAATCCTGGGTAAAAACATTTAAAATAGGTTCCTAGATCTTTCGCTAACACCAGTTCTGATGTAAATTATTGGGCCAACGAAGCCACACAGACAGCATATTTTTTCATGCTATTTTTTATTTCAAGAAAGATTTTAGCCATTAACAGGAAATGGTGGCAAATATAATTTGAAGATATCTTGTATACAATATATGGATCATTGTCAAGATGTACAGTTTCAGTAGGCATAATACAAATATAAGAAACAAAAAAAAGTAGGAGGAAAGATTTGAAATCACAATTTCCCATATCTTCCATTCAACAGAGTTAACACATTTATTTTTTAAATTGGGGTGTAAGAAGAACTAGATTGTTCACTTAAATAAAATTGGTATTACAAAGAAAACTGGAGTTACTATAAATTGTACTTTAATCCACGGTCCTAAAGGTTTATTTCTTGCCAGTACCAGTATTAACCCATTAATGCCTCTTGTTCCAATATTGGAACAGTAGTGATGCTGGAGTTATTTAGATCCTACTGCTCTAGGCAACATATGAATTTTATGCACAAATTTTTAAAAATTGCAACTTTAGGCATAAATGGGTTAATGACTGATCCAACAAAGGCGCTTCTCTTCTCGAGTCATACCGCCTTCCCACTGGCTTATGTCATTGCTTACATTGCAGGATCAGTGGCTAGTGAGTTGTAAGTTATACTTCAAAGGGCTGCAGTCAGCATGGAGCTTATAGTTTCTTTTTGGTCATTTTAAGGATTTGTTGAATGTAATAATAATTATTTAGTTTCCACAATTTCTTTAGAGTTTGTCTTAAATTTGAATACATTTTGTCAATCGTCTTGTAGTTTTGAGCATGTATATAATATGTGGGTATAGAAGTCCTATATTTGATTACAGCTTCATAAAAAAAATTAAATTATAATCAATGAGCATTTTAGATATCACAATTCAACCCATGAACATTATTAAAGCAGAACCAAACCCATTAATTTAAATATTTCCTAAATCTGTTACATTTAAGTAATGCCATGAAATGTCAAACCATCAAATGGCTGTTGTCAAAGTTAATCACATGTGCAGCACCATGGCAATTGCAGATCAAACAGAGACTAAGATGGCAGCTTCCTTGGCTGTCACCCTACATTCAGGTCTATGCGTTTTTAGCGTGTTTTGCAGTTTGCAGAAGATCTATGCGTGTTTTTGCGGCCGACGCGTTTTTGGAAAGGGTTCATGGACTTTTTTCCTGCAATTTGCGGCTAATAGACTTCAATGGAGCTGCACCATCATCGCAAGTGGTGCATTTTTGGTGCGATTTTTCATGTGGTTCTTATTTTACCACTGTATATAGCTCAAAGAAAATATAAATAACACTGCGCTAACCCAATGTGAAAAGCAGCTACATAAAATATGACCAATATTGTAAACAGAAGTAAAAGTGAAATGCAGCGCCAAAAATGATAACCAATGGTAAAAGGCACATCAGACATGGTGACCATTACCAATATATACATAGCTGAAACACATGAAGCATAATACCAAAAAATTGAATATTAGACGGGATATAGTAAAGTCCCAATGTATGGCTATGAATCTGATACAAGAGAGTCCCAAACATAGGCTAAATACGAATGTTGGACTGATGTATAAATCTTCTCTTGTATATCATGAGTTGTACGATCATGGGAAGTGAATAGATGGAATACGCTTACCAGCAGGAGTGGGTTCGGATGCCGGTGACACCGAATCAAACAGGCTCTGAGATCCTTAATGGACGATGGTTGGACGATGGTTGGTCCTGGAAATCCCGCATCTCGAGGGGGATCTATCCTCTATGGTCCACGTCACGACTGTCCAATCAGAAGCCGAGGGGGAATACTCCGCCACAAACAAGTCTCCAGAGCATGGATGGTTCCCAAACAGATAGATAGGACGCCAATAGTGCAGATCAAATGACGTATTTTATTGGATATACCCAATAATCAACAAACGATATAAAAACGTGATCACGTGCAAAACAATAAAATCAAGTGTAGGAAAGAGTAAGGCTCACCCGACGCGTTTCGTCCACATGGACTTCAACAGGGCCATCAAACTCCTCTCCTACACTGTACAAATTTATATAAAAACTATGGGATATCAAAAAATTCTGCGCTGCCAAACAAAGGATAAAAATAAGCAGCTAACACAACCAATGAAATATGTGACCCACACTTCCGGGCTGTAGTGGATGGAATTACCTTCCCTGCCTACAGTCCGGACGAGTGGGAGATATAAGACTGTTCTATTGGCCACAGGAGAGCATGTGACTTCCTTTGTTGCCACATGACTCTCAGGCTTCTAGTGATTGAGACATGATTCGTCTCTCGAGATCATGTGACTATGTCAGCAGACATGTCACGTGATAATTTCCCTGTGGTTCTTCCTGTTTACTACACAGATCCAATAAGAAGGATCGTGCAGTATGCAATACGATTGGCCATGCTAGGAATGATGCGGTCATGTGACCCACAGGGGGCTTTCATTAATAACCTGCATAATGTTTCCCGGGATACCCACATTTACAATCTGGATTTAGGCATTATGTATATGCTTTTATGACAAATGTACTGATGCATTGTAGAACTCTATGAGTGGGCACAGATGATTACAGCGCTGCGGAAATCATGATCATTTGGGTTCTCTCCCTATCATCTTGATTGTTATTATTTTTATTCTTATTAATTCCCCATTGGTCAAGGGATACGTTCCTTCCCCATTAGTGGGTGGCGTCATTGGACAGTCCCAGGCAGTCAGCTGATTCCTCTTTGGCCTATCAGGAGTCGATTTGTCACATGACTCCATTGCTGACGTTTGATTGGCCTTATGATTGGCATAGTTTTTATATAAATTTGTACAGTGTAGGAGAGGAGTTTGATGCCCCTGTTGAAGTCCATGTGGATGAAACGCGTCGGGTGAGCCTTACTCTTTCCTACACTTGATTTTATTGTTTTGCACGTGATCACATTTTTATATCGTTTGTTGATTATTGGTTATATCCAATAAAATACGTCATTTGATCTGCACTATTGGCATCCTATCTATCTTTTTGGGAACCATCCATACTCTGGAGACTTGTTTGTGGCAGAGAATTCCCCCTCGGCTTCTGAACGGACAGTCGTGACGTGGACCATAGAGGATAGATCCCCCTCGAGATCCGGGATTTCCAGGACCAACCATCGTCCAACCATCGTCCATTAAGAATCTCAGAGCCTGTTTGATTCAGTGTCACCAGCATCCGAATCCACTCCTGCTGGTAAGCGTATTCCATCTATTCACTTCCCATGATCATACAACTCATGATATACAAAAGAAGATTTCTACATCAGTCCAACATTCGTATTTAGCCTATGTTTGGGACTCTCTTGTATCAGATTCATAGCCATACATTGGGACTTTACTATATCCCGTCTAATATTCAATTTTTTGGTATTATGCTTCATGTGTTTCAGCTATGTATATATTGGTAATGGTCACCATGTCTGATGTGCCTTTTACCATTGGTTATCATTTTTAGCACTGTATATAGCTGGTTGCTAAGTAGGGGGTACCCCCAAAATCCATACCAGACCCAGGGTCTGGTATGGACCTGGGGGGAACCGCACGCCATTTTTTTTGCAAATTTTTTTGCTGGTAAATTTTTTTTTTTACATTTAGCTTTCAGCAGGGAAACCTACTGAGAGCTGATGACTCATCGGTTGCTAAGGATGCGGCGGCCGGCTTACCGGCCCCCTCCTTAGCAATCAGCTATATACAGTGTGTTTTACAGTGTGTTTAAAGAGAAAAAAAAAGTAAACCGCAAAATGCATGAAAACTGCATGCAAAAACACATGAAAAATGCTGGTTTAAAAACGCAAAATGCACTGAAAAACATGCCTGAAAAACGCATCAAGTGCAGCCGCATAGATGTAAACCTAGATTTAAGGTCAGGAGGGTTTAGTTCTGCTTTAAAATGAATAGATGTTGTTTTCGCTATCCTTCAAAACAAGTGATGCTGGCATTTTTAGAAAAAAAATATATGCCTCAAGCCTCGTACACACGATCAGATTGTTGGCCAACAAAGCATCAGACTTTTGTCCGAAGGGCATGTGCCTGGATTTTGTTTTGCATACTAACGGCACACAATTGTCGGCCAACAAACACAAACGTAGTAACGTACTATGTGAAATTTCAGCTCTTGAGCGCCACCCTTTGGGCACCTTCTGCTAATGTCGTGCTTGGTGAGCATTGATTCTGAGCATGCGTGTTTGTACTTTGGACTTTTGTGTGATGGACTTGTGTACACACGATACGATTTACTAGCCTGCCATCTAACATTTGTTGATGGAAGTTGAACAACAATTGTCTGAAGTAGCGTAATAACGGTCATATTTTAGGCAAACAGTCTGTCATCACACAATTCCCTGCCAAAAATCCGATCGTGTGTACGAGGCTTTAGTATTCTGTAGGACTGCTGGTCTGATAGGATTTTTTTTTTTTTCAGTAACTTTGTAACAACGGCTGCTTTTTTGACACAGTAGTTATCTGGAACAGATTTCCTGCATGATACAGTTAAACAATTTCAGTAAAAACTTCTGTTTGTTTGAAAATTGCCCTGCTTGACCTAAAACATATTTAATTCGAAAATACAGCTTTACTTATTGCTTTTACAAAACAAACCCAGCTTCAAGCTTTTTCACAGCACCCTTTCAATACCTCTGGTGCAGACATTAAACTCCAGTGTTAACTCTGCAGGTAGCACAAGCAGCACTTTCACAGTTTTCTTCTAGTGTAATCTTCATGGCTAAGTGGATATTTCCTTTTGCTCTCCTGTCTCCAGGTGCTTTTTGAAATTCTAAAATCGGTTAAAGTTATTGCAAGACTTATCTTTTAGGTCTTTGAATGAAATCAGCTTTGTTTTGACTTTCTATATCTTCTGTTAGATTTGGCTAGTTTAGTGTAGCTCAAAAACAGCCTATTTTGGTCATCACAAGCTTCATAGTGTCTGAGTGCCACCTGTGGAATTACAATATACAATAACAACTACTTGTTTCCCCTGCTGGGAAGATTTACCCTCGATATTTGTCCTGGTGACCATTGTCACCAAGATAGAAAGTTAGGGAAATCCAACATTTTACAGTGGTCATCATAACAAATGGTGAGGTAAAGCTTCCTATGGGGACACCTGTTCAACTGTCTAGGAGAGAAATTCTTGAAGAAATTTACTCACACATCCTGTTGAGTCTCCAGGACAGGAAATAAAAAGGATTCTCCCCAATGACACAGAGACGGCAAAAAATAAACTGATATGGGTTTTAACATTTAACCATTCCCCCACTATATCCAAAATGAAAAAATATAGGGTACATATACACAGCAAACCTAAACTCCCCCTAAAAGCTGTGCCTCAAAAGAAAGAGCAAATACTCACTCATCCTTCTACACATGGCACTGAATAAAGATAACAATGCAACAAACAGACCCAAGGCACTCAACCATAGAATGGGCTAGCAGTTATATGTGGTAGTAACATGTATCCTATTGACTCAGTCCCGTGCTGCATGCAATCCACTGGAGGAATGGAGGTATCCAAGACAGAAACACAAAGGCTGTATGCTGCACACATGTAAAGGCAGGGTATCCATAAGAAAGAAGTAGATAAATTGGAGGATAATGAATTAACGAATATTACTTGCTTCCATATAAACAATGAAGTAACATTTATTATGTAGCCATAGATAAAGCACACAGTCTAGATAAAAACACAGTCATGTGTGAACAACACAGTCTAAAGCCCCCTACACATGAGCTGAATACAGGCCAACATCTGCCGGTTCAATACAGACTGGCTAACATTCGGCCCATGTGTATGGCACCTTGTCCAACAGAAGCCGGCTGTCAGATGAGCATGCTGAAAACCCAGCAGCCGATCCACTCCCAATCAGCCCTCTCAGCTAATGGCTGAGAGGGATGATCAGAGTGTTCTAGCAGGGGGCCATACCCCTGTCAGAACACAAGAGTTCAGCGGAGGAGATCGCTATACTAAGTCAGATTGTTAGTACAATGGCTCTGACCAGAGCTGACAGTTTTTTTTCCTTCAACCTGCTGGAGAAAAACGAATAGTGTGTACCAGGCTTAATTTAAAAGGTAAAGGGCCAAATCTCCTCCAGGCTCAAACACTAAATGGAGGGCCCAACACTTGTGATGGAAACAGGCTCAAAGTTAACATACCAGATGGAAAGCTTGTTGGACCAGCTGTTGGTGTCCTGCGGGGAAGGCACACCTCAAGGTAATGTGTAGTACAGCTGAAGCCCAGCAGAAATATGGCCTCTAGCAGGATGGAGACAATAAGGGAGACGACGTGGCCACTCCGATGGCCCGTGTCAGAGTTAGGGGAGAGACCAGGGGGGCTCTTTCTCCAATCAGATGAAATTACTTCATGGTTTATATGGAAGCAAGTTTTATTTGTTTATTCATCACATGTCACTGAATGCCATTTCATTATAAAGGAATTGCTGTCTCAAACTGATCCCCTATGTCTCCCACAACTCATATGTTTCTTCTAGCTGCCCTCTACATTAATACTATTAATACAAAACTACTATCACTGTGGTGACACTGTACTGCTTTGGATAGTGACACTGTACTTCTCTGGTGGCAGTATGTAAAAAAGTTACAAAAAGAAAAATTGTTAAAAAACAAAATATTTATATTTTTTACATACTGTCACCAGTCAGTGCCCCTGATCATCTCCACACCAGTTAATGTTGTACCGCTCTGGTGAAAAAATTGTAAAAAAAAAAACAAGTTTTATTTAATTTCTTAATTTTCCAAAAGATTGTGACAGAAAATTACAACTCTTACTAAATACCTTGAGGTGTCAACTTTCCAAAAAGGAGTCATTTAGGGGTATTTGTACTGTCCTGGCATTTTAAGGCCTCAAGAAATGATTAAGTTTGTACATCAGGATTGATCAGTTTTCAAACAAATATATACCATAGTTTGTAGACTCTATAACTTTCACATAGGCTAAATGATATACACTGATTTGGGTTATTTTTATCAAAGAAATGTAGCAGAATTTATCTTGGCCTAAAGTTGTGAAGAACTAATATTCCATTGCAAACATTTATAACAGAAACTAAGAATTTTATTTTTCAGAATTTTTGGTAAAAAACACAGTGGTGAATAAATACCACCAAAAGAAAGCTCTATCTCTCTCAAAAAATGCAAAGAATTTAATTTGTGTAGAGTGTTGTAAGACTGAATAATTGGTATTCAAAGTGTGACAGCGCTGAGAGCTGAAAATTGGCCTTGGCAGGAAGGGGGTGAAAGTGCCTGATATTGAAATGGTTAACATACTAGATGCAGCTATAGATATTTTATTTGTGTTAATGCTAGAAATATGGCTTCATTTAGGAATAGCAGAGTTCCAGTATTTTACAAGATTGCCTCGCTTTTCTACTCCCTGGGAGATATCAACTTTGAATTCCTAAGATATTTATACTAGTGTGTGATTTAGCACAAATTTGGGATGATGGATCCTTAAACATCAAGACCTTTATACAGCCATGGATGATGTTTTCTGACTATAACAAAAATATTACGACCCCAGTGACCTTCTTGCCCAGGAAAAACGTCAGAACATGGTGTCAGATTGTTAAACCAGTCGGCTTGGACAGAGTCATTCCTAGACGGTAAAGTGAGCAGAGATTAAAGAATTTACATTGTTAAAAGTCCCTAGTAATTAAATGACCCATCACAGCCCATTAGCAATTGTTTAGTGTACACCTGGAAGTTCTGGCCTGGGGCAGAGTCAGGAGGAATTCAGGTTTACTGGTCACATTAACTGCACTTAGAAAAAAATGTGAGTTTAAAACTGGATTCCAGGCAAGCAATTAAATACACATGTAAAAATACATACTGTATAAGGGAGCTGTTTCACCTTTCACCTTTGTAATTCTGTCCATATAGTTCTGAGATTTACATAGCTCTGCTCAACAGCACAGCCCTATCTAGCAGGGGAGGGGACCTGATCTTTCTCTTTGGAAAGGTAACTTTCACTTACACTTACAGGACTCCTCCCCAGGGCCGAAACGAGTGGGATGGGGAAGGAGGGCACATGCCCCGGGTGCCAACTTGAGGGGTGTGCCAAATTGTCTGTAGTGCTGATGCTAGCTGGGATTTGGGATGCTGGATCAGGCTGGACTGACCCGGCTGAGCCGCTGAGCTGCATTCACACCACCGGCTGCTCTGTGAGCCTGCACTGCCGCTGATCGCAGGGGAGCCAGGATCTTGACCTGGCTCCCCTGATCTTGACCTTGCTGCCTTGAAGTTAGACCTGGACAGGAGGGGCGGTGGGGCGGTGGCATTTCCTAGAACCAATCAGCTATATTTTCCTTCTGCACCCACTGAAAGCCAGATTCAGTGGCTGCACGAGGGAAATACAGCCGACGGATCTAGTAAAAGCCCCCTCATTCCCTCTCCTCCTCTCTTTCTGCTGCCTGGGTCCCCCCTGTCCTCCCCCCCCCACAGCGCTGCTGGCTGCCCCCACCTCACCTCTCCCACCAACTGCTGCTGTATGTGTCAGGATGGAGAGCGGGGGAAGGGGCTAGTAATTATGTAATTTACCAGCCCCTTCCTTTTCTGAATCTGTACTGATCACTCACTCTGTTAATTAATAACTGAAGCATAGTAAACTGTGTTGTTTACTATGGTTCAGTTTGTGATTAAACAGGAAGCTGCTCACAGCACAGAACACTTCCCATTCATTCAGCTGAGGCTGCAGAGAAAGGAATTAAAGAACCTGTGTCCTCAATTCCTTTCTCTATCTTAGAAGTGAGACATCTGGGGCCTGTTTAGACCCCTGATATTTCACCAAATCCCCCCAATGGGCTCCAAAAAAAATGTAAAAAAAAAGAAATATAAAAACAAATACTAAAAAATAATAAAAAATAAAATAAAAATGAAAAACGACTGACATCGTCCACTGCCCTACTGACAAAATCCACTGCTCCAGTGACTGACACAATTCACTGCCTTAGTAATGGCAACCTCTGCCCTACTGACACCATCCACTGCTTTACTGACACTGTCCACTGCCCTACTGCCACCAACCTCTCCCCTGACACCGTCCACTGCCCTACTGACACCTTCCACTGATTTACTGACACTGTCCACTGCCCTACTGCCACCAACCTCTTCCCTGACACCGTCCACTGCCCTACTGACACCTTCCACTGCTTTACTGACAATGTCCACTACCCTACTGCCACCAACCTCTCCCTTACTGACACCGTCCACTGCCCTACTGACACCTTCCACTGCTTTACTGACACTGTCCACTGCCCTACTGCCACCAACCTCTCCCTTACTGACACCGTCCACTGCCTTACTGACACCTTCCACTGCTTTACTGACACTGTCCACTGCCCTACTGCCACCAACCTCTTCCCTACGGACACCGTCCACTGCCCTACTGACACCAAACTCTCTTTTACTGATACTGTCCACTGCTCTATTGACACCACCCACTGCTCTATTGACACCACCCACTGATCTACTGACACTGCCCACTTATCTACTGACACCATCCATGCCCTACTGACACCGTCCTCTCCCCTACTGACCCTTTTCATTGTTCTACTAACACCATTCACTGTTATACTGATTCCATCCACTGCCCTACTAACACCAACATCTCCCTTACTGACACCAATCTCTGCCCTACTGCTGTATTGACACTGTCCACGCACCATCCACTACCCAGCTGACACTGTCCACTGCTTAGAGTGACGCTGTCCACAGATCTACTGAGTGACACTGTCAACTTATAAGGTAGGCCAAGTTCATATTTTTACAGTGACATTTGTTTTAGTAATCTTAGTATATTTTATGGGTACAAGAATGCTTTTGTTTTATATAACCATGCTTCTTAAACCACTTGACTACTGGGCACTTTTACCCTTTTCCTGACCAGGCCAATATTTTAGCTTTCAGTGGCACTTCAGTCGCACTTTGAATGACTATTGCGCAGTCATAGCATTTTTTCACGCAAATAGAGCTTTCTTTTGGTGGTATTTAATAACTACTAGGTTTGTTTGTTTTTTTCCGAAATAAACAAATTAAGACCGAAAGCTTAGAAAAAACAAAAACATTTTCATAGTTTGTTTTTGCAAACAGGTCATTTTTCTTCCTCACCAATGTGCGCTTATGAGGCTGCACTGATGAGCACTGATAGGCTGCACTAATGGGCACTGATGAGGGGGCACTAATGGGCACTGGTGGGCACTGATAAGGCGGTGCTGGTGGGCACTGATGAAGCTGCACTGATAGGTGGCACTGATGGGCACTGATAGGCGGCACTGATGGACACTGGTAGGTGGCACTGATGGGCACTGGTAGGCGGCACTGATAGGTGACACTGATGAGGAGGCACTGATTGTCAGCACTGGTGGGCACTGATTGTCAGCACTGGTGGGCACTGATTGTCAGCACTGGTGGGCACTGTAGGGACTGCAATGATAATCAGGACCCTGATTTTAATTTCAATTTCAATTTGGCCACACCCACTGTTCACTGTGGCGTGCTACACATGCCGCATTTTTACTCTCATTGGTGCACCCAAAAGTGTCCCAGGTCTTTTACAATCCTATAGTGTATACTACAAAAAAATAAAAATTGCCATGTGCCACTAAAGTAATTGGGATTGGCCTAAAGAAAAGGTGGCAACCCTAGCCACCACACCAGAAGATATCAGCAGAGATTTTAAGCCTCACCCCCACCCACAGCGGATTTGGAGGGGCACTGCCAGGAAGAAAGAAGAGTACACAGAAGCAGGCCTTAATGAAGACCAGCTTCTTGGCTGACTCCTTTCCTGGTGGCGCCTATACTAACTCACTACAGAAGTGAGGCTTGAAATCACTATTATCGAAACTTTTATTATTATTACCATCCTATGGCTTATCTACATATTTAGCCCGCTTCCCTCTCTGGGAAGGGGGCTGGAAGTGTATAGATGGAGAAGTTCTCTCTGGGGGGCGCCAAACTGAGTCTTTGCCCCAGATGAAAGAATGTATAGCTTTGCCACTGCTTCTTTTCCACCCCTCCCAGTAACTGGACAATGAAAGGGGACACAGCACACTGATGAGCTAATCTCTTACTCTGCTCTCTCCTCCCATGAACATATTCAATGCACTGCTGCACAATTTTGTTTTTCTTCCTTTGCTTCTTCTCTGTCCTCATTTCTGAGGGACTTCAAGAGGCTGATGCCAAGTCAAATCAGGTATTTACAATGCTTGCATTAAAAAATTGATTTAAAGTGTTACTAAACCCACAAAAGTAAAATCAGTCTGTATATGCAGTAAAGCATGCTTGTTATACCCACTGTGTAACCTTAGGGGTTAATCCTCTGAATTGTGTATAAAGGTTGTGTGATCCTGTCTTCTCAGATCACTGCCTTCTTTTACTGTCTCAAATCCATCTGCTGATAGAACAGAGCCTTGGAGGCACTGTGCACATGCTCAGTTTGGTGTATATTGCTAAAGAGTTTTTTTTTGGGAGGGTGCATGTGATCAGCACAGGGTCAGTCAGCACTGTCCAGACAGAAGTTCAGGGGTCCTGCAGCCTCATAGGACAGTCAGAAGAGAATGAAAACTCCCCCTACAAGCCAGTAATAGATTCCCTTAATTTGCATAGGTTTCCTCTCACTTCCTGTTTGGCTATGGGGCAGGGAGTGAAGGGAAATCTCTGCAATGGGACAGGGATGTGATAATCTGATAGGGGCTATAACCCTCCCTTACTCTATCCAAAATGAAAAAAAAAAAAATGTTGCCTATAGTTCTACTTTAAGCACAAATTTCTGATAATTTTATGGAGAGGACTAAGAAGATATAACCATGCCAATGGTGCAGCAGAAAACATAGCACAGAGAGTAAGGTTTGTGGTCCAGGATGATAGGACAGTAAAATTAGATGCGGCGACCCCCCCCACCATTGCAGAATGCCAGCCGCCCGCATACCAGAAGCAGTATGGAGGCGCTAAACTAATTTGCCTCTCAGCCCAGTCCACCTCATAAGACTGACGCTACACTAACAGTGTAGAGCAAGATGGCGGGGACTCTTTCCGTGCTGCCCCCCTGCAAAGTGCTGCCCTAGGCCTGGGCCTTGTTGGCCTAGGCCAGGATACAGCGTTGCCACAAGCTTTAACCAGTGCTCACCCAGACACTGATAGAAGTCACAAGACTGCTATATACTGTACTGCTGATGAGAAAAGGTATTTAGCAGTTTAAATTTACTAAAATAATTGCATTTCCAAATTCTGTGTACTGTGGGAGACCAGATATTGTGAATGCGGGGTCCTGGGTTTAGTAACACTTTAAGAATTTTGTGGGGGGTTAGCTCATATAGAGATCACCTTCCCAGGGTAAAAGATATTCCAGATTAAAATCTTACTTGTAATCAGTTTTATTTAAAAGGTTGCATGAAAATCATACGAAAAAAACAGAAAATAAATCCTTGTCATCCAGGCACTAACTAAACAGTTTTTGTTCCTAACTCACAAGTGAAGGGCTTCTTTCAGTTACCAACAAAACAAACATGATGCAAACCTTTTTCTTTCTCTCACAAAGCAATGTCCACAGTGATGGCTCTCTTGGGTTTGGCTTCCTGAGTCTCAGGACTAGGGATGAGCCGAACACCCCCCGGTTCGGTTCGCACCAGAACCTGCGAACGGACCGAAAATTCACACGAACGTTAGAACCCCATTGAAGTCTATGGGACTCGAACGTTCGAAATCAAAAGTGCTAATTTTAAAGGCTAATTTGCATGGTATTGACCTAAAAAGGGTTGGGGACGCGGGTCCTGCCCCAGGGGACATGTATCAATGCAAAAAAAAGTTTTTAAAACGGCCATTTATTCGGTTACATCAGCATCAGGTGCTTGGTAGCTGGTGATGATCCAAGAATGATTTATTTTTATGAGGGTTAGTCGATCGACCGAGTCGGTTGACAGGCGCACCCTGTGATCGGTTACAAAACCTCCAGCAGCACTGAATGTGCGTTCCGAAAGAACGCTGGATGCAGGACAGGCCAGTAGCTCAATTGTATACTGTGCAAGCTCTGGCCAGTGATCCATCCTCAAGACCCAGTAACCTAGAGGATTTTCGGTGATAAAGGTGTCCAAGTCAGATCTTGCCCCTAGGTATTCCTGCACCATGTAAAACAGACGCTGGCGATGGTTGCTGGATCCGATCACACCTTGGGGCTGCGGACTAAAAAATTGTCTGAATGCATTGGTCAGATGGCCACCTTCTCCACTGCTCCTTCTTTGACTGACCGAAGCCTCAGCAACACGTTGTCCAGGAACAGGAGTTTGTAACCTCCCAGTCTCTGGGAACGCATTGCACAGACCTTTTCTGCAAGGCCTTCCGAAGATGTTTCATCCTCTGCTCCCTCTGCAACGGCAAGATAAGGTCCGCAACCTTACCCTTGTAACGTGGATCAAGGAGGGCTGCCAGCTAGTATTGATCCCTCTCCTTGATACCACGAATACGAGGATCCTTCCGCAGGCTTTGCAGGATCAGGGAGGCCATGTAGCGTAGGTTTGCTGAGGCATTCGGTCCGGAGTCCCCTGGGTCACTAAGGACGACATGATACGCAGCCACCTCCTCCCAGCCACGTACAAGTCAATGGGTTTCTTGGGACTCTAAATGATCCCTTAAAGACTGCTGCTGATGCTGAGTGCCAGGCTCCACCTCCATGCTGACACAATCCTCCTCCACGTCCTCTTCCTGTGTGATCGGCGGGCACGCAGGAATACTGTCTGGATAAAGGGGGCCTTGAGAGCTAAGGAAGTCCTCCTCTTTCTGCCTTTGTTCTGCCTCAAGTGCCCTGTCCATTATTCCTTGCAGAGTGTGCTCAAACAGATGGACAAGGGGGGCAGTGTCACTGATGCATGCACTGTCACTGCTCACCATCCTCGTGGCCTCCTCAACTGGTGACAGCACAGTGCATGCATCCCTGATCATGGCCCACTGGCGTGGGGAAAAAAAACAAGCTCCCCTGACCCTGTCCTGGTGCCATAGTCGCACAGGTACTCATTGATGGCCCTCTGCTGCGTGTGCAGCTGCTACAGCATGGCCAACGTTGAGTTCCACCTGGTGGGCATGTCACAGATTAGGCGGTTCTTGGGCAGGTTAAATTCCTTTTGGAGGTCTGCCAGCCGAGCACTGGCATTATATGACCTGCGGAAATGCAAACAGACATTCCTGGCCTGCCTCAGGACATCCTGTAAGCCTGAGTTCCTGCCCAAGAACCGCTGCACCACCAAGTTAAGGACGTGAGGCAAACAGGGCACATGGGTCAGTTGTCCCTGTCGGAGGGCGGAGAGGAGGTTGGTGCCATTGTCACAAACCACCATACCTGTCTTAAGCTGGCGTGGCGTCAACCACCTCTGAACCTGCCCCTGCAGAGCTGGCAGAATTTCTGCCCCAATGTGGCTCCTGTCCCCCAAGCACACCAGCTCAAGCACCGCATGGCATCTTTTGGCCTGCATACTTGAGTAACCCTTTCAATGCCTATGGAGCACTGCTGGTTCCAAAGTCAAGTCAGCACAGGAAGAGGCCATGAAGGAAGAAGAACAGGAGGGGGTGGAGGAGAGAGGTGTGGCAGAATTACCACTAGTAGTATTTTGGAGGTGTGGTGGCAGAACAACCTCCAACACTACTGCACCCTGTCCTGTATCCTTCCCAGCTGCCAGAAGAGTCACCCAGTGCGTGGTGAAAGATAGGTAATGTCCCTGTCATGCCTGCTGGACCATGAGTCAGCAGTAATATGCATCTTACCGCTGACCGCCCTATCCAGCGAGGCCAAGACATTGCCTTCCACATGCCGGTCAATAGCCGGAATCACCTTCCGTGAGAAAAAGTGGCGTTTGGGAACCTGCCACTGAGGAATCGCACATTCCACAAACTCATGGAAGGGGGCAGAGTCTACCAAATGAAAAGGCAGCAGTTGAAGTGCTAGCAATTTAGCCAAGCTAGCATTCAGCTAGCCCAACCATGGGCATGTGGATGGTTGGGAGCGAACTTCTTTTGGCGGTGCAGCAGCTGGGTCAGGGAAATTTGCCTGGTACAATCTGACATTGGTGTACCGATAGCAGATTGCCCCCAAGTACTTGGCTGTGACACACCTAATTCTACACTTTCATTCCTCTCAGTGCAGGTCTCAGAGAGGACTGAAGGTATAGTGGGGTTGGAGATCCCAGCTGATGAGGAGCAAGGAGAGGTCCTCTTTGTTCTTTGGTGTGGGTCTTTTAGGTACGCTTGCCAACGAACTGCATGGCAGGTCAACATATGTCTGGTCAAGCATGTGGTGCCCAAGCGGGAGATGTTTTGGCCACGAGAGATACACTTGAGACATATGTTGCAAATAGCAGCGGTGGGATCTGATGCACTCGTCTCAAAAAGACCCACACCAAAGAAATTTTGGAATAACCCACAGAAACAGCAGCGCCCTGCACATGCGGAGCTCTGCAGTGTAATGCAGTTGGTGTGATGCCTTTAAGCTGGCCCCTGGAGGGCATCCTGCCTCGTTGGTGATGTGCCTCCTCCTCCTCTCTCCTATCTGGCACCCACGTGGAGTTAGTGACCTCATCATCCCCTCCCTCCTCATCACTGGAGCAAAGCTGGCAGTATGCTGCAACTGGGGGAACATGACTGCCAGATTGCTGACCTTCTTGGGCACCCCCTCTCTCTGGGCTCACATTACTGCCTTCCTCTAGCTGGGTACCATCATCGGAGCCTTCAAAACGCTGAACATCCTCCTGGAGCATGTACCCAACACTGTGGTCAAACAGTTCGGGGGACTCCTCAGGAGGACATGGTGGGGCTAGGGAAGGAGTGACTGATGCCATTGAGCCGAGGGAAGAGGCCACGTTGGCAGCTGCTTTGCCAGACAAAGTACCCTGAGCCTGGATGAGAGAGGATGAGGAGAATGAGTATGGCTTGGTCATCCACTCTACCAAGTCTTCCGCATGTTACGGCTCAACACGGCCAGCTCCTGAAAAAAAGGACAAGTGTGTCCCACGGCCACGTGCTGATGAGGATGCACCATCTCCACGACTAGCACTGTTGCCTCTAGACACAGAGCCTGCTTGCCCTCTTTTATTGGCTTGTGACTGTCTGCCTCTCCTTGTTGGCCTTCCAGACATACTAATGGCCTGCAGTGAGATGTAGCTGAACAAAGCTGGGATGTATATATATACTGATACTGCAGCTAGCAGAATCAACTGCCTGCCTGTTGTATTATTAGTATGAGAACACCAGAAATTGTCATCAGGTAGCTTTAGGTGCACACTGTGCAGAGGACGCACTACACTAACTGTAAATACTGTAGCTGCCTGCCTGTGGTATTAATAGGATCAGAAGAACACCACCAATTTAATTTAGGTAGCTTTAGGTGCACACTGTGCAGAGGACACAGTACACTAACTGTAAATACTGTAGCTGCCTGCCTGTGGTATTAATAGGATCAGATGAACTCCACCAATTTTATTCAGGTAGCTTTAGGTGCACACTGTACAGAGGACACAGTACACTAACTGTAAATACTGTAGCTGCCTGCCTGTGGTATTAATATAAGATCAGAAGAACACCACCAATTTTATTCAGGTAGCTTTAGGTGCACACTGTGCAGAGGACACAGTACACTAACTGTAAATACTGTAGCTGCCTGCTTGTGGTATTAATAGGAGCAGAACAACAGCAATTGTCTCCAGGTAGCTTTAGGTGCGCACTGTGCAGAGGACGCACTACACTAACTGTAAATACTATAGCTTCCTGCCTGTGGTAATAATGGGATCAGAAGAACACCACTAATTTTCTTCAGGATGCTTTAGGTGCACACTGTGCAGAGGACACAGTGCACTAACTGTAAATACTGTAGCTGCCTGCCTGTGGTATTAATAGGAGCAGAACAACAGCAATTGTCTCCAGGTAGCTTTAGGTGCACACTGTGCAGAGGACGCACTACACTAACTGTAAATGCTGTAGCTGTCTGCCTGTGGTATTAATAGGATCAGAAGAACACCACTAATTTTCTTCAGGTAGCTTTAGGTGCACACTGTGCAGAGGACACAGTACACTAACTGTAAATACTGTAGCTGCCTGCCTGTGGTATTAATAGGAGCAGAACAACAGCAATTGTCTCCAGGTAGCTTTAGGTGCGCACTGTGCAGAGGACACACTACACTAACTGTAAATACTGTAGCTTCCTGCCTGTGGTAATAATAGGATCAGAAGAACACCACTAATTTTCTTCAGGAAGCTTTAGGTGCACACTGTGCAGAGGACACAGTGCACTAACTGTAAATACTGTAGCTGCCTGCCTGTGGTATTAATAGGATCAGAAGAACACCACTAATTTTCTTCAGTTAGCTTTAGGTGCACACTGTGCAGAGAACGCACTACACTAACTTGTAAATACTACAGCTGCCTGTGATACTGTTCTAATAGGATCAGAAGAACACCACTAATTTTCTTCAGGTAGCTTTAGGTGCACACTGTACAGAGGATGCACTACACTAACTTGTAAATACTGCAGCTGCCTGCGGTACTGTACTAATAGGATCAGAAGAACACCACTAATTTTGTTTAGGTAGCTTTAGGTGCACACTGTGCAGAGGACGCACTACACTAACTTGTAAATACTGCAGCTGCCTGCGGTACTGTACTAATAGGATCAGAAGAACAGCAATAATTTTCTTCAGGTAGCTTTAGGTGCACACTGTGCAGAGGATGCATTACATTAACTTGTAAATACTACAGCTGCCTGTGGTACTGTACTAATAGGATCAGAAGAACACCACTAATTTTCTTCAGGTAGCTTTAGGTGCACACTATGCAGAGGACGCACTACACTAACTGTAAATACTGTAGCTAATAGGACTAATAGGATCAGAAGAACACCAGCAATTTTCTTCAGGTAGCTGTAAATACTGTAAAATCACCTGCCTGCCTGTCAGTAGTAGGGAGAGAATAACAGGAACGGATCTAGCTAAACTGAATACTGTGTATATATATATATATATATATATATATATATGTATATATATATATATATATATATATATATATACAATACACTGTACACTGTAAGTGCAGCTAACTGACTCGCCTGCCTACTCTATCTAACTTAAATCAAATGACACTGTCTCTCTGTCTATCTATCTCTCTCTACACTACACAGGGCCGCCGTGCAGGTGGCCTTATATAGTATGGGGCATGTACTAAACCCCCTGAGCCATAATTGGCCAAAGCCACCCCGCAAAATCTCGTCCGAAACCAACCCTGCCAAGGTGGCCTGGAAAACCTGGACCGAATTCCACCTTAGTTTACTGCATATACATGCATGAGAGGTGATACATAGCGCCCATCAATAACCTCGCCTTTCATAATGTCACAATTTATAAACAAATACAGAACTGCATAATTTTTTTCTGCCCAGAGTGCAAGTTAAATGATTAAAAAAAAAGGTTTCTTGCTGCTATTGCTATGTCGGAACACTTATAAGAATACTCTATTCAAAGCTAAAAAGTTTTGGCTGGACATAGACCTTACCTTCTGATCTGATACATTATAAATTAGTGATAACTGAAGCAGGCAGCAGAGGAATTTCTCCTGATCTGTGGGATCCATTTGGCTTCATTGGGACAGAGCTGCCTCTATAAATAACCTGCTTCATATATAGTATTTCATTATTTTTCAGGGTGGGACAAAGGACAGTCAAGCACTGTGTAAGTGTACTAAATGTAAATTGAACAATAATATATGTGTTAATAAATAAATAAGTGAAGCACATATAGTGTAGCAGAATGTAACAAGTGCTGTGCAGCCATTTTTAGTTGCACCACTAGCTGTGTGCCCTGCTCCTCGCTCATCCATTTGCTGTTAGTGTAATCATAGAGGATACAGTGATAGTTCTATGTTCTATCTATAAACATGTTCTCACCTTCCCTAAAGGTCACATAGAAGTAATGTATTGTGGATAAGCAGATGTAATGGTGAAGTTGTAGAGTAGAATCTGATGTCATAAGCAGTACTATCCTTTCCCTGTTCTCTTATGTTGTCGTATCAAAAATGGTTTCAGTGCACAGCAAGTGCAGCACCGCCTTGTGTACATAGTTGGTAGTGTAGGTAAATTTAGTTGGGCTTCGCTATAGCCTGTGAAGCCAGGTTATTCAGGGTCATGTCGGTTTTTTTTTTTTTTGCAGTCTCTGAGGGCTGGCTCTCAGTCACTGACCCCTGGCTTCTGAAAACTTCTAGGGTGGGACATTATTACGAATATTCATGGAAACTCTACCATTCCCTGAGGGAAGAAGCGCCCAGTAGGTGGAGAGTGGCCCATAAGTTTTCACGTGGGCCACATGGGAGCAGATGGCCAGCTGGGATGGTTGGAGAGAAAGAGAGAGCTAGAGAGAGAGCGAGAGGGAGAGAAAGAGAGGAAGGAGTCACAGAGGGACCCTCACTCCCTTGCAGTCTCAGCCAGAAGACACCCAGATTAGCAAGTGGGATCTGACCAGCAGCAGGCTGGCCAGAAGTCATCAGCTATGCTTCAGGACAAAAGGACTGAGTGAGTAAATCTGTACATTGTCCACATCCCTCATAGCCTACAAGGGAGTTTGCTGCCAAGGGAAATCTTCAGCCAGCCTAATAAGGGACTGAGAACTGTTATCCTTAACTCTTGCTTGGGGATTCTTCAGTAGTGAGGTGTGCTGGCATTTTTCATGAGGGAAAGTCAAAGTACCTGCATCTAGTTTGGGACTTTTGACTAGCCAGAGTGTGCAAGAACTCCGAAGGGAGTACAGTCTGGGACAGTACTAAAGTGTGTGAGTGTTCAAGTTGCCCTTGAGCTCTTCAGCAATCATGTTCTGGGCATCACATAACTTCCTATACCCATCCATGTTTTAACCCCTAAAATAAAAAAAGCAAAAACAAGCTCAAGGACTGGTTTATTGACTGTGGAATACCTGGGGAAATGCGTGTTAATAATACAAATAAAGTATCCAACAATGCAGGACAAAACAGTGGCAGCATCTCACAAAAAGTAAAATACCTTACAGTAAGAAGACGTACAGAGTATGTACGGTACATAAAATACAAAGTGCAAAAGTACAAAATTAATGTCATATAGCAAATGCCAGTAAGATCATTATCTGCAAATGTGAAGAGATCTATCTAATGAAAATAAAAAAGCTTAACCCAATGTTTTGTTGCACAACCTTTGCAGGCAATCACTGCAAACAAGGGATTTTTGTAGCCCCTAGTGAGACTTCTGCACCCGCCAACAGGGCGTCCTGCCCTGTTTTTTAGCAAACTGTGGAAGGGTACCTTCTCCAGGCTGCTTGTTTCAGTTTCAATTGAAGTCTAGTAGGATTCAGCTCAGGACTCATGGAATGTGACTTCAGAATAGTCCTATGTTTTGTTCTTAGCCATGCTTGGGTGTTTTTAGGTGTGTGTTTTGGGTAATTATCCTGTTGGAGGACGCATGACCAGTGACTGAGCTTTGTGACACAGAGCAGTTTGTTTTGCACCACAATTACTAAGGCAGATTGCTGTTCTGTCAGGGGAGGACACAGAGATCTTCTGTTCCTGCTAAGCAGGATCTCTTTGTTCCCCCAGTCAGTCTATCCCCCACATAGTTAGAAAGTAGAGATGAGCCAAACACACCCTGGTTTGGTTCGCACTAGAACATGCGAACATGCGAACATGCGAACATGCGAACACCGTTAAAGTCTATGGGACACAAATGTAAAAAATCAAAAGTGTTCATTTTAAAGGCTTATATGTAGGTTATTGCCATAAAATGTGTTTGTGGACCCGGGGAACTGAGGGGCCCCTTAGTCTACTTGTAAAGTGGTGCATCTTTCTGATGTGTTTTACTGTGCCACAGCAAAATTACATTTTTAAAGGAAAAAATTTCATATAAAATTGCCCGCGGCTGTAATGTACTGCCGGATCCTGGCAATATAGATAAAAATCAATGAAAAAATTGGTGTGGGTCCCACCCCAGTCCATACCAAGCCCTTCGGGTCTGGTATGGATATTAAGGGGAACTCCATGCCAAAATGTAAAAAAAAAAAATGGCGTGGGGCTCCCCCCAAAATCCATACCAGACCCTTATCTGGGCAAGCAGCATGGCAGGCCAGAAAAGGGTGGGGGGGGCGAGCAAACACCCCTTCCTCATGAACCATACCAGGTCTCTTGCCCTCAACATGGGGAGGGTGCTTTGGGGTCCCCCCAAAGCACCTTGTCTCCATGTTAATGGGGATAAGGGCCTTGTCCCCACAACCCTGGCCATTGGTTGTGGGGGTCTGCAGGCATATCAGAATCTGGAAGCCCCCTTTAACAAAGGGGCCCCTATATCCCAGCCCCCTATGTGAATGGGTAGGGGTACATTGTACCCCTACCCATTCACCAAAAAAAGTGTCAAAAAGTAAAAATCACAAAAAACAGATTTTGACAAATCCTTTATTAAAAAAAAAATAAATAAATAAATGTCCCACGATCCATCCATCCATTCATCATCAGTCATGGCGCCGACGAACCCAAAAAATAGAAAAAACAAAACAATAATACCCCGACTCCTTGGGAGGCGTCCCGCCGACTGCTGTTTTTTCGCTGTGAAAGCTCTTATATTGGCAAGGGTGGGGCCATCTGCTGACATAACCATAAGGGTGGGGCCATAAGGGTGGGGCCATCTGCTGACATAAGGGTGGGGCCATCTGCTGACAGCACATGACGTCAGAAGGGGCGGAGTCACTTGTTTACATCACCGGGTGGCCCCACCCTTGCCTATACAACAGCTGTCACAGCCAAGAGACAGCAGGCAGCGGGACGCCTCCCATTGAGGCAAAGGTTCTTTGCTTTTTTTCTATTTTTTTGATCCGTCAGCGCCGTAATTGAAGATGGATGTACATCGCCGGACACTTTTATTTATATTTTTGACATTTTTTTGGTTGTCAGGGTTGTCAGGACGAAGCCCTTGTCCTCATCAACAAGAAGACAAAGTGCTTTGGGGGAGACCCCAAAGCACCCCCCCATGTTAAGGGTAGGTGGCCTGGTATGATTCAGGAGGGGGGGCACTTGATTGTCCCCCCTATCCTGGCCTGCCAGGCTGCTTGCTCGGATAAAGATCTGGTACGGATTTTGGGGGGCCCCACTGCAATTTGTTAAACGGGGCAGAAAGATTGGGCCTTTGGTTTTGGTGGTGCCAGAACGCTTTAACCCCTCATAGTTACTCTTGTTGGGTGCTGGAAAGGGGCCCTGCTGTTTGTTAAATATTATTTCAAAAATTGTAATTACATGCCCCAGTCAAACAGGTGCAGAAAAATTGGGCCTTTGGTTTTGGTGGTGCCAGAACACTGTAACCCCTTACAGTTACTCTTGTTGGGCGCTAGAATGGGCCCTGCTGTTAAATATTATTTCAAAAATTTTAATTACATGCCCCTGTTAAATAGAGGCAAAAAAATTGGGCCTTTGGGTTTGGTGGTGCCCTAAACCAAAAATATTATTGGAAGCTAACATCATCAAGATTCAGGAGGAATAGGATAGGCAGCATAGGCAGTCTTCAAGGGATGCCAGATCCATAGCAAATTCAATCAGTTACATCAGCATCAGGGGCTTGATAGCTGCTGATCCAGGACTGATTAATTTTTATAAATGTGAGCCTATCAATGGAGTCTGTGGACAGGTGCACTCTTTGTTCCATTACAAACCCTCCAGCAGCACTGAATGTGCGCTTAGGCCAGGGGGCATGACCGAATGCTGAGGTGGGAGGTCACAGCAGGGCACGGACCTCACACCAGTTCCCATGCAGGATGCCGTAGTGCAAAGTGTGGGGGAAGCTAGGATGTGCTGAAGGACGGAGCGGCAGGAGAAGGATGCCTTCCCCTGTCATGGACACTGGTCACATGCTCTCCCAGGGTGGTCTCCAGCTGTGCACCTCTCGGTGAGAGGAGAGGAGGTGACGCGTACCCGGGATAGAGCCGCAGGAAGAGTCAGAGAGGTACCGAGGGACGGTAAAGCAGGTTCGCCAGGAGAAGGACGCCCCCCGCTGTGCACATTGGTGGAGTGCTCTCCCAGAGTGGCTTCTTACAGCGCACCCCTCAGTGAGAGGAGGGGAGGAGACATACACTCGGGATAGAGCCGCATGAGGCGTCTGAGAACCCGGCCATTTCCACTATGACCCGGAAGCACGGAATGGAGGAGGCAGCCGCACAGGACGGAGCTGGCACTCAAACACAGCGAGGGGTCAAGGAAAAAACAAGCCAGGCTGCTGCTGCAAAATTGGAGCGATTCGCCCATACACCAGGCCAGAAACCCAAGAAGGGTGGGCAGGTAGGGGGAGTACAACATCTATGTCCCCAGACTGGCCCCCCCCCAGTGGGGAGGAAGAGTCATGGCCCAGCAGTAGAGATATTAGCAGCACAGGAGAAAGACCAAACTTTAAGTAAGGAAACAGAGAGGGGAATCCTGGAGCCGACTACAGGAGTAGAGAAAGAGTCAACCCTGAAAGAAATTCTTTTGGCAGTCAACAACTGTAAGTTATCATTATCTGAATTATTTGATCAATTGAATTGCATTAAAGAAGAACTGTTATTTTTGAGGCATGACGTACAAGAGGTATGTGAACGGACATCTGTGCTTGAGGGGAGACTCAGCCAGGTAGAAGATGATGTGAACCCAATGAAACAAGAAATAAAATTAATGAGGGAGCAATTGAACATGTGCATTTACAAAATGAATGACATGGAAAACAGATTGCGCAGGAAAAATGTAAGGGTTCTAAGTCTCTGAGAAAATTGAAGGTAACAATTCCACAGAATATATGGAAGGTTGGCTCATAGGAATGTTCAGTAAAGACTCCTTGACAAAATTTTTTGCTATTGAACGTGCGCATTGAGTCCCTTTAAAGGCACTACCTCCGGGAGGTCAACCCAGGGCCTTTCTTGTTAAACTTTTAGACTAGAAGGACAAAGGTATTATTCTTTAAAAAGCAAGAGAAATGAAAAACATACAGCATAACAAGGATTTCAATATATCCAGACTTTTCTCCTGAGTTACAAAAACAAAGGGCCAGGTTTATAGAATGCAAACGCAGGTTGCAACAGCTTATAATCAATTTTGCCATGCTTTATCCAGCGCATTTGTGAATAACAGCTTTCGGGGAAACTAAGCTTTTCAACACTCCTGAAGAAGTGACATTGTGGTTGTATATGAATGAAGGGAGGGTATAGTGGGGGGAGGGAGTATAACAGAAGGAAAATCTGATTGATTTATATAATTGTTACTAAGTTCTTCTTTTCTTCTCTCCCTTGCCTTTTGCTTTCCATGCTTCTTGGGGGGGGGGGGGGGATCCCCATCTATAAAATATTTTCCTCCTTTTTTTGACACTTATATAAAACATGGGAGTGGGGGTGGGGGGGTTGCTAAGAGAGTGAAGGGGTTAACAAGACTGTTTTGTTTTTCTGGGGGAGAGCTAATCACTTGTGGGGAAGGAATATTTTTTGTTATATTTGGTTCTTTCTCCCCAGTGTTGGGAAGTAACACACAAATAAAATGGTTAACAAAAAAATTGGTATGTATCACCTTGGAGAAAAAACACAGTCACTTTAGAAGCCCTCAGTGTGGGCCCAAAGAGGGACAGAAAGAGGGGGGTTGGGAAAGGGGGGAGAATGGAGTGTGTGATTGGATAAAGGAGAGTATGAAGGGGAACTATATATCTTTAGAATTTACACACACAGGAATGCTCCATTGGTTTACTCTTACTATTTCTCTTGCGTCTAACGACCTTATGTTTAGCCTCCCCTGTTCTCTATTTTTTGTTATTCTTACTATTAGCATATATATGCTTTTGATTATCTTATCATGAGAGCAATCCATTTTGTATGCAACAATTTTAAGAATGCTGACACTGGTGTTGCGGTGTGGTTGCCATGGTATCTGGCTACCCTTCCTCCTCTGGGGCCGTGACGCGCACTGTGGGCCTCTGCCCATCCCCACGTCTTTTTGCCTGGGGGGGCAGATGTACCATCACTGCGCGTCAATGTCATGTGTCCCTCGCAGTGCGTGCGATGTCTCCAGAGCCGTCATGCACCTGCGATGGGTTTACACACTCGTGGGCTACGGGGGAGCTTTTAGGTGCAGTTCGGCCGGATGGCACTCTTCCGACTAGCTGCGCCCCTCCCCCAAATTTACACCACAGGGCGTGACGATGGTGAGCGGAGCCGTGATGACACATATACGGGTGTCTTTCTGGGCGGCTTTGGCACTCGAGGTTTCCTGTACACTTCACCTCACACAGCTTGCAACTTCCTGTTCCTCAGTGGGTCTTTTGTTTACACAGGTATTTTCGTCATTTTGCACTTTCTTCTCTATGGCTTCTGGTCTTCACTTCCACCATCTGCCTAACTCTGGTTTCTCATCACTCAATTACCTGGCAGCCCTTTACTGCCAGCCTTCATTTCACTTTTATCCCCCTCACCAGCACGGGTTTTTCTTTCCCCCCCTCCCATACCATCACCTCCAGCCACCCTCGACACTCTTTAACCTTGCTCAATTTCCACTTTATCAGCAGTGATCCCCGTGGTCCCATGTCCGCCCTGTTGGCTGCCCGTCTGTGTCGTCCCCGCTGGGCTGCCTGCCACGGCCCTGGTTGGAGGCAGTCCCGGGTGCTTTTGGCTACTCACTGCTGCATCATTAGCCAGTGAACCTTAACTAGTAAGTTTGCACCTTGGTGCCATTGGGGGTGTTACTCTACCCCTGCCTATATTTAGAACCATTATTGATCATCTTATATATTTTTATCTTAGATTATCACGTGCATGCTCCTGATGAGTGGCGTATCAGCCACGAAACGCGTAGAGCTGTTTGATGCCGTGTCTCTACCCATCTATACCCATTTTTAAGCTACTATAAAATACCTACCTCTAAAGGTCCAGTGAGGCCCTAGGTCCTGCAGGCATTGCCTCGCAATGATGTTTTTATCCAACTTTGTCTGGGTTGAACTATGGAATTTTATTTTGTTCCCTATTGAGATTTTACTGTCATCAAATTGTTTATTGTTTTTTATTTATGTCTACTTTTCTACAATCTACTTCAGCGGTAACATTTTGAGACACCGTGTTATCATTGTTGCCATTGTGTTATTATTTACTTGATATTAACAATCTATGTATGTTTATATTATTATATCAATAAATTTCCTCTTGTTCAACCAAGTTATCCTTTTGCTACCATATGCTTCATACAAAGTCCCACTTTCCTTGCTCCCCTCCTCTTGACTGAATAGGGATGGAAATACATGACCCTACCGGGTCATGTTTTCACTTAAAGTCCCATAGGGATGGAAATACGCAACCTTACCAAGTCCCTAACAAACCCCACCCCTCTCTTTATATTCAACATAATTTGGGATGGAAGCACATGGTTATGCTCCATTGGTTTACTCTTACTATATCTCTTGCATCTAAGGACCTTATGTTTAGCCTCCCCTGTTCTCTATTTTTTGGTATTCTTACTATAAGCATATATATGTTTTTGTTTATCTTATCGTGATAGCAATCCATATTGTGTGCAACAATTTTAAGAATGCTGACACTGGTGTTGCGGTGTGGTTGCCATGGTATCTGGCTACCCTTCCTCCTCCGGGGGCTGTGACGTGCACTGCGGCCTCCTCCCATCCCCCCGTCTTTTTGCCTGGGGGGGCGGATGCACCATCACTGTGCGTCAACGTCACATGTCCCTCGCAGTGCGTGCGATGCCTCCGGTGCCGTTGCGCACCTGCAATGGGTTTACACACTCGTGGGCTACGGGGGAGCTTCTAGGTGCAGTTCTGCCGGAGGGCACTCTTCCGACTAGCTGCGCCCCTCCCCCGAATTTACGCCACACGGCATGATGATGGGCGGCACTGCAATGACACGTATACTGGCGTCTTTGCAGGCGGCTTTGGCACTCGAGGTTTCCTGTACACTTCGCCTCACACAGCTTGCAACTTCCTGTTCCTCAGTTGGTCTTTTGTTTACACAGGTATTTTCGTCATTTTGCACTTTCTTCTCTATGGCTTCTGGTCTTCACTTCAACCATCTGCCTAACTCTGGTTTCTCATCACTCAATTACCTGGCAGCCCTTTACTGCCAGCCTTCATTTCACTTTTATACCCCTCACCAGCATGAGTTTTTTTCTTTCCCCCCCTCCTCCCCTCCCATACCCTCACCTCCAGCCACCCTCGGCACTCTTTAACCTTGCTCAATTTCCACTTTATCAGCAGTGATCCCCATGATCCCATGTCCGCCCTGTTGGCTGCCTGTCTGTGTTGTCCCCTCTGGGCTGCCACAGCCCTCGGTTGGAGGCAGTCCCGGGTGCTTTTGGCGTCTCACCACCCCATCATTAGCCAGTGAACCTTAACTAGTAAGTTTGCACCTTGATATCATTAGGGGTGTTACTTTACCTCTGCCTATATTTACAACTATTATTGATCATCTTATATATTTTTACCTTAGATTATCACGTGCATGCTCCTGATGAGTGGCGTATCAGCCATGAAATGCATAGAGCTGTTTGATGCCGTGTCTCTACCCATCTATACCCATTTTTAAGCTACTATAAAATACCTACCTCTACAGGTCCAGTGAGGCCCTAGGTCCTGCAGGCATTGCCTCGCAATGATGTTTTTATCCAACTTTGTCTGGGTTGAACTATGGAATTTTATTTTGTTCCCTATTGAGATTTTACTGTCATCAAATTGTTTATTGTTTTTTATTTATGTCTACTTTTCTACAATCTACTTCAGCGGTAACATTTTGAGACACCGTGTTATCATTGTTGCCATTGTGTTATTATTTACTTGATATTAACAATCTATGTATGTTTATATTATTATATCAATAAATTTCCTCTTGTTCAACCAAGTTATCCTTTTGCTACCATATGCTTCATACAAAGTCCCACTTTCCTCGCTCCCCTCCTCTTGACACACAGGAAGGGGAAGAATAACCAAGTTATAATTTTCTTTTAGGAATTAGGGGAATACACTTTAGATTTATAGATAGGAGGAAGGGAAGATGGCAGCTATGAGAGAAGGGAGAGGAAAACCCCCAGAACAAGCTAGAAGTGTCAAGGTATGCTCCTGGAATGTTTGGGGGGTAAAAGACTTGGTTAAAAGACAAGCAATCTTCTCAATGGCTGACATGGGTAAAATTAGCCACTTCAACCCCGGACCATTTGGCTGCCTAAAGACCAGAGGGCTTTTTACAATTTGGCACTGCGCTAATTTAACTGGTAATTGCGTGGTCATGCAATGTTGTACCCAAACAAAATTTGCATCCTTTTTTCCCACAAATAGAGTTTTCTTTTGATGGTATTTGATTGCCTCTGTGATTTTTATTTTTTGCGATACATTTTGAAAAAAAATTATATTTTCTACTTTTTCTTATAAGAATAATCCAATAAACTCAATTTTAGTCATACATTTAGGCCAAAATGTATTCAGCCACATGTCTTTGTTAAAAAATGTCAATAAGCGTATATTTATTGGTTTCCGCAAAAGTTATAGCATCTACAAACTAGGGTACATTATCTGGAATTTACACAGCTTTTAGTTTATGACTGCCTATCTCATTTCTTGAGCTGCTAAAATGGCAGGGCAGTACAACCCCCCCCCCCCCCATGACCCCATTTTGGAAAGTAGACACCCCAAGGAAATTGCTGAGAGGCATCTTGAGCTCATTGAATATTTTTTTTTTTTGTCCCAAGTGATTGAATAATGACAAAAAAAAACATTTTTACAAAAAGTTGTCACTAAATGATATATTGCTCACACATGCCATGGTTATGTGTGGAATTGCACCCCAAAATACATTTTGCTGCTTCTCCTGAGTACGGGGATACCACATGTGTGGGAGTTTTTGGGAGCCTAGCCGCATACGGGGCCCCAAAAACCAATCACTGCCTTCAGGATTTCTAAGGGCGTAAAATTTTGATTTCACTCCTCACTACCTATCACAGTTTTGAAGGCCATAAAATGCCAAAATGGCACAAATCTACTTTCCAAAATGGGGTAATTTGGGGGGGGGGGGGGCTTGAACTGTCCTGCCATTTTATGCACAACATTTGGAAGCTTATGTCACACATCACCCACTCTTCTAACCACTTGAAGACAAAGCCCTTTCTGACACTTTTTGTTTACATGAAAAAATTATTTTTGCAAGAAAATTACTTTGAACCCCCAAACATTATATATATTTTTAAAGCAAAGGCCCTACAGATTAAAATGTAAGAGATAAACAGAAGAAAGGCACCTCCGGATCAGAATCAGTAAAAGACTTTATTTAGCAAAAATGAATATGTCCACTTACATGAGGTAAAGGTAAGTAGGGCACAATATATCCTCAATTAGTGAAGTCCCGGTGTGAGTGACTTGTGCAGAAAATCTTTCCATGGGAGAGGAGAAAAAGCAGTCCCGTCCAGCAGGAAGTCTGTACTCTATCCCTGGGATGAAACTGAGGCTTGGCTCGGACGAGCTGTGGAGTGCAGGTCTCAGGCGAGGTGACGTCACTGGCAGTGCGACGACGTTTCGGCGCATGCCCACTGTATGTTACAGGCGCGCGCCTTCCTCAAGCATAGAGGATGGAGGCTTCTAGAGTCCTTATATGTACTTACAATGGGAGCCATCTAGTGGAGGTTGTGTACAACAACACAATATAAATAGAGGAACTCCAGCAATGGATAAATACATTTAGCTGCTGCAGAGGGACTATAAAAATAAAAATAAATTGAATAAAAAAAGGAGGATCAACTAAGAAAGATATAGTTAGATATATATGAAACCATTAGATAAAAATAATGATAAAAATAACTGTATATATATAGTGATTTAAAAATATTTTGTGATTTAAAAATGTGAAAGATGAATATGATGATAAAATGGGGAATATGCACATAAAATGTACCTGGTTTTAGGAAGAAATAAGATTCAGGGCAGAAGGGAACTGAATGGATATAAAACTATAATGAACTCAATGTCTAAAATATATACGTGTAAATATAAATATATTAAGTGCACTCTACAGTTAATAGATATGAGATTGTCAAGGTATATCTAATACTAGAAAAGGTACAATTTCTGGGGAAATTGTGAAAGTGTTCTTGCCTCTACAACTGGAGTGGGCGGAGTAACTGGGTGGGGTGGAGTGGCTTGAGTAACTGTGAAAAGTGTTAAAAAGCTTAATATTTTAAAAAGTATAAATAGTAGTAAAAAAGTTCCATCATTCGCTGAAAGAGCTGAACATTTTTTTCAAAAGTAATTTTTTTTTTCAAAAATGAATTTTTTTTAATCAAAAATGATTTTTTTTTCTTCAAAAATGATTTTTTTTTTCAAAAGTAATTTTTTTTTTCAAAGGTAATTTTTTTTTTCAAAAATGAATTTTTTTATTTCAAAAATAATTTTTTTTTCGAAATTATTATTTTTTTTAAAGTAGTTTTTTTTTCAAAAATAATTTTTTTTTTCAAAAATATTTTTTTTTTCAAATATATTTTTTTTTCAAAAATAATTTTTTTTTAAAAGTAATTTTTTTTTCAAAAATATTTTTTTTTTCAAAAATATATTTTTTTTTTTCAAAAATGATTTTTTTTTTTTAAAAATTATTTTTTTACTCTTTTCAAAAATTATTTTTTTTTTTCAAAAATATTTTTTTTTTTACATGGGGCGGTCATAATGTTTTGGCTGATCATGGGGTGGTCATAATGTTTTGGCTGATCATGGGGTTGTCAGCTTTTGTCACTTCCCACTCTAGTTTTGAACATTTCGCCATTCATTCCTATGGGACCAATTTCGCCGCAAAAACGTCATTTCGTGGACCATTCGGCAAAACATTCCACAAAGTAATAACACACCAATCGGGAACAATCCGCTCGTTTCGGTATATTATTTGTCTCTGTAGTGTGAAAACTGTGGGAGGAGTCTACAAGCATTATCAAGTCTAGCAGATGAAGTCACATGCATTTGGGGTGTCTCAGCATCTTGTGTTTACAACCACTGTTTCCTAGCAACGCTCATGCCCTGTTTATGCTTCCCAAATACTGCTTCATCAAAACTGCCCCATCAGAATTACCCCATCAAAACTGCCCCATCATATTCCTCTATTATAAATCAGTACATGGTGTGTCTGTCCCCTCCCCCGGGCTCTGTAATCAGCTGAGATGCTCCAGCCACCTCCCCCCTGTGTATAACAGAAGCTTTGGTAACCATGGCAACAAAACAAACACTAACAGTACACTCTGATTAATGGCTAAAATTTCCTGAAATGACCTCTAAACAAATGGCCGTATTTTAAAAACTATACATCCTACAGCGAAGATCTTTATATTGTGAGAATCACAAGACCCAGACCTAGATTTTGATGTATAGTATGTCTCTGAAATATTAAAAATGAAGGCACAGTCGCAGTTTAGAAATTGCCCTTCAAATTTGGAGGGGGCTAGAGTGTAGTTTCAATGAATGTCAATGGACGGCGTGAGTTGCAAACAAATGGTCATATTGTGAAAACTATCAGGACTATGGCTTAGCCGTGGACATGTTTAGTGGCAGCAGGGATAGCTGAACGTTTTGATATAAGATTTGTGTAGGTGGGCTTGAAAATGAGGGAGTGGCGGCAGTTTAGAAATCATGTTCTGATTTTCCAGCTTTTGTCATCTCCCACTCTAGTTTCCCCATTCATTCCTATGGGACCAATTTCGCCGCAAAAACGACGATATTTCGTGAACCATTCGGCGAAACGTTCCACAAAGTAATAGCACACCATTCGGGAACAATCCGCACGTTTCGGTATATTACTTGTCTATGTAGTGTAAAAACTGTGGGAGGAGTTAGGGTGGTAAATTTGGCTATAATAATAAGAATAATATATATGTGAGATAACAGTAAGTGGTCTTGCTATGCAAGAACACTTAACTAGAAAAGGTACAATTTCTGGGGAAATTGTGAAAGTGTTCTTGCCTCTACAACTGGAGTGGGCGGAGTAACTGGGTGGGGTGGAGTGGCTTGAGTAACTGTGAAAAGTGTTAAAAAGCTTAATATTTTAAAAAGTATAAATAGTAGTAAAAAAGTTCCATCATTCGCTGAAAGAGCTGAACATTTTTTTCAAAAGTAATTTTTTTTTTCAAAAATGATTTTTTTTTCTTCAAAAATGAATTTTTTTTTCTTCAAAAATGAATTTTTTTTTTCAAAAGTAATTTTTTTTTTTTCAAAGGTAATTTTTTTTTTCAAAAATGAATTTTTTTATTTCAAAAATAATTTTTTTTTCGAAATTATTTTTTTTTTAAAGTAATTTTTTTTTCAAAAATAATTTTTTTTTTCAAAAATATTTTTTTTTTCAAATATATTTTTTTTTTCAAAAATAATTTTTTTTTTAAAAGTAATTTTTTTTTCAAAAATATTTTTTTTTTTTCAAAAATAATTTTTTTTTTTCAAAAATATTTTTTTTTTTTCAAAAATGATTTTTTTTTTTTCAAAAATTATTTTTTTATTTTTTTCAAAAATTATTTTTTTTTTTCAAAAATATTTTTTTTTTTTACATGGGGCGGTCATAATGTTTTGGCTGATCATGGGGTGGTCATAATGTTTTGGCTGATCATGGGGTTGTCAGCTTTTGTCACCTCCCACTCTAGTTTTGAACATTTCGCCATTCATTCCTATGGGACCAATTTCGCCGCAAAAACGTCATTTCGTGGACCATTCGGCGAAACATTCCACAAAGTAATAACACACCAATCGGGAACAATCCGCTCGTTTCGGTATATTACTTGTCTCTGTAGTGTAAAAACTGTGGGAGGAGTCTACTAGCATTATCAAGTCTAGCAGATGAAGTCACATGCATTTGGGGTGTCTCAGCATCTTGTGTTTACAACCACTGTTTCCTAGCAACGCTCATGCCCTGTTTATGCTTCCCAAATACTATTTCATCAAAACTGCCCCATCAAAATTACCCCATCAAAACTGCCCCATCATATTCCTCTATTATAAATCAGTACATGGTGTGTCTGTCCCCTCCCCCGGGCTCTGTAATCAGAGCTGAGATGCTCCAGCCACCTCCCCCCTGTGTATAACAGAAGCTTTGGTAACCATGGCAACAAAACAAACACAGTACACGCTGATTAATGGCTAAAATTTCCTGAAATGACCTCTAAACAAATGGCCGTATTTTAAAAACTATACATCCTACAGCGAAGATCTTTATATTGTGAGAATCACAAGACCCAGACCTAGATTTTGATACATAGTATGTCTCTGAAATATTAAAAATGAAGGCACAGTCGCAGTTTAGAAATTGCCCTTCAAATTTGAAGGGGCTAGAGTGTAGTTTCAATGAATAAAACATAAACAATACCGCGCTAACATAAAAGTGTGCTACTAATGATTAGTAGATTAAAGCAAGCTGCAGTCCTAGAGTGAGGCGTGCACACAAACATATAAAGAAAAATCAAAAAAGGACTGCGCTAAAACGCATACTGAACACCATACATGATTATGTGAATATAAAAAACAACAATCGATCAAATATTCAAAGGTAAATGAAAACCATGCAGTAGGAATAAATGAAAAATAAAGTGAACCAAAATAAGACACAAATGGTAATAATGAAATAGCCAAAATTATATCCAAGGGAATAGTGAAAATGTTCAAAGAAATTGAGTCACTAAAGCCGAAGCTAACAGAGGGTGATCAAACGGTTAAAATCACTCAGCACCCAGTGAGAAATCCTCCACCTTGTAGGATGTGTGCTTACCAGAGGTAAGCTGGATAATGGCTTATCTTGGGATATCCACACGGGGGACACAGCTCTATGGACCTCCTCACAAGAAGGGGATAGGCAGGAACTCTCTAGGACCGGACCTCAGACAGCATATCAAAGGAACCCAGAAATAAAAGGAATTTCCTCCATAGTGTAAATCCGTTTGGTATTTTATTAAAAATATGGTAAAAGCACTTACATAGATACTTGGTTAAAATCACAGAAACAGCCGGCCGGCTAGCATACACCCGTTCAATGGAATGGAAACGATGACGTCAGCGCGTCTACCTTCCGACGTACGTTTCGTCCTATTGGACGTCGTCATGGGAACGGGCGACGCACTGACTCATCGCTTCTTATAGGGAAAAAGCAAAACCAAGCCTCGCTATGAAGCTCGGATGGCGTCATCACAACATCCTGTTGGGAGAGGATGTGTGTATCAAATAATCATGGAAAAGGCTGACATATCTCTTATCCACCAATTAGCGCCTCCTATTAACGAGGAAATGATTAGATTAATGTAATGCAATAGGGGGCATGATCTAAGACCCATACACGCCATCTAGTGACCTAAAATGGAATTAACATTCAAAACCACACATTATTATGTGGAAAGGAAACTAGTAAATATGTTAAGATAAAAAATTGCTAATAGAATTATGATATCTATATATTATAAATAATAAATAATAATAGAAAAAATGACTTACTGACGCCATCAGAAAGTCAAAGAAGGCTAACATAAATTATATGGACATCGTATCAATACAAAAATTATAATACAACCTTAAATTAAATAAAAATAATCCTGGTAATGTATTGGAAATATCAACCCTCACACCCTAACTCAGTGTTTTAGATGGAACAATGATAGAATGATTAAATTTAGGTCATATAATGTATTAATTTAGGAATTATCTAGAAAAGCGTTTAAATCTACATCAACGTTGAGCCCAAAGGGGGTGTAACACTTCAGTCTGTGTATCCAGGTCATCTCGAGCCTGGAAATCCCTCGTATAATAGACCCCCCCCTCCAATGTGGAGTGTACCTATCAATGCCAAGAAAGATAGTTTTCCTGGGGTCACGATCATGTACTTCTAGGTAATGTCTTGAGACTGGGTGTTTGGGGAAACCAGTTAAGATATTAGTGATATGTTCATTAAGCCTTACAGATAAAGGGCGCTTGGTTCTTCCTACGTATTGTAGGCCACAAGGGCATTGTAGAAGATACACCACTCGCTCTGTGGAACATGTAATAAATGATCTGATCTCAAATTCCATCTGAGTGCTGGTGGAAATGAAATTATGTGTCCTTCTATGTGCACAACCACTGAGGGAACATACCCTACACCTCCTGCACTGATAGAAACCAATCATGTATTCAAAAAATCCTTTTTTGGTAAGAGGAGGATCTAGGACATTCGGGGCCACTCTATTTTTAAGCGAGGGGGCACCTCTATAAATGACCTGTGGTTTGGCCGGAAGGATAGGACCAAGCACATGGTCATTTTTAAGAACATGCCAATGCTTTTTTAGTAATTTAGCTATGCTATTATGTTGGGAGGAATAGGTGGTAATAAAGGGAATTGTGGGTACCCTTTCACGGTGAGGCTTCTTAATTTCAAGCAGAGTGCATCTATCAATTTCGGCCACTTCATCCAAAGTATTCCTCAGAGATGTCTCCACATAGCCCTTCTCCAGAAAACGTTTCATTAAAATATCCGCTTGGGCTAAAAACTCAGCATGATTAGAACAATTGCGTTTTAGACGAATAAATTGGCTCTTGGGCACAGACCTCAACCAGGCCTCGTGGTGGCAGCTATCAGTCGGTATATAGGAATTCCGATCTGTATTTTTAAAAAAGGTAGATGTGGTGAATTCCCCATCCTTCACACCAATCTTTAGGTCCAAGAAATTAATTTCAGACTGGCTGGCCTCATATGAAAGTCGGATCCCCCGATCATTGTTATTCAGCCCCACCATATATGCATCGAGATCTTCACGATCCCCATTCCATAGGAGGAGGATGTCATCTATGTATCTAGCCCACAACACCACCTGAGGTTTCTGTTGGGCATAGATGACATCCTCCTCCCACAGGGCCATGAAGAGGTTCGCCAAGCTGGGGGCATATTTTGCCCCCATGGCGACACCCCTGTCCTGCCTATAAAACTGACCCCCGAACCAAAAATAGTTTCTAGTGGCCACAAAGTGGAGTAGTTGCATAATGAAACATATTTGTTCATCAAACAATGACGAATCTCGTCTAAGGTAATATTCGACCGCAAATAGCCCCAAATCATGGGGTATTACGGTGTACAATGAGGCGACGTCTGCTGTCACCAACCAACAATTGGGCCCAGGGGTATAATTGGAAAGTAAATTGATTACATGACGGGTATCCTTTAAGTACGACGGCATCATAGTAACCAATGGCTGCAGGTAAAAATCTATATACCTGCCCACCCGGGACGATATGGAATCAATTCCACTAACAATTGGACGTCCCGGGGGGCAGGTAGGATGTTTGTGAATTTTTGGCAGGTAATAAAGAACAGGGGTACGAGGGGCTTTAGGTACCAGATAGGCTTTCTCCTTGTTGTTTAGGATACCCTGTTCTGACCCAAACTTGATCAGCACCTCCAATTCTTTTTTGTATTGAACTTTTGGGTCTGATCTAAGGGGGGTATAGGTGTCACGATCCCCCAAGATGTTAGACATTTCTTTGAGGTAATTATTCCTGTCCAGAACTATAATGCCACCCCCCTTATCTGCTGGTCTGATTACTACATTTTTGTTACGACACAAAGAATCCAAACCAGTTTTCAGATTCTTATCAAAATGTACTCTTTTGAGGGGTAATTGTTCTAAATCCTTAAGGACTAGATCCTTAAACACCTTCAATGAAGGGGCTATAGCCCCGGGAGGATTGAAAAGGGAGGCATTTGATAACCCTGAGTGACGATACTCATTGGGGCCAGTTATAGTATTAGTAATAGGGTTAGAGGTTAGATATCTCTTAATGTTGACCTTGCGGACAAATTTGTGCACATCTATAAAGGTTTGAAACTTGTTTAGACCTCTCGGTGGTGCAAATTTAAGACCTTTGTTGAGTAAAGATTTCTCAGAATCATTTAAGGAAACAGAACTTAAATTAAATATGCCATTATTGGTTATGCTTTTTTCCTTTTTAAATCGCAATCGCCTCCCCCCTCTAGTTCCTCTCTTTGGTCTGCTGGCCTTTTGGTGCCTTGACCCGGCCTGTGAAAACCCCATTGCTGATGATTGGAATTAGAGGGGCCTGGTTTACTCCCATCATCTATGGGTCCCCCCGATCTGGGGTGGAACTGTGGAGCCAATTCGTTGCGTGCTTCCATGATGGTGGAACTAGTAGGGGGGCCATCGAGGTCACTTAGAGGGTAAAATTGATTATGGGTGCTAATATTATATTCCGAATACCCTCTGTTGGTAATTCTAGGTCCAGGATTCTGAAAATCTCGAGGTCTGCCTTCATAGTAACCCATATTGGGGTCATGCTTAGGGCCATAGGAACGATCTGGGTGAGGCTCGAAATTAAAAATGCGAGGAGATGGCAAATGATCCTCATAACTGTTATATTGGTCATGTGATCTGCTCACAGAAGGGTGACCACCCATAGGTCTTTTATTACCAGAACCTCTACCTCTCCCACGTCCTCCATGGTTAGAACCACCTGTCCCCCGGGAACGTCTTGGTTGAGAGGGCGGGTAATAAGGTGGAGCACCTCCCCTCTCACCACCCCCTCGTCTAGAGGAAGAGGGTTGTGTTCCCTGTTGGAACCTGCCAGAGGGGCCATTGTGGCCTCCCGGGAAAGGCCCGGAAAGGTTGGACTGTGATGGAGGGGGGGCATATATCATGGCTGGGGGTGGTCCTCCTGAATTGGATGGACCCCACTCCATATTGTCAGCTGAGATTTGCTCAGCCAACAATTTTTTTTGCCATTCAAAGACTACTGCCCCTTGATAGTCCAGTAAGTCTCTGTTGTATTTCTTTTTCTTTTTAATTCTCTGATCTCTTTCCTCTTTTTCTAATAAGGAAAGGAGAGAGAGCGATTTTTCTTTGTAGTCATTACTCTCCTTAAGGGGGCTTAGCTTCTCTTTGATGTTTTTGATTTCATCATCTAATCTGGTGAGTTTCAATGAATGTCAATGGACGGCGTGAGTTGCAAACAAATGGTCATATTGTGAAAACTATCAGGACTACGGCTTAGCCGTGGACATGTTTAGTGGCAGCAGGGATAGCTGAACGTTTTGATATAAGATTTGTGTAGGTGGGCTTGAAAATGAGGGAGTGGCGGCAGTTTAGAAATCATGTTCTGATTTTCCAGCTTTTGCCATCTCCCACTCTAGTTTCCCCATTCATTCCTATGGGACCAATTTCGCCGCAAAAACTACGATATTTCGTGAACCATTCGGCGAAACGTTCCACAAAGTAATAGCACACCATTCGGGAACAATCCGCACGTTTCGGTATATTACTTGTCTATGTAGTGTAAAAACTGTGGGAGGAGTTAGGGTGGTAAATTTGGCTATAATAATAAGAATAATATATATGTGAGATAACAGTAAGTGGTCTTGCTATGCAAGAACACTTAACTAGAAAAGGTACAATTTCTGGGGAAATTGTGAAAGTGTTCTTACCTCTACAACTGGAGTGGGCGGAGTAACTGGGTGGGGTGGAGTGGCTTGAGTAACTGTGAAAAGTGTTAAAAAGCTTAATATTTTAAAAAGTATAAATAGTAGTAAAAAAGTTCCATCATTCGCTGAAAGAGCTGAACATTTTTTTCAAAAGTAATTTTTTTTTTCAAAAATGAATTTTTTTTAATCAAAAATGATTTTTTTTTCTTCAAAAATGATTTTTTTTTTTCAAAAGTAATTTTTTTTTCAAAGGTAATTTTTTTTTTCAAAAATGAATTTTTTTATTTCAAAAATAATTTTTTTTTCGAAATTATTATTTTTTTTAAAGTAATTTTTTTTTCAAAAATATTTTTTTTTTTCAAAAATAATTTTTTTTTTTTTCAAAAATATTTTTTTTTTCAAAAATATTTTTTTTTTTTCAAAAATGATTTTTTTTTTTTCAAAAATTATTTTTTTACTTTTTTCAAAAATTATTTTTTTTTTTCAAAAATATTTTTTTTTTTACATGGGGCGGTCATAATGTTTTGGCTGATCATGGGGTGGTCATAATGTTTTGGCTGATCATGGGGTTGTCAGCTTTTGTCACTTCCCACTCTAGTTTTGAACATTTCGCCATTCATTCCTATGGGACCAATTTCGCCGCAAAAACGTCATTTCGTGGACCATTCGGCAAAACATTCCAGAAAGTAATAACACACCAATCGGGAACAATCCGCTCGTTTCGGTATATTATTTGTCTCTGTAGTGTGAAAACTGTGGGAGGAGTCTACAAGCATTATCAAGTCTAGCAGATGAAGTCACATGCATTTGGAGTGTCTCAGCATCTTGTGTTTACAACCACTGTTTCCTAGCAACGCTCATGCCCTGTTTATGCTTCTCAAATACTGCTTCATCAAAACTGCCCCATCAGATTTACCCCATCAAAACTGCCCCATCATATTCCTCTATTATAAATCAGTACATGGTGTGTCTGTCCCCTCCCCCGGGCTCTGTAATCAGCTGAGATGCTCCAGCCACCTTCCCCCCCTGTGTATAACAGAAGCTTTGGTAACCATGGCAACAAAACAAACACTAACAGTACACTCTGATTAATGGCTAAAATTTCCTGAAATGACCTCTAAACAAATGGCCGTATTTTAAAAACTATACATCCTACAGCGAAGATCTTTATATTGTGAGAATCACAAGACCCAGACCTAGATTTTGATGTATAGTATGTCTCTGAAATATTAAAAATGGAGGCACAGTCGCAGTTTAGAAATTGCCCTTCAAATTTGGAGGGGGCTAGAGTGTAGTTTCAATGAATGTCAATGGACGGCGTGAGTTGCAAACAAATGGTCATATTGTGAAAACTATCAGGACTATGGCTTAGCCGTGGACATGTTTAGTGGCAGCAGGGATAGCTGAACGTTTTGATATAAGATTTGTGTAGGTGGGCTTGAAAATGAGGGAGTGGCGGCAGTTTAGAAATCATGTTCTGATTTTCCAGCTTTTGTCATCTCCCACTCTAGTTTCCCCATTCATTCCTATGGGACCAATTTCGCCGCAAAAACGACGATATTTCGTGAACCATTCGGCGAAACGTTCCACAAAGTAATAGCACACCATTCGGGAACAATCCGCACGTTTCGGTATATTACTTGTCTATGTAGTGTAAAAACTGTGGTAGGAGTTAGGGTGGTAAATTTGGCTATAATAATAAGAATAATATATATGTGAGATAACAGTAAGTGGTCTTGCTATGCAAGAACACTTAATAATAATAATAACTCAGAATGATAGAGGGAGAATAGAGAACAATCAAAAATTATTGTAGGATCGTGGAAAGCTCCAGAGTCTCGTTAATTCCTCCGGGTGACAAAGTATCAAGAGAATATATCCAATAGGTTTCACGTTCGCATAGCCGGAAAAACCTTTCTGCTTCAGAAAGATTTTTCAGCATTTGTTCCAGAACCCATACCTTTAGGCCATGGGTAGAACCTTTCTGGCATTTTGAGGAATGGCGAGGGACACTATGTTTATCTTTCCCTTCTTCGATCTTTGCCAAATCTCTGTCTTAAAGGCCGGATGGTGTGCCCTACATATAATAGATTGCAAGGGCAATAAAGGCAATAGACTATGAAATCAGATGAGCAGTTGTAGAGCTCACTGATGTCATAGGTTTTGCCTTTGGAGGAGAAGTGTTTCTGGCCATGTTCTACAAAATCGCAAGTTTTGCATAAAGCTAATGAAAGTAAATGTAAACGTGGACTAGACTGCATGGACAAGGGTTTCAGATTGGTAGGAGCGATTTTGTTTTTTACATTGGATGCTCTTTTATAGGTAACTATGGGGAATTTGGGTAACAAAGTTTTTAGGTGAGGGTCCTCAAGAAGTATTGGCCAGTACCTCTTGAGGATATTTTCCATTTTTTTATGATCATGATGGAATCGAGTGGTGAAGCGAACTGATTGGTCAGTGGCTTCTTTTTGTCTCTGTGGGGGAGTATCCACTAAAAAATGCATGTAAGTGTCTTGAATGAGTGATTCGGGGTATCCCTTGTCTCTCAATTTAACACTGAGCACACTACTCTCTTTAATGTAGTCTTGATGATTGGTACAGTTGCGTTTAAGGCAACAAAATTGGCCTCTTGGAAAGTTGTTCTTCCACTTATGATAGTGGCAACTTTTATAGTGTAACAATGAATTGCCAGCAGTAGGTTTAGGGTAGTTTTTTGCGTGTATGGTGTCGCCATCATGATATAACTTCAAATCCAAGAATGACAATTTCTCTGCGTTGGACTCATGGGTGAACCTGAGACCATGGGGATTGTTGTTACAATGATAGACAAAGTCTAAAATGTCCTGAGGGGAACCGCTCCAGATGATAATAACATTATCTATGTATCTGCCATAGTATACAAGATGTCTAGAGTGGGGATTGTTGTTCTATATATACTGGTGTTCCCAAAGACCCATAGCAAGATTGGCATACGAAGGAGCAAAGTTAGCACCCATCGCAGTGCCTTGAACTTGCAAATAAAATTGATCATAAAATGATGGGTGTTTCATTTTTTTTTTGTTCGCACAGTATTTGGGCAGCGATTTTTCAAATGCATTTTTTTGGGAAAAAACACACTTTTTTTCATTTTAATGCACTAAAACACACTATATTGCCCAAATGTTCAATGAATTAAAAAAGATGATCTTAGGCCGAGTACATGGATACCAAACACGACATGCTTTAAAATTGCGCACAAGCGTGCAGCGGCGACAAACTACATACATTTTTAAAAGCCTTTAAAAGCCTTTACAGGTTACCACTTTAGATTTATTATTATTATTATTATTATTATTATTCAGGATTTATATAGCGCCAACAGTTTACGCAGCGCTTTACAATATAAAAGGGAGACAATACAGTTATAATACAATAAAATACAAGAGGATTAAGAGGGCCCTGCTCAGAAGAGCTTACAATCTAATAGGGTGGGGCAGGTGGTACAAAAGGTTGTAACTGTGGGGAATGAGCTGGTGGAAGTGGTAGGAGATTAGTTGGAGACGTGATAGGCTTTCCTGAAGAGATGAGTTTTCAGGGATCGCCTGAAGGTAGCAAGAGTAGGGGATAGCCGGGTAGATGGAGGTAGCGAGTTCCAGAGGATGGGAGAGGCTCTAGAGAAATCCTGGAGACGAGATTTACAGAGGAGGTCTACTGCTAACATTACTGCCCTCGATCTTACCTTTGTGGTGATACCTCACATGCATGGTGCAATTGCTGTTTACATTTGACGCCAGACCGACGCTTGCGTTTACCTTTGCGAGCGGGGGGGGGGGGGGGCGGGGTGCTTTTTTTTTTTTTTTTTTAATTGTTTATTTTGCTTTTTTATTTTATTTTTAAACTGTTCCTTTCATTTTTTTTTAATAATTTTTATTGTTATCTCAGGGAATGTAAATATCCCCTATGATCGCAATAGGTATTGACGGGTACTCTTTTTTGAAAAAATGGGGGTCTATTAGATCCTAGATCTCTCCTCTGCCCTCAAAGCATCTGGCTACACCAAGATTGGTGTGATAAAATGCTTTACCAATTTCCCAATGGCACTGTTTACATCCGGCAAAATCTAAGTCATGAAATGCTGATAGCTTCCAGTTTATTAGGCCATAGAGATGATTGTAGCCATTCTGGTCTCTGATCAGCTCTATGGTCAGCTGGCGGAACCACCGGCTGCATTCTCAGGTTCCCTGTTGGGACAGGAGAGCCAGAGAAAACCATGGAAGATGGTGGGGGGACATTCCCTCCCACTGCTTGTAAAAGCAGTCTAGAGGCTAATTAGCCACTAGGATTGCTTTTACATGAAAGCTGACCGCTGGCTGAAAAGAATGATACCAAGATGATACCTAAACCTGCAGGTATCATTCCGGTATAACCACTCAAAGTCCAGCAACATACCAGTACGTTGCTGGTCCTTGTTGGGCATATAGTGTAATCTCTTTTTTCATGCAGCCTGTGGGCTGAACAAAAAAATAAAGATTGATCGGTGGGTATGCCAACCATTAGAATACCTCCATTCATCCACCCACTTCTAATGATGGACATACATGCACCATTTTGTTTTTAACTGTGGTGGTGAAATCACCTCCTACAGCGCTGTAGTCACGGCTTTATGTATCGTGGGAGCAAACGCTGTTGCTGTCAAGAAAAATAAATCAGTGTTGCAGCTGAATGGCCTAAAAAATATATGCCAAAGCATGGGGGCATCTGCCCCAAAAGTTAGGAGCAAATCGCTCCTCCACCCCTGCTGTCCCCATGCTTCGGCATATATGCTCTTTTTTTTTAACTGTGGTGGTGAAATAACCTCCTACAGTGCTGGAGTCACGGCTTTATGTATCGTGGGAGCAAACGCTGTTGCTGTCAAGGTAAATATATCCACGCTGCAACTGAATGGTGTACCTGCTAAGCAAATGATGGTTAACAATAAAACAAACATTACAGTTAACATACCATACCTGCAAAGCAAATACAATAAAACAGTAAAAATAAAACAGAGAGAACGATAGATATAGAACAATAGTGAACGAACAGTAGAGCGGACAGTAGAGAGCGAACATAAGAGAGAGAATAGAGAGAGAGAAGAAAAATACAACCACAACTATATTTGGCTTTTTTATTTTATTTTTTTTTTTTGTGTGTGTGTTTTTGTTTTTTTTCACTTTTTTCACTTTTATAAAAACTGTAAAAAAAACTATAAACTGAAAGTTGCAGATTAGGGTCTCTCAAAATGTGATGGCCATCACATCTTTAGAGACCCCAAGACCCTGTGTACATGTGCCTATGACTGTGTGGTTCTGTACCCTACGCTAATACTCAACTAGTGTGTGATAGTGTTTGAAACAGTCACCAATGCAAAGACCAGGTTGGTCAGGACAGGAGGGACAATAAAAGCGTGTGTCATGCCTAAATCCGCACTTTCTACAGACACAACATCTTCTTTGGGGGTTTCTTTGGGTAGGTTTACCAGAGAAGACATGCGGAAAATGCCTCTCATGCAGCCGGCTTACTGCATTTGCGTTGGGAAGTTGGGCCAGAGCACCGTCTGGAAACAAAAGGACTCTGATGATCTCTTCCTGGAATTTAAGGAAGGATCCAATTCATCCTGAAGTTCTGTATAGCACATGAGCGTTCAGCAAAGCCAATTGAAATAAGTATACAGACACTTTTTTATACCAGCGTTTGGCCTTACGGGCAATTAGGTACAGCGCCAACAACTGGTCATTGAGGTACACCCCTCCCATATTAAGGTTATATTCATGGACACAGAGGGGTTTCTCCACAACACCAGTCGCTGTAGGAATTTGGACCGTTGTGTCTGCGTGAAGGGAGGAAAGAACGAAAACATTCTTATTATCCCTCCACTTCACAGCAAGCAAATTATTACATCTCAAGCAGGCTCTCTCCCCCAGCCTAAGACGGGAATCTACAAGCTGCTGGGATAAGCCCCGGTGATTAGAATTTGATGATCAAACAAGTGACTAAAAAGTGACACGCTTGTGTAATAATCGTCCACATACAAGTGGTACCCCTTTCCGAATAAGGGTGACACCAAGTCCCACACAAACCAGCACTCCCTATATAGTCAGGGCAGTTCTCCGGCTCTACATAACTATCTTTTCCCTCGTAAACCATAAAACTATATGTATAGCCTGTGGCCCTGTCACAGAGCTTATACATCTTGACCCCGTATCTGGCACGCTTGTTGGGAAGATACTGTTTGAATGACAAGTGGCCAGAAAACTTAATCAGGTAGTCATCAACGCAGACAACTTGATGGGGAGTAAACAAGGCTTCAAAACGTTGGTTGAAGTGGTTTACGAGGGGCCGAATTTTGTAGATCCGATCAAATTCAGGGTCACCCCGAGGACGACAGAGTTCATTATCGTTGAAATGCATGAACCGCAAGATCTGCTCGTATGGTGTCCTGGTCATGGAGGCAGAGAACACGGGCATTTGGTGAATTGCCTCAGTGGACCAATATGACCGCAACTCACTCTTTTTAGTTATGCCCATGAAGAGGGATAGGCCCAGGAAGGTCTTGAATTCGGAGACCGTAATTGGTCTCCAATCTCTGGCAAGGGTCAGCTGGGGATTAGCAGCGATGAATTGACCAGCATATAAATTGCTTTGGTCCACAATAGATCTATAGAGATCTTCTGTGAAAAACAGCAAATAAAAATCAAGTGACGTAAAATCAACTGTTTCCACCTGAATTCCCGGTTGGCCAGTGATCTGAATCTCCGGGACCAGACGGCTTACCAGTAGAAATATACAGTAGAGTATGCTGTCCACAACCAGTCCTATTATAGGCACCTGCAAGTAAGGTACGCGTCAGAGGCTCAGTTCAGGGAGGAGGTACTATAGTGGAGTGAAATGCCCTCTCTTAGAAAAGTAGTCAATGCCAGGACATCTTAGGGACTAATTTCTCAGAGGTATGATAGTATAAGCGGGGCAAATTTGGGAAGGGGGACGCAACTTAATAGCAGGAGTAAATGGGAGAGGGACATTGGTCCAGTGACAGTGGAGCAATGGAACCTGATACTGACATTAGTATCCAATGTCTCACTGTCCCCTTTGCAGATTGTATCACAATTGTATTTGGTACATAGATCGTATGAAACTGTTTATGTTTGGGAAAAGACCAGATGTGAAATGTCCAAGATGAGGGCATATGAGGGGGGATTTGCTACATATGTTCTGGAGATGCCCCAAACTGTATAGGTATAGGAAGGAAATAGTGGAGAAAATTAATTTTGTATTCGGGATGTCTCTAGACATGGAGGTTAAGGTCTTTGTCCTGGGGCTCATAGAGGGGAAAGACATGTTAGAGGATACGCAAACTGTAGTAACCAGGTGCCTGTTTCGAGGGAGAAAATTGATCGCACAGAAGTGGCAAGCTAGATAACCTCTGATGGTGGTAGAATGGGCGAAAGTGGTAAAGACACGATTGAGAATGAGAAATTTGTATATAGTAAGAGAGTAAATAGTAAAAAATGTAAGAGATTATGGAGGCGATGGTTAGAGGTGGAAGAACCCCAGTTATGAAGTGATGGAGGTGCGTGAGGAGAGGGAGGAAAGGAAGGGACAAGGGAAAGTGTAGGGAATTAATGTGTGGGAAAGAAAGGTTAAAAAGGGGTTGTGGGGAAGGGGGGAGGAGGGAGAGTATTTTTCATATGTTTTTTTTTTTTGTGTAGAATGGAATGTGGAAGGGGGGGGGGAGGAGGGGGAATAAAGGGAAAAATTTACTTTTTATGTATTTTTGTGTATAATGGAAAATAACTGTGTTTTCCAATAAAAAAAAGTATTTGATTTAAAAAAAGAATGTGCGCTCAGAAAGCATGCTGGATGCAGGACAGGCCAGTGCATATTGAGCAAGTTCTGGCCAGTGGTCCATCCTCAAGACTCAGTAACCCGATGCACTGTTGGAAAGGTCTCCAAGTCTGCTCTTGCCCTTAGATATTCCTGCACCATATAATGCAGACGCTGGTGATGGTTGCTTTAATCTATAAGACCTTGGCGCTGAGGACTGAAAAATAGTTTAAAGGCATCAGTCAGCAGGCCACCTTCTCTGCCGCTATTACTCTGACTGAACAAAGCCTCAGAAACATGTTGTCCAGCACCAGGAAATGATAACCTCCCAGGGTCTGGAAAGGCGTTACACAAACTTTTCTTCAAGGCCTCCTGAAGATGTCTCATTCTCAGCTTCCTCTGCGAAGACAGGATGAGTTCTGCATCTTTACCTTTGTAATGTGGATCAAGAAGGGTTGCCAACCACAAATGATCACTCTCCTTGATACCACGAATCGTAGGGTCCTTTCACAGGCTTTGCAGAATCAGGGAGGCCATGCGGCGTAAGTTTGCAGAGGCATTCAATTCTGAGTCCTCTGGGTTACTAAGGAAGACATTATCTGGAACTACCTCCTCCCAGCCACGTACAACTCTTTGGGTTTTTGGGGACTGAAAACCATCCCTTGAAGACTGCTGCTGAGTGTTATTCTCTACATCCATGCTGACAAAATCCTCCTCCTCCTCTTCTTCCTGTGTGTTTGGCGACCCCGCAGGAATGCTATCTGCATAAAGAGGGCCTTGAGAGGAAAGGAAGTCCTCCTCCTCCTCCTGCTGTTCTGCCTCAAGTGCCCTGTCCATGATTCCACGAAGTGTGCGCTCCAGCAGGAAGACTAGAGGGACAGTGTCACTGATGCATGCATTGTCGCTGCTCACCATCCTTGTGGCCTCCTGAAATGGTGACAGGACAGTGCATGCACCCTTGATCAGTAGCCACTGGTGTTGTGAAAAGAAGCCAAGCTCCCCTACCCTGTCCTAGTGCCAAACTCGCACAGGTACTCATTGATGGCCCTCTCTTGTGTGTGCAGCCGCTGCAGCATTGCCAATGTTGAGTTTCACCTGGTTGGCATGTCACAAACGAGGCGGTTGGTGGGCAGATTGCATTCCCGTTGAATGTCAGGCAGCCGAGTACTGGCATTGTATGACCGGTGGAAATGACAACAGACTTTTCTGGCCTGCCTCAGGAGATCTTGTAAGCCTGGGTACCTGGTCAAGAAACACTGTACCACCAAATTCAGGATGAGTGGCAAACATGCAACATGGGTCAAGTGTCCCTGAGGGTGGAAAGAAGGTTGGTGCCATTGTCGCATACAACCATTCCTGGCTCAAGCTGCTGTGGCGTCAACTACCTCAGGGCCTGCCCCTGCAGAGCTGACAAAATCTCTGCTCCAGTGTGGCTCCTGTCCCCTAGACAGACCAGCTCAAGCACCGCATGGCATCTTTTAGCCTGACTGCTTGCATAGCCCCTTGAATGCTTATGTAGCACTGCTGGTTCAGAGGACAATTCTGCAGAAGAGGCCATGAAGGAAGAAGAGGTGGGGGTGGAGTAGAGAGCTGTGGCAGAATCCCCACCAGCTTTTTGGAGGCATGGTAGCAGAAAAAAAGCTTGAACAACATTGAACCAAGTCCTGCATCATTCCCAGCTGCCAGCAGAGTTACCCAATGCGCCGTGAAGGAAAGGTAACATCCCTGCTGGACCATGAGTCAGCGGTAATATGAACCTTGCTGCTGACCGCCCTGTCCAACAAGGCCAAAACATTGCCTTCCACATGATGGTAGAGAGCCGAAATGGTCTTATGTAAAAAGAAATGGCGTTTTGAAACCTGCCACTGTGGTACAGCACATTCCACAAATTCATGAAAGGGGGCAGAGTCTACCAGCTGAAAAGGCAGCAGTTGCAGTGCTAGCAATTTGGCCAAGCTAGCATTTAGACACTGAGCATGTGGATGGCTGGGACTGAATTTCTTTTTACGGTTCAGCAACTGGGGCAGCGAAATTTGCCTGCTGAAATCAGCTGGTGGTGTACTGATAGCAGATTGGCTGAAAGTACTTGTGGGACCTATTGCTATACCTTCATTCCTCTCAGTGCAGGTTTTTGAGTGGACTGGAGGTATAGTAGGGTTTAAGATCCCAGATGAGGAGCAAGAAGAAGTCTGGCTTTTTTTATGATGTGGTGCCCAAGTGGCTGCTGTTCTGGTCATGCTTGATCCGCTTCAGACATAGGTTGCAAACAGCAACAGTGCAATCTGCTGCACACATGTCAAAAAAAGCCCACACCAAGGAACTTTTGCAAGTCAGAGGGGAGTCAGCAGTGCCCTGCACCTGCGGAGCTCTGCGGTGTGATGCAATAGGGTGGCTGCCCTTAAGCTGCCCCCTGAAGTACATCCTCATTGGAGTTGTGCCTCCTCCTCACTTTCCTCCTCTCTTCTTTCAGGCACCCAAGTACAGTCAGTGACCTCATCATCCCCTCCCTCCTCGTCACTGGAGTAAACTTGGCAGTATGCTGCAGCTGGGGAACATGACTGACAGTTTCTTGTCCTTCTGTGGCACTCCCTCTCTCTAGGCTCACGTTACTCCCTTCGTCAACCTGGGAACCAATATTGGAGCCTTCAAATTGCTGCTCATACTCCAGCAGCATGTAACCAGACACTATGGTCGAATAATTCTGGTGACTCCTCCGTGCATGATGGTGGGGCTATGGAAGGAGTAACTGTGGACAAGGAACTGGTGGAATAGGCCACTTTGGCAGCTGCATTGGAAGGCAAACTACTATGAGGCTGGGTGACAGAGGATGAGGAGGATGAGGATGGCTTTGTTATCCACTCCACCAACTTTTCTGCATGTTGTGGCTCAATAACATGTCCAGCAGCAGAAAAAAAGCACAAGCATGCCCCACGGCCACCTGCACGACCATGTCCATGACCACCACTGTTCACTGTAGGCACAGGGAGGTTTATTTACTAAAGGCAAATTCATTTTTGCACTATGTGTGCACTTGAAAGTGCATTTGGAAGTGCAGTCGCTGTAGATCTGAGGGGAACATGCAAGGAAAATAACAAACAGCATTTTAGCTTTCACATGATTGGATTATAAAATCAGCATAGCTTCCCCTCATTTCAGATCTTCTGCTCAGATCTACAGCGACTGCATTTCCAAGTGCACTTTCAAGTGCACTTGCAGTGCAAAGTGGATTTGCCTTTAGTAAATTAAACCCAGAGGCTGCTTGTCCTCTTTTAGTGGCCTGTGAGTGTCTGCCTCTCCTTGGTGGCCTTCTGCACAAGATGTTTTTTTTTTTTTTTTACAACGCACTACACTGCATTATATACTATGTACACCGTTTGCACTGTATTAGAAACTGTACACCGGCTGCATTGTATTATATACTGTGTACACTGCCTGAAGTATATTAGAAACTATACACACTGTATTATATACTGTGTGCACCACTTGCACTGTATTAGAAACTGTACATCAGCTGCACTGTATTATATACTGTGTACACCGCCTGAAGAGTATTAGAAACTGTACACACTGCATTATATACTGTGTGCACCGCCTGAAGTGTATTAGAAACTGTACACACTGTATTATATAGTGTGCACACCACCTGCACTGTATTAGAAACTGTACACCGGCTGCACTGTATTATATACTGTGTACACCACCTGAAGTGTATTAGAAACAGTACATACTGTATTATATACCGGCTGCATTGTATTATATACTGTGTACACTGCCTGAAGTATATTAGAAACTATACACACTGTATTATATACTGTGTGCACCACTTGCACTGTATTAGAAACTGTACATCAGCTGCACTGTATTATATACTGTGTACACCGCCTGAAGTGTATTAGAAACAGTACACCACCGAATGCACTGTATATATAGGCTACACTGAATGCAGAGTGTATATATATATATATATATATATATACACACTAGGCTGTAAATATATATGAATATACCGCCTGAAGTGTATTATATACTATACACCACCAAATGGACTGTATATATAGGCTACACTGAATGCAGAGTAGTTGTCTTTGGGAAATAGACGTATGAGTGCTGCTAGCGTTGCTGCAGAGGTTTTTTTTTTTTTCTTTTTTTTTTCTTCTTGTTTTATTTTGCCACTTCAGCGAAATGTTTTCCAGGGGATGTTACTTCACCTCTACAGTTCAGTATATTCCCTTATATCATCACATCATTGTGGCTTTAAACTTCCTCTCAAAAAGTAAAACAAGAAACCAGACTGTTTACATTGCTTTCAACCATAATTTACCCCCCCTTATTTATCCATCCCATGTTATTACCCACCCCCATCCCCCTAAACCACCACCTCCCCATTTTTCCCACCCCCCCTTTAATTCTCCCTCATTACTTTTCCCTACTTCCAACCTACCTTCTCTTTTGCTCCCCTATTCTCCCTCAAACCTTATCAGCTCTTCTACTTTATATTTTCTATTATCTTACCTATCTAGTGTGCTCTCATTATTATGGGGCCTCTATCTAAATACCACACACCTCTGCTGCTCTTATTGAGTATCTATATTTTATCCACTTCCTCCATGTCATTTCGAAAACTTCCAAATCCAACCCTTCGCTATATCTTAAGTATTCTAAATAATATATTTCATTAATTTTATTGAACCACTCCCGTATTGAGGGTCTTCTTTCCTTTTGCCAATGTCGAGGGATAAGGCTTTTGGCCACGTTTATAAGGTGTGGCACTAGCAATTTCAAATATATTTTCATGGGTATTCCACTCCCATGCAATAGACGTACTCTGGGATCATCTGGTATGGTGACATCTGTAATCTCCATTATAATACCCCTTATCTCATCCCAGTACTTCTTGATTTCTGGGCACGTCCACCAAATGTGTGCCATTGTCCCGATGTCATTACATCCCCTCCAGCATTGTTGTGATGTTTCCGGCCAAATCTTGTGCTCTATCTGGTGTGATGTACATTCTCACCAATAGTTTATAATTCATCTCCCTTATCCTACAATCCACCGAGGTGGTAATTACCCTTTTCAAGGTTTGCCCTGTCTTCCGTACATTAAGCTTGAAGTCCAGTACATTCTCCCACTTCGCCAGAAAAGGAGGGGGTTCTATGCTCCCCAGATCCATCAAAACTCTATAAATCTTCGAGACCCTTCCTTTCCCTTTTTTCTCGGTACAAATTTTCTCCAGGCGTAGCAAGTTTCTGGTCGACCTAATGGGCCACGGGAGTGAGTCAATAAAGTGTTTCAGTTTATAGCGCCAAGGATTTATATTAAACCATGCATCTTTATCTTTTAACTCTTGGTATGTACAAATATTACCCTGTCGCATGACATCTTTCAATTGAGCGTCTTCCATTAGTACCCACTTCCCAAACATATCCTCCTTCCCTGGAGTGAAAAATTCAGTACCTTTAAGTGGGATCAATGGGGAATTACATTCCCATTTTTCCCTTTTATGCAAGTTATCCCATATTTTTAATACGTGTCTAGTGCTCTCCATTGTTCCCGTGCTCAGTTTTCTACAGTGTGGTGGAATCCATACAATCTTGCCCAAATCTACTTCACTTCTGCTTTTCTCAATTTTCACCCAGTGTTTTTCTCTATTATTTTTTACCCATTCTAATACCCGTGATAAGGCGATTGCCTCGTAATATTTCCTAATATCAGGTGCTCCCCATCCCCCTTTCGTCTTCTCTTTGGTTAGTTGTGTGAAATTTATTCATGGTTTCTTTCCTCTCCAGACAAACCTCACCAGCATAGTGCTCAACCTTTTAAAATAACCCGGTGGCAGAGCAATTGGGAGCATTTGCATTTTGTAAAGGATCTTTGGTAATATTATCATCTTATATAAATGTATTCCCCCCCATGAAAGCTGTCCTCTTGTGATTTTACTTAATTCTCTCTTGATCTCATTTAGAAGTGGGATAAAATTAGCCTGGAATATTGACTCTATTGTTGGGGTAATTTTAACTCCCAAGTAGTTTAGTTCTTCTATTCCCCATCTAAAGGGGAAATATTTTTGAAAAGAAGTATCCCCATTCTTGTTGATCTCCAGCGTTTCGGATCTATCTGGATTGATTCAAAAGTTAGAGAGCTTCCCGAATTCTTTTAGGGCCAATAACAGGTTTGGGAGGGTAGTCCTTGGCTGGGTGACGTAAAACAATACTTCATCCGCGTAAGCGGCTAATTTGTACTCCTCATTGCCCACTTTAACCCCGCCAATGTCCGGGTCCCCCCTTATCCTGCTTAACAGGGGTTTCAGGGCCAACACGAACAATAGCGGGGAAAGTAGGCATCCCTGCGTGGTTCCGTTGTTCATTTAAAATGTATCTGAGTAGGTGCCGTTTACTTTTACTTTCGCAGTGGGATGGGAGTATAGAGCTTTAATCCAACTAAGCATTCTCTCTCCTAACCCAATCTCCTCCAAGGTACTCCACATGAAGCCCCAGTCCACCCTGTCGAATGTTTTTTCAGCATCGATGGACAGTAGTAGACCTGGGGCTTCACACTTCTTAATCTCCTGGATCATTAGTAACGTCTTGATACCGTTGTCCCGCCCCTCTCTTTCGGGTACAAACCCTACCTGGTCAGGGTGTATAGTCTCGTTAATTATCGATTTCATTCTTTCTGCTAATATTTTGGCAAATAGCTTTGTGTCTGCATTTAGGAGTGCTATGGGCCTGTAACTGGAGCATAACGTATTGTCTTTACCTTCTTTCAGAATGATGGCTATATTGGCTTCTAATGCTTCCCTCCTTATTGCCCACTTATCCCCAATCCCATTCATATATGAACACATTCGGGGGAGAAGTAAGTCCTGGAATTTTTTGTAATAAGCCACGGTCAACCCATCGGGCCCTGGACTTTTACCTGCTGGGGTTTCCTGCAGTGCTTTCCTAAGTTCTTCTTCGGTAATAGGGGTCTCTAACAAATCCTTTTCATTGTCCGCGATTTTATGTAGTCGGGCCTCTTTTAAATATCTTTTTATTCTCTCCTTTTTTCTTTCTTTAGCCTCTTGCGACTTATTCTTATCTATCATATATAGCTCACCATAGTGTTTTTGAAAGACTTTTGCGATGTCACTGGTTTTATACATAAATTCGCCCGAGTTTGCCTTTATTTTTTCAATAAAGTTAGTAGATTTCTTTTTTCTCACGATCCTTGCTCGATATTTGCCTGGTTTGTTACCGTTTATATATCTTTCTTTCTTCGTTAGGTTGCAGGCCTTACGTGTCTCTTGCTCTACCAGGTCCCTCATGTCCTCTCTTTTCCTGTGCAGGTGTGTCAGCACCTCCCAGTCCCCCGATTTTTTATGTTGCTGTTCTAACTCATAAATTTCTTTTGTCAGGGCTATCCTATCTTTCATCATTCTTCTCTTTTTCTCTGCCCCAACATCATGATAATACTTATGTAGGCTTTATGAGCCTCCCAAACCATTGCCTCGGCTACCTCCCCTGACCCGTTTACTTTAAAGTACAGCTCTAGTTCTTCTCTTGTTCTCTTATCTATGTCTTTATCTTGCAGTAAGTCTTCGTTTAGTATCCAACTATTACCCCGTTTCTGTTGTTCCCCTATTTTTATCTGGAGACTCGCCGGTGCGTGGTCTGATAGGGTCATAGTACCGATACTTGTACAGGTGACCATTTCCAGTAACCTATGGTCTATCAGAAAAAAATCCAGTCTCGAGTATGTCGCATGCACAGGGGAATAATATGTGTAATCACGTGTATTCTCATGTTGCGTCCTCCAGACATCAACCAATTGATATTGGTGAAGCTTCTTTTTCAATTTGTACACCCAACGTTCTCCTATCCCCCGTGCACGGGATGTACTATCTCTTGCTGGATCCAAACAACAATTAAAATCCCCTGCGATTATAGCCCCCCCTTCTTAAATTCTTCAAATTTCACCAGAACCCCCATTACAAATCTTTTTTTCTTTTTGTTTGGTCCATAGATGTTTGCCAAAGAGCAGTCAAAGCCGTTTAACTTCCCCTTCAGAAAGAGGTATTGCCCCTCGGGGTCCGTCAATCTTGTCTCAAGCTCGAATTTTACTTCCTTGGCAAACTCTATGGCGACCCCTTTTACACCCCTAGTCGGGGAGTCTCCATAAAACCAAACTGGAAATTCTTTAGAGTAAATTTTTTGATATCTGTCCATCCACAAGTGTGTCTCCTGTAACATAGCTACGTCAGCCTTCAAAAACTTCAGCTCTCGCAAAACATTAGCCCGCTTAGTGGGGGCATTCAGCCCCCTAACATTATATGTTATTATTTTTACACTAGACATTGTTGCTTCTTTTTTTTTCCCTTCAAGAGAGCATACAAGGGAGCAAGAGTCCTAGTTCTGAAACCCCGTCCTACCCTATTTCCCCTTCTCACCCTCCCTCCCCCACCCCCCCACCCCCCCAACCCCTCCCCTCCCCCCCCCCCCCGGATGATTAGATCTCTTCATGATCTAGCAAACCGAGGCCCCACCTACTTCTCCTGAGCCCCCGGTAGATCTCCTAGAGGTTGAACTCCGCAAGGCCGTGATATGAGCTGTCATTCCCCCACCATGTTTTTTTGGGGGGTACCCCCACCCGTTCCCCTCCCCCCACCTCTCCTCCACCACTAGCCCCCATCCACCCGCTCCCCTCCCATCGCAAGTACTGTAGTACTGTTTATCATTCCCTGGAGGAATGTGCCTGTCCAGCAGCATGCCAGAGAATCTGCAGTGGAAAATCTGGAGATTGCCATCCCCAAACCTGAAGTGCTGACAACAGGGCAGAGCTCTGCTAACCTCTGCCCAGCACTGATAGCATCTTCTGGATTCCATGGACAGGAGATGGTGAACCTCCAACCCCAGACACCAGTTGCAGAGACAGGGGATTTCATAGACTTTTCTGCTGAGGAAGAACCATCGGGTGAGCCCCCAGCAGAAGAGTTGGGATTAGGGCCAAACTTCATTGCGCTCTGCTCAGCACTGATATCATCTTCTGAGTTCCACGGACAGGAGATGGTGAACCTCTATCCCCAGACATCAGTTGCAGAGACATGGGATTTGATAGACTTTTCTGCTGAGGAAGAACAACCTGATGAGCCTCCAGCAGAAGAGCTGCTATCAGGGCCAAAGTTCACTGTGCTCTGCCCAGCACCAACAGTGGCTTCGGCCTTCTTGAGAGAAGAGGTAGTCGGCCTTTCTCCCACAACACTGACAGGGACATGTGATTTTCTGCCAGCAGCATCTATGGAGTTACAACAAACTTCTCCAGCTGAAGATCTGGTAACTGAACAGAGGGTCCAAAACCTTTGTCCCACACTTTTAGCAATTCCAGAGACTGAGGATTTGATAGACGTTTCTGTAGAGGAGGAACCACCTAGCAAATCCCCAGCAGAAGTGCTGGTAACCGGACAGAGGGTCCAAGACCTCTGCCCCACACCTGCAGCAATTGTGGTGGCCCAATTTGAGGAGGTGGCAGTCTATCGCGATCTGCAGATCAGGATCCAAGGAGAGAATGCAGTCATCCCCTTACAACTGCAGCTTGATCTGGTGTCGGTGGATGGGGCTTCAGTTCCCACCTGTATACCCCAGGGATGCTGGGCAGTCGGCCCAGATCCCCAACAGCAGGATGGAGTGAGCTCAGTCCCCCTGTCTTCTCTCCAGTGGCAGAAAGGACTCCAGGGAGAAGGGCCAGTCCAGGCCTCTCCCCAGCGGCAGATATGTTCTCTGAGAGAGGCAGAGGTTGGCTGGGTGAGTAATACTCTGTTTGGAATAATTTATTTGGGGTACTGTGTGGGTACAGGCAGTAGAGGACTGGAACTACTGACTAACTTCGGAGTCAACCCGTCTGGTTTTACTTCCCCATCTCACCATATGACCAAAAATGCCCTCCATTTTTCTTGCAGATCCTCCTTTTCTCCTTGTGTCTCAGGCAGGCCTCTTATCCTGAGATTCTTCCTTCTGTTCCGGTTTTCTTGATCTTCAATTTTGTATAATATGTGCCTTTGATCCAGTTGGATCTTATTGACTTGTGCCTTGAGGTTTCTTATCTCTTCCCCCTGCGTGTCCAACCTTCCCTCGGTGTTCTCTACTCTTGCTATTATATGGTGCATATCTTCATGCAGCGTTGCGATCTCCCCTTTTATAGATGTTTCCAATCTCGCAAACATCTCTGCCATTTCACTCTTGGTTGGGACTTTTTTTTTTTGTTTAGAGTCCATTTTAATTTCTTCTTCAACTGTCGCTAACATGTCGCCACCCATCTGGTTGGTTTCTGTAGTTTCCAGTTGTTTCTTACCTCCGATTTTTGGGTACACTCTGCGACTCTACTTTTACTCATCCCCTGTTTGTTTGGGCTTTCTCTACTCCCTTCCCTGTTCCCTTCTTGCAATATATACTTTTTGATGGTTCCTGGGCTTGCGCTTATTCTAGGCTGGGTGGTGGGGTGGGGTGGGTTCACTGCAGCTCCTCTCCCGGTTTTACCTCTCATTTCTCACTCATACAAACCAACCCGCTGAAGTATTTTATTTAGGTAATACCGTCACATTCTCCTGTCCGGGGGAAGAGTTCTAAATCCTCCTGGGGCTTACAGCCAGAGCTGTTTAACCACTTGCCGACCGGGCCATAGCCGAAAGACAGCTGCAGCGCGGTCGGCTAGTTCTGGGTGGACGTCCATGGACGTCCTCCCAGAATACTGCTCTCGCGCTCCCCCTGGGGCGTGCACCCGAGAACTTCCGTGACCGCCGGTTCCAGAGGACCCGGCGCATCACGGATCACGGTAAACGGCCGCTGATCGCGGGCGTTTACCATGTGATCGCTCCGTCAAATGATGGAGCGATCACATGTCAACAGACCGGCGTCATGTCATGACGCCGGTTCCTCCCTCCCCTCTCTGTACCGATCGGTACAGTGCGAGGGGAGAGGGGGAGGGATCGGATAGCAGCACCGCTGTGGGCTGCATGTGTAGTGCCCACAGCGGTGCTCAGTGACAATTGCAGTCACATCCATCCATCCCTCCATGCTCAGCCATCCCTGCAATATACCCTGCAATACTCTGCATAATACCCTGCAATACTCTGCATTATACCCTGCAGTACTCTGCATAATACCCTGCAATACTCTGCATTATACCCTGCAATACTCTGCATTATACCCTGCAATACTCTGCATTATACCCTGCAATACTCTGCATAATACCCTGCAATACTCTGCATTATACCCCGAAATACTCTGCATTATACCCCGCAATACTCTGCATTATACCCGGCACTACTCTGCAATATACCCGGCACTACTCTGCAATATACCCGGCACTACTCTGCAATATACCAGGCACTACTCTGCAATATACTCGGCACTACTCTGCAATATGCACAGCAATACTCTGCAATATACCCAGCAATATACCCTGCACTACTCCGCAATACTCTGCAATACCCCGCAATACTCCGCAATTTTTAACCAGTTCCCGCCCACAGTCATATGACGTCCTTGATTTTGAGCGGGGATATCTGAACGATGCCTGCAGCTACAGGCATCATTCAGATATCAGCTTTTTCAGCCGGCGATTTCCTACACCATAAGAATGATCATAGCGGCTGTTCCACTGCTTGATCATTCTTATGGGAGGCGACAGGGGACGCCCCCCCCTTCCCGCCACCCTCCGGTGCTTCTACCGACTCACCGCTACGATCGAAGCCAAGATCGTTTTTTTTTTTTTTTTATTTCAGGCTTCCCAGCCTAGAGGTGAGATGTGGGGTCTTATTGACCCCATATCTCACTGTAAAGAGGACCTGTCATGCCATATTCCTATTACAAGGATGTTTACATTCCTTGTAATAGAAATAAAAGTGATCAAAACATTTTTTGGGGGTGAAAAAGTGTCAAACCAAAATAAATAAAGTAAAATAAACAATAAAAAAAAAAAAAATTTAAAGCGCCCATGTCCGTGTGCTCGCATGCAGAAGCGAACACATACGTAAGTCCCGCCCACATATGAAAACGGTGTTCAAACCACACATGTGAGGTATCACTGCGAACGTTGGAGCGAGAGCAATAATTTTGGCCCTAGACCTCCTCTGTAACTCAAAACATGTAACCAGTAAAAAATTTTAAAGCGTCACCTATGGAGATTTTTAAGTAACGACGTTTGGCACCATTCCACTAGAGTGTGCAATTTTGAAGGGTGACATGTTAGGTATCTATTTACTCGGTGTAACTTCATCTTTCACATTATGCAAAAACATTGGGCTAACTTTACTGTTTTGTTTTTTTTTTTAAGCACAAAACAGTTTTTTTTCCCAAAAAAAGCGTTTGAAAAATTGCTGCGCAAATACCGTGCGAGATAAAAAGTTGCAACAACCGCCATTGTATTCTCTAGGGTCTTTGCTAAAAATAATATATATATAATGTTTTGGGGTTCTATGTAATTTTCTAGCAAATAAATTATTATTTTTACATGTAGGAGAGAAATATAAGAATTGGCCTGGGTGCTCCAGAACGCCTGGAGGTGCTCCGTGCATGTTGGGCCTCTGTATGTGGCCACGCTGTGTAAAAGTCTCACACATGTGGTATTGCCATACTTGGACGTAATAGCAGAATGTGTTTTGGGGTGTAATTTGTTGTATGCATATGCTGTGTGTGAGAAATAACCTTCTAATATGACAATTTTGTGAAAAAAAAAAAAAAGAAAAAAAAAAATCTTGATTTTGCAAAGAATTGTGGGAAAAGATGACAATTTCAAAAAAACTCACCATGCATCTTTCTAAATACCTTGGAATGTCTTCTTTCCAAATACGGGTCATTTGGGGGGTATTTGTACTTTTCTGGCATGTTAGGGTCAAGAAATTAGATAAGCCGTCAGTACTTCAGGTGTGATCAATTTTCAGATATTGGCACCATAGCATTTGGACTCTCTAACATTCACAAAGACCAAATAATATACACCAAGTTGTACTTATTTTTACCAAAGATATGTAGCAGTATAAATTTTGGCCAAAATTTACGAAGAAAAATTACTAATTTGCTAAATTTTATAACAGAAACAAAGAAGAATTCATTTTTTTACCAAATTCTCAGTCTTTTTTCTTTTATAGCGCAAAAAATAAAAAACCCAATGGTGATTAAATACCACCAAAAGAAAGCTCTATTTGTGTGAAAAAAGGACAAAAATTTCATATGGGTAAAATGTTGTATGACTGAGTAATTGTCATTCAAAGTGTGAGAGCACCGAAAGCTGAAAATTGGTCTGGTTAGGAAGGGGGTTTAAGTGCCCAGTGGTCAAGTGGTTAACCCACCTTTCTTCTTCCTGACTAAATCCCAACCACCACCGCTCTCCCCAACCTCCGCCGTCAGCCCTGTACACTGCAAACCCCACAACCTCCAAGGTGTACGTTGTATTCCGGAAGTTCTGGTATAAGCAAAAGTCCTCTTTTAATTTGTTATCATTTGTTATCCTGTTTAATCATATATTATCTCCAACTCACTGATTTCAACAGGTCTTCTTAACCCCCTCTGCTTACCGTCCCAGTGGGGTCACCCAGCTTAGCAGCAGGCTATGTCACAGCATATATCTGACTTGTGGACCCTATATTATATCTTCAAGTGAGCTAGTAGCATACCAGAGACACCTCTTGTCACTCCATGTATCTAACCTGTGGACCTTATATCTTTAAATGAGCCAGTAGCATACTAGGGTCACTTATTACCATATAGCCTCTTGTATTATCAGTGCTTTAGCAAGTCATAGCATTTCCATAAATCCACAGTTAGGTCCCATGATCTATGGGTGATACCCTTAGTACTTGCGGTTTTGTGGGTGTAGGGGTTTTCTCCTCAATCCGACCTCTTTCGTTTTTTTCTTTTCCCTTTCTTTCTCTCTCTTCCGAGCGCTCCACGCTGCAGACACCGCGTCCTGTCAGCTGTATCTCGGCCGGCTCCCTCTCTCCTCTTGCTGTTTAGTGTTAGGAGGACGGTATACTGGAGCGAGGGAATCCTCCTCCCGGCCGCTACACCCGGAATGGCAGAGTGGTCCAAATCAGTGGCTGGGGGGTGGCAGGGACGCCTGCCGTGTGCAGCGGGATGAATCCCAATCAGGCAGTGGAGGAGAGCACGCCGTCTTTGCCCTACTCTGGCATCTCGTGGGGGAGGATCACGGGCTTCCCGGGCTCAAACACAGCTCCTACACAGCCTCACATCCGGGCCCTCCCTCCTGCATGCTGCTCCAGCATTTCTGCAGAGGTTGAAGGGGTGGGGGGTCAGCCTGTCAGTGCTCAGACCATACGCCGCACACTTTATCAAATTGGTCGGCATGGCTGTCATCCCAGACAAGTGTGTCTTGCCTACAGTCAAGCATTTTGGTGGGAGTATCATGGTCTGGGGCTCCACAAGTGCTGTCGGCACTGTGGAGCTACAGTTCATTGAGGGAATCATGAATGCCAACATGTACTGTGACACGATCCCCTCCCTTCGGAGACTGGGTCGCAGGGCAGTATTCCAACATGATAACGACCCCAAACACGCCTCCAAGATGACCACTGCCTTGCTAAAGAAGCTGAGGGTAAAGGTGTTGGACTGGCCAAGCATGTCTCCAGGCCTAAACCCTATTGAGCATCTGTGGGACATCCCCAAATGGAAGGTGGAGGAGCGCAATGTCTCTAACATCCACCAGCTCCGGAGGAGGAGTGGAAGAGGACTCCAGTGGAAACCTGTAAAGCTCTGGTAAACTTTATGCCCTAGAGGCTTAAGGCAGTGCTGGAAAATATTGGTGGCCTCTAGGGATGAGCTTGATGTTCGGGCCGAACATAAGTTCGACTTGAACATCTGGTGTTCACCCGTTCGCCGAACAGTGAATATTATGATATGTTCGGAGAAAATTTGAGCATAGCGAAATGCCTCATAATGCACTGCGAGATCGCAGTGCATTGCTGTATGATGATTGGCCAAAGCATGCACCTGACCTGCATGCTTTGGCCAATCACAGCGCGCTCTGCTGAGAGAGCCATAATTGGCCAAAGGCAGGTTGCCTTTGGCCAATCATGGCTCAGAGGGACTAAGTCCTCGTCTCACTATATAAGGCTGCTTACAGAGTGGCCGTGTGTAGTGTTGTTTTAGTGTGGACGGAGATATAGCTTGAGTTAGATTACGCAGGCAGGTTATTCAGTTAGTGGCAGTGTATTTGATATATATATATATATATATATATATAGTCAGTCTAGTATATATACAGTGGGGACGGAAAGTATTCAGACCCCCTTAAATTTTTCACGCTTTGTTATATTGCAGCCATTTGCTAAAATCATTTAAGTTCATTTTTTTCCTCATTAATGTACAAACAGCACCCCATATTGATAGAAAAACACAGAATTGTTGACATTTTTGCAGATTTATTAAAAAAAGAAAAACTGAAATATCACATGGTCCTAAGTATTCAGACCCTTTCCTCAGTATCTAGTAGAAGCACCCTTTTGATCTAATACAGCCATTAGGGATGAGCCGGACACCCCCCCCCCCCCGGATCAGTTCGCACCAGAATCTGCGAACGGACCGAAAATTCGCACGAACGTTAGAACCCCATTGACGTCTATGGGACTCGAACGTTCAAAATCAAAAATGCTCATTTTAAAGGCTAATTTGCATGGTATTGTCCTAAAAAGGGTTTGGGGACCCGGGTCCTGCCCCAGGGGACATGTATCAATGCAAAAAAACTTTTAAAAACGTCCGTTTTTTCGGGAGCAGTAATTTTAATGATGCTTAAAGTAAAAAAAAAAAAAAAGTTAAATATTTCTTTAAATATCGTACCTGGGGGGGTGTCTATAGTATGCCTGTAAAGTGGCACGTGTTTCCGGTGCATAGAACAGTCCCTGCACAAAATTTCATTTTTAAAGGAAAAAAAGTCATTTAAAACTTCTTGCGGCTTTAATGTAATGTCGGGTCCTGGCAATATGGATGAAAAATCAGTGATACAAACGGCATGGGTACCCCCCAGTCCATTACCAGGCCCTTTGGGTCTTGTATGGATATTAAGGGGAACCCCGCACCCAAATTAAAAAAGGAAAGGTGTGGGGCCCTCAGGCCCCATATACTCTGAACAGCAGTATACAGGCGGTGCAAACAAGACAGGGACTGTAGGTTTGTTGTTAAGTAGAATCTGTTTGTAATTTTGAACTGGTACATTTTTAACGTGTTTAGCTCCAGCCAAAAAATCTATCTTAAGCTTTTTGGAAAACCTAGGGAAGGGTTATCACCCCTGTGACATTTGTTTTGCTGTCTGTGCTCTTCTTCAGAAGATTTCACCTCACTTTTTGTCCCAATAACAAATGTTTTTTGAAAATTTGTTTTTTTTTGTAAAATAAGGATTGGTGAAATAAGGATTGGTGATAAAGCATCAGTGGAAAGGAGAAACGTTTTTCCCATATTAACTCTTACAGGAGAGAACTTCCCTTCCTAGGGGTAGATTTCATCTCACTTCCTGTTGTCTCCTTCCGTTTGCCCTATATACTCAGCAGAAATTTGGGCCTTACAGTAGGTGACCGCGATATTGTGTCAATCTCGCCGCTTTTCTCGGCGAAATTTGACACCTGTGAGCCCCGTTTACGGGAGCCAGTGCCGAGATGGCTCGCTGATCGGGAAAGGAAAACTTTTTTTTCCTTTCGCGATGAGCGACAGGCATTGCTGACAGCTGTCTGGTATGAATCATGAGGGGGAACGCCGCGCCAAATTTTAAATGAAAAAAATGGCGTGGGTTCCCCCCAGGAGCATACCAGGCCCTTAGGTCTGGTATGGATTGTAATGGGAACCCCCAACGCCTAAAAAAATCGGCGTGGGGGTCCCCCCCAAATCCATACCAGCCCCTTATCCGAGCATGCAGCCCAGCCAGTCAGGAAAGGGGGTGGGGAAGAGCGAGTGCCCCCCCGAACTGTACCAGGCCGCATGCCCTCAACATGGGGGGTAAGTGCTTTGGGGGAGCGCCCTGCGGGCCCCCCCACCCCAAAGCACCTTGTCCCCATGTTGATGAGGACAAGGGCCTCTTCCCGACAACCCTGGCCGTTGGTTGTCGGGGTCTGTGGGCGGAGGGCTTATCGGAATCCGGGAGCCCTCTCTAATAAGGGGGCCCCCAGATCCTGGCCCCCCCACCCTATGTGAATGAGTATGGGGTACATGTTACCCCTACCCATTCACCTAGGGAAAAAAGTGTCAATAAAAAAAAAAACACACTACACAGGTTTTAAAAGTAATTTATTAGGCAGCTCCGGGGGTCTTCTTCCGACTTCGGGGGTCTTCTTCCGACTTCGGGGTCTTCTTCTGTCCTCTCCCGGTTTTCGGCTTCTTCTCCCGAGTCCCTCCACTATCTTCTTCCAACTCTCTTGCTAGCAGGGGCTCGGTCTGCTGCCGCTGTCTTGTCTTGTCTTCTTCTCAGGGTGCCCCCCTCCCCCAAAGCACTTATCCCACATGTTGAGGGCATGCGGCCCGGTACGGTTCAGGAAGGGGGCGCTCGCTCGTCCCCACCCTCTTTCCTGACCGGCCAGGCTGCATGCTTGGATAAGGGGCCAGTATGGATTTTGGGGGGACCCCACGCTGATTTTTCAGCGTAGGGGGTTGCCCTTACAATCCATACCAGACCTAAGGGCCTGGTATGCTCCTGGGGGGAAACCCACGCCGGTTTTTTCATTTAAAATTTGGCGCGGCGTTCCCCCTCATGATTCATACCAGACAGCTGTCAGCACTGCCTGTCGCTCATCGCGAAAGGAAAAAAAACTTTTCCTTTCCCGATCAGCGAGCCAGCGCGACATGCACAGTACCCTGTCCCCGAGAATCAGTGCGATGGGATCGCGCTGGAAACACAATCTCGTGGTCAGGTACTGTAGGTGTTTTTGTGGCCACAACACTGTAAGCCCTCACAGGGCCCTGCTGTGAAATATTAGAACAAGAATTGTAATTACATGCCCCTGTTGAACAGGTGCAGAAAAATTGGGCCTTTGGTGGTGGTGGTTGTGCTGGTGCCACAACACTGTAAGTCCTCACAGATACTCTTGGTGGGTGTAGAAACGGGCCCTGCTGTGAAATATTAGATCAGAATTCAATTTACATGTCCCTGTTAAACAGGGACTGAAAAATTGGGCCTTAGGCACTGGTGCCACAACACTGTAACCCCTCACAGATACTCTAGTTGGAGCGCAGGAACTAGCCCTGCTGCAAAGAATTGCATCAAAAATTGTAATTACACGCCCCTGTTAAACAGGGGCTGAAAAATTGGGCCTTAGGCACTGGTGCTGGTGCCACAACACTGCAACCCCTCACAGATACTCTAGTTGGAGCGCAGGAACTAGCCCTGCTACAAAGAATTGCATTAAAAATTGCAATTACATGCCCCTGTTAAACAGGGGCTGAAAAATTGGGCCTTAGGCACTGGTGGCGGGACTGGCGGCACCCAGAACCAAAAATGTTCTTACAATCTATCATCATGATCATTGAGGAGGAAGAGGATAATTACTAAGCATAACAGGATAGTCACTCAGCACCAGCATAGACAGTCTTTGAAGGGATCTGACATTTCAAAAAAATGTATTTGGTTACATCAGCATCAGGTGCTTTGTAGCTGGTGGTGATCCAAGGTCAGTCGATCGACCAAGTTGGTGGACAGATGCAGCCTGTGGTTACAAAGCCTCCAGCAGCACTGAATGTGTGTTCCGAAAGATCGCTGGATGCAGGACAGGCCAGTAGCTCAATTGCATACTGTGCAAGCTCTGGCCAGTGATCCATCCTCAAGACCCAGTAACCCAGAGGATTTTCGGTGGGAAAGGTGTCCAAGTCAGATCTTGCCCCTAGGTATTCCTGCACCATGTAAAACAGACGCTGGTGATGGTTGCTGGAACCGATCATACCTTGGGGCTGTGGACTAAAAAATTGTCTGAACGCATCGGTCAGACGGCCACCTTCTCCACCGCTCCTTCTTTGACTGACCGAAGCCTCAGCAACACGTTGTCCAGGAACAGGAGTTTGTAACCTCTGGGAACGTGTTGCACAGACCTTTCTGCAAGGCCTCCCGAAGATGTTTCATCCTCTGCTCCCTCTGCGACGGCAAGATAAGGTCCGCAACCTTACCCTTGTAACGTGGATCAAGGAGGGTTGCAAGCCAGTATTGTTCCTTCTCCTTGATACCACGAATACGAGGATCCTTACGCAGGCTTTGCAGGATCAGGGAGGCCATGTAGCATAGGTTTGCTGAGGCATTCGGTCCAGAGTCCTCTGTGTCACTAAGGACGACATGATCCGCAGCCACCTCCTCCCAGCCACGTACAAGTCCATGTGTTTCTTGGGACTGTAAATGATCCCTTAAAGACTGCTGCTGATGCTGAGTGCCAGGCTCCACCTCCATACTGACACAATCCTCCTCCTCCTCCTCCTCCTCCTCTTCCTGTGTGATCGGCAGGCACGCAGGAACACTGTCTGGATAAAGGGGGACTTGAGAGCTAAGGAAGTCCTCCTTTTCCTGCCTCTGTTCTGCCTCAAGTGCCCTGTCCATTATTCCATGCAGCGTGTGCTCCAACAGGTGGACAAGGGGGACAGTGTCACTGATGCATGCACTGTCACTGCTCACCATCCTTGTGGCCTCCTCAACTGGTGACAGGACAGTGCATGCATCCCAGATCATGGGCCACTGGTGTGGGGAAAAAAAACAAGCTCCCCTGACCCTGTCCTGGTGCCATAGTCGCACAGGTACTCATTGATGGCCCTCTGCTGTGTGTGCAGCCGCTGCAGCATGGCCAACGTTGAGTTCCACCTGGTGGGCATGTCACAGATTAGGCGGTTCTTGGGCAGGTTAAATTCCTTTTGGAGGTCTGCCAGCCGAGCACTGGCATTATATGACTTGCGGAAATGCACACAGACTTTCCTGGCCTGCCTCAGGACATCCTGTAAGCCCGGATACCTGCCCAAGAACCGCTGCACCACCAAGTTAAGGATGTGAGCCAAACAGGGCACATGGGTCATTTGTCCCTGTTGGAGGGCAGAGAGGAGGTTGGTGCCATTTTCGCAAACCACCATTCCGGCCTTAAGTTGGCATGGCGTCAGCCACCTCTGAACCTGCCCCTGCAGAGCTGACAGAACCTCTGCCCCAGTGTGGCTCCTGTCCCCCAAGCACACCAGCTCAAGCACCGCATGGCATCTTTCGGCCTGCATACGTAAGTAGCCCCTTGAATGCCTACGGAGCACCACTGGTTCCGAGGACAAAGCACAGGAAGAGGCCATGGAGGAAGAAAAAGAGGAGGGGGTGGAGGAGAGACGTGTTTAAGAATCATTAGTAGTGGCATTTTGGAGGTGTGGTGGCGGAACAACCTCCAACACTACTGCACCTTGTCCTGCATCCTTCCCAGCTGCCAGCAGAGTGACCCAATGTGCCCAAGCGGGAGATGTTTTGGCCACGTGAGATATGCTTTAGACATATGTAGCAAATAGCAGTGGTGCGATCTGATGCACTCATCTCAAAAAAGACCCACACCAAAGAACTTTTGGAATAACGCGCAGAGACAGCAGTGCCCTGCACATGCGGAGCTTTGCGGTGTGATGCAGTCAGTGTGCTGCCCTTAGGCAGGCCCCTGGAGGGCATCCTGCCTCGTTGGTGATGTGCCTCCTCCTCCTCCTCTCTCCTATCAGGCACCCACGTTGAATCAGTGACCTCATCATCCTCTCCTTCCTCATCACTGGAGCAAACCTGGCAGGATGCTGCAGCAGGGGAGCATGACTTCCAGATTGCTGTCCTTCTTGGGTACCCCCTCTGTCCGTGCTCACGTTACTGCCTTCATCTAGCTCAGTATCATCATCAGAGCCTTTTAAACGCCGGGCATCCTCCTGGAGCATGTACCCAACACTGTGGTCAAACAGTTCGAGGGACTCCTCAGGAGGACATGGTGGGGCTAGGGAAGGAGTCACTGATGCCATTGAGCCGAGGGAAGAGGCTGCGTTGGCAGCTGCTTTGCCAGGTAAAGTACCCTGAGCATGGGTGAGAGAGGATGAGGAGGATGAGGACAGCTTGGTCATCCGCTCGACCAAGTCTTCCGCATGTTGCGGCTCAACACGGCCAGCTGCCGAAAAAAAGGCCAAGCGTGTCCCACAGCCACGTGCTGATGAAGATGCACCGTCTCCACGACCAGCACTGTTGCCTCTAGACACAGAGCCTGCTTGCCCTCTTTTATTGGCTTGTGACTGTCTGCCTGTAGTATGAGAACACTACAAATCTTCTACACGTAGCTTTAGATCAACACTGTGCAGAGGTCGCACTACACTAACTTGTAACTTTAGCTGAACACTGTGCAGAGGACGCACTACACCAACGTTAAAATAATGCAGCTGCCTGCGGTAGTGATAGGATCAGGAAAACACCACCAACCTTCTACAGGTAGCTTTAGCTGAACACTATGTAGAGGTCGCACTACACTAACGTGTAAATAATGTAGCTGCCTGCAGTAGTGATAGGATCAGGAAAACACCACCGACCTTCTACAGATAGCTTTAGCTAAACACTGTGCAGAGGTCGCACTACATTAACATGTAAATAATGTAGCTGCCTGCGGTAGTGATAGGATCAGGAAAACACCACCGACCTTCTACAGGTAGCTTTAGCTGAACACTGTGCAGAGGTCGCACTACACTAACGTGTAAATAATGTAGCACCCACCTTCTACAGGTAGCTTTAGCTGAACACTGTGCAGAGGACGCACTACACTAACGTTAAAATAATGTAGCTGCCTGCGGTAGTGATAGGATCAGGAAAACACCACCGACCTTCTACAGGTAGCTTTAGCTGAACACTGTGCAGAGGTCACACTACATTAACGTGTAAATAATGTAGCTGCCTGCGGTAGCGATAGGATCAGGAAAACACCACCAACCTTCTACAGGTAGCTTTAGCTGAACACTGTGCAGAGGTCGCACTACACTAACGTGTAAATAATGTAGCTGCCTGCGGTAGTGATAGGATCAGGAAAACACCACCAACCTTCTACAGGTAGCTTTAGCTGAACACTGTGCAGAGGTTGCACTACACTAATGTTAAAATAATGTAGCTGCCTGCGGTAGTGATAGGATCAGGAAAACACCACCAACCTTCTAAAGATAGCTTTAGCTGAACACTGTGCAGAGGACACAGTACACTAACGTGTAAATAATGTAGCTGCCTGCGGTAGTGATAGGATCAGGAAAACACCACCAACCTTCTACAGGTAGCTTTAGCTGAACACTGTGCAGAGGTCGCACTACGCTAACGTGTAAATAATGTAGCTGCCTGCGGTAGTGATAGGATCAGGAAAACACCACCAACCTTCTACAGGTAGCTTTAGCTGAACTCTGTGCAGAGGTCGCACTACACTAATTTGTAAATAATGTAGCTGCCTGCGGTAGTGATAGCATCAGGAAAACACCACCAACCTTCTAAAGATAGCTTTAGCTGAACATTGTGCAGAGGACACAGTACACTAACGTGTAAATAATGTAGCTGCCTGCGGTAGTGATAGGATCAGGAAAACACCACCAACCTTCTACAGGTAGCTTTAGCTGAACACTGTGCAGAGGTCGCACTACACTAACGTGTAAATAATGTAGCTGCCTGCGGTAGTGATAGGATCAGGAAAACACCACCAACCTTCTACAGGTAGCTTTAGCTGAACACTGTGCAGAGGTCGCACTACACTAACGTGTAAATAATGTAGCTGCCTGCGGTAGTGATAGGATCAGGAAAACACCACCAACCTTCTACAGGTAGCTTTAGCTGAACACTGTGCAGAGGTCGCACTACACTAACGTGTAAATAATGTAGCTGCCTGCGGTAGCGATAGGATCAGGAAAACACCACCAACCTTCTACAGGTAGCTTTAGCTGAACACTGTGCAGAGGTCGCACTACATTAACGTGTAAATAATGTAGCTGCCTGCGGTAGTGATAGGATCAGGAAAACACCACCAACCTTCTACAGGTAGCTTTAGCTGAACACTGTGCAGAGGTCGCACTACATTAACGTGTAAATAATGTAGCTGCCTGCGGTAGTGATAGGATCAGGAAAACACCACCAACCTTCTACAGGTAGCTTTAGCTGAACACTGTGCAGAGGTCGCACTACACTAATGTTAAAATAATGTAGCTGCCTGCGGTAGTGATAGGATCAGGAAAACACCACCAACCTTCTAAAGATAGCTTTAGGTGAACACTGTGCAGAGAACACAGTACACTAACGTGTAAATAATGTAGCTGCCTGCGGTAGTGATAGGATCAGGAAAACACCACCAACCTTCTACAGGTAGCTTTAGCTGAACACTGTGCAGAGGTCGCACTACACTAACGTGTAAATAATGTAGCTGCCTGCGGTAGTGATAGGATCAGGAAAACACCACCAACCTTCTACAGGTAGCTTTAGCTGAACACTGTGCAGAGGTCGCACTACACTAATGTGTAAATAATGTAGCTGCCTGCGGTAGTGATAGCATCAGGACAACACCACCAACCTTCTAAAGATAGCTTTAGCTGAACACTGTGCTTTAGCTGAACACTGTGCAGAGGTCACACTACACTAACGTGTAAATAATGTAGCTGCCTGCGGTAGTGATAGGATCAGGAAAACACCACCAACCTTCTACAGGTAGCTTTAGCTGAACACTGTGCAGAGGTCGCACTACACTAATGTGTAAATAATGTAGCTGCCTGCGGTAGTGATAGCATCAGGAAAACACCACCAACCTTCTAAAGATAGCTTTAGCTGAACACTGTGCAGAGGACGCACTACACTAACGTTAAAATAATGTAGCTGCCTGCGGTAGTGATAGGATCAGGAAAACACCACCAACCTTCTAAAGATAGCTTTAGCTGAACACTGTGCAGAGGACACAGTACACTAACGTGTAAATAATGTAGCTGCCTGCGGTAGTGATAGGATCAGGAAAACACCACCAACCTTCTACAGGTAGCTTTAGCTGAGCACTGTGCAGAGGTCGCACTACACTAATGTGTAAATAATGTAGCTGCCTGCGGTAGTGATAGCATCAGGAAAACACCACCAACCTTCTAAAGATAGCTTTAACTGAACACTGTGCAGAGGACGCACTACACTAACGTTAAAATAATGTGGCTGCCTGCAGTAGTGATAGGATCAGGAAAACACCACCAACCTTCTACAGGTAGCTTTAGCTGAACACTGTGAAGAGGACGCACTACACTAACGTGTAAATAATGTAGCTGCCTGCAGTAGTGATAGGATCAGGAAAACACCACCAACCTTCTACAGGTAGCTTTAGCTGAACACTGTGCAGAGGTCGCACTACACTAACGTGTAAATAATGTAGCTGCCTACAGTAGTGATAGGATCAGGAAAACACCACCAACCTTCTACAGGTAGCTTTAGCTGAACACTGTGCAGAGGTCGCACTACACTAACGTGTAAATAATGTAGCTGCCTGCGGTAGTGATAGGATCAGGAAAACACCACCAACCTTCTACAGGTAGCTTTAGCTGAACACTGTGCAGAGGTCGCACTACACTAACGTGTAAATAATGTAGCTGCCTACAGTAGTGATAGGATCAGGAAAACACCACCAACCTTCTACAGGTAGCTTTAGCTGAACACTGTGCAGAAGTCGCACTACACTAACGTGTAAATAATGTAGCTGCCTGCGGTAGTGATAGGATCAGGAAAACACCACCAACCTTCTACAGGTAGCTTTAGCTGAACACTGTGCAGGGGTCGCACTACACTAACGTGTAAATAATGTAGCTGCCTGCGGTAGCGATAGGATCAGGAAAACACCACCAACCTTCTACAGGTAGCTTTAGCTGAACACTGTGCAGAGGTCGCACTACACTAACGTTAAAATAATGTAGCTGCCTGCGGTAGTGATAGGATCAGGAAAACACCACCAACCTTCTAAAGATAGCTTTAGCTGAACACTGTGCAGAGGACACAGTACACTAACGTGTAAATAATGTAGCTGCCTGCGGTAGTGATAGGATCAGGAAAACACCACCAACCTTCTACAGGTAGCTTTAGCTGAACACTGTGCAGAGGTCGCACTACACTAACGTGTAAATAATGTAGCTGCCTGCGGTAGTGATAGGATCAGGAAAACACCACCAACCTTCTACAGGTAGCTTTAGCTGAACACTGTGCAGAGGTCGCACTACACTAGTGTGTAAATAATGTAGCTGCCTGCGGTAGTGATAGCATCAGGAAAACACCACCAACCTTCTAAAGATAGCTTTAGCTGAACACTGTGCTTTAGCTGAACACTGTGCAGAGGTCGCACTACACTAACGTGTAAATAATGTAGCTGCCTGCGGTAGTGATAGGATCAGGAAAACACCACCAACCTTCTACAGGTAGCTTTAGCTGAACACTGTGCAGAGGTCGCACTACACTAATGTGTAAATAATGTAGCTGCCTGCGGTAGTGATAGCATCAGGAAAACACCAGCAACCTTCTAAAGATAGCTTTAGCTGAACACTGTGCAGAGGACGCACTACACTAACGTTAAAATAATGTGGCTGCCTGCGGTAGTGATAGGATCAGGAAAACACCACCAACCTTCTAAAGATAGCTTTAGCTGAACACTGTGCAGAGGACACAGTACACTAACGTGTAAATAATGTAGCTGCCTGCGGTAGTGATAGGATCAGGAAAACACCACCAACCTTCTACAGGTAGCTTTAGCTGAGCACTGTGCAGAGGTCGCACTACACTAATGTGTAAATAATGTAGCTGCTTGCGGTAGTGATAGCATCAGGAAAACACCACCAATCTTCTTAAGATAGCTTTAGCTGAACACTGTGCAGAGGACGCACTACACTAACGTTAAAATAATGTAGCTGCCTGCAGTAGTGATAGGATCAGGAAAACACCACCAACCTTCTACAGGTAGCTTTAGCTGAACACTGTGAAGAGGACGCACTACACTAACGTGTAAATAATGTAGCTGCCTGCAGTAGTGATAGGATCAGGAAAACACCACCAACCTTTTACAGGTAGCTTTAGCTGAACACTGTGCAGAGGTCGCACTACACTAACGTGTAAATAATGTAGCTGCCTGCAGTAGTGATAGGATCAGGAAAACACCACCAACCTTCTACAGGTAGCTTTAGCTGAACACTGTGCAGAGGTCGCACTACACTAATGTGTAAATAATGTAGCTGCCTGCGGTAGTGATAGGATCAGGAAAACACCACCAACCTTCTACAGGTAGCTTTAGCTGAACACTGTGCAGAGGTCGCACTACACTAACGTGTAAATAATGTAGCTGCCTGCGGTAGCGATAGGATCAGGAAAACACCACCAACCTTCTACAGGTAGCTTTAGCTGAACACTGTGCAGAGGTCGCACTACACTAACGTTAAAATAATGTAGCTGCCTGCGGTAGCGATAGGATCAGGAAAACACCACCAACCTTCTAAAGATAGCTTTAGCTGAACACTGTGCAGAGGACACAGTACACTAACGTGTAAATAATGTAGCTGCCTGCGGTAGTGATAGGATCAGGAAAACACCACCAACCTTCTACAGGTAGCTTTAGCTGAACACTGTGCAGAGGTCGCACTACACTAACGTGTAAATAATGTAGCTGCCTTCGGTAGTGATAGGATCAGGAAAACACCACCAACCTTCTACAGGTAGCTTTAGCTGAACACTGTGCAGAGGTCGCACTACACTAATGTGTAAATAATGTAGCTGCCTGCGGTAGTGATAGGATCAGGAAAACACCGCCAACCTTCTAAAGATAGCTTTAGCTGAACACTGTGCAGAGGACGCACTACACTAACATGTAAATAATGTAGCTACCTGCAGTAGTGATAGGATCAGGAAAACACCACCAACCTTCTACAGTTAGCTTTAGCTGAACACTGTGCAGAGGTTGCACTACACTAACTTGTAGCTTTAGCTGAACACTGTGAGGAGGACGCACTACACTAACTTGTAACTTTAGCTGAACACTGTGCAGAGGTTGCACTACACTAACTTGTAGCTGTAGCTGAACACTGTGAGGAGGACGCACTACACTAACTTGTAGCTTTAGCTGAACACTGTGAGGAGGGCGCACTACACTAACTTGTAACTTTGGCTGAACACTGTGCACTACACTAACTTGTAGCTTTAGCTGAACACTGTGAGGAGGACGCATTACACTAACTTGTAGCTTTAGCTGAACACTGTGAGGAGGACGCACTACACTAACTTGTAGCTTTAGCTGAACACTTTGCACTACACTAACTTGGAGCTTTAGCTGAATACTGTGCACTACACTAACTTGTAGCTTTAGCTGAACACTGTGAGGAGGACGCACTACACTAACTTGTAGCTTTAGCTGAACACTGTGCAGAGGTTGCACTACACTAACTTGTAGCTTTAGCTGAACAGTGTTCAGAGGATGCACTACACTAACTTGTAGTTTTAGCTGAACACTGTGCACTACACTAACTTGTAGCTTTAGCTGAACACTGTTCAGAGGACGCACTACACTAACTTGTAGCTTTAGCTGAACACTGTGCAGAGGTCGCACTACACTAACTTGTAGCTTTAGCTGAACACTGTGAGGAGGACGCACTACACTAACTTGTAGCTTTAGCTGAACACTGTGCACTACACTAAATTGTAGCTTTAGCCGAACACTGTTCAGAGGACGCACTACACTAACTTGTAGCTTTAGCTGAACACTGTGCAGAGGTCGCAGTACACTAACTTGTAGCTTTAGCTGAACACTGTGAGGAGGACGCACTACACTGATCAGAAGAAATGGACAACACCTGAGTTAAATATATGAGTGTCGCAGCAAAGGGTCTGAATACTTAGGACCATGTGATATTTCAGTTTTTCTTTTTTAATAAATCTGCAAAAATGTCAACAATTCTGTGTTTTTCTGTCAATATGGGGTGCTGTGTGTATATATATACTCTGCATTTAACATAGACTATATATTCAGTGTTTACTCTATATTCAGTCAGTGCAGGCAGGGTATATATATATATATATATATATATATATACAGTCAGGTCTATAAATATTCAGACATCCACACAATTCTAATCCTTTTGGCTCTATACACCACCACAATGGATTTGAAATTAAACAAACAAGTGCTTTAACTACAGACTGTCAGCTTTAATTTGAGGGTATTTACATCCAAATCAGGTGAACGGTGTAGGAATTACAACAGTTTGTATATGTGCCTCCCACTTTTTAAGGTTCCAAAAGTAATGGGACAGATTAACAATCATCCATCAAACTTTCACTTTTTAATACTTGGTTGCAAATCCTTTGCAGTCAATTACAGCCTGAAGTCTGAAACGCATAGACATCACCAGACGCTGGGTTTCCTCCCTGGTGATGCTCTGCCAGGCCTCTACTGCAACTGTCTTCAGTTCCTGCTTGTTCTTGGGGCATTTTCCCTTTGGTTTTGTCTTCAGCAAGTGAAATGCATGCTCAATCGGATTCAGGTCAGGTGATTGACTTGGCCATTGCTTAACATTCTACTTCTTTCCCTTAAAAAAACTCTTTGGTTGCTTTCGCATTATGCTTCGGGTCATTGTCCATCTGCACTGTGAAGTGCCGTCCAATGAGTTCTGAAGCATTTTGCTGAATATGAGCAGATAATATTGCCCGAAACACTTCAGAATTCATCCTGCTGCTTTTGTCAGCAGTTACATCATCAATAAATACAAGAGAACCAGTTCCATTGGCAGCCATACATGCCCACGCCATGACACTACCACCACCATGCTTCACTGATGAGGTGGTATGCTTTGGATCATGAGCAGTTCCTTTCCTTCTCCATATTCTTCTCTTCCCATCACTCTGGTACAAGTTTATCTTGGTCTCATCTGTCCATAGGATGTTGTTCCAGAACTGTGAAGGCTTTTTTAGATGTTGTTTGGTAAATTCTAATCTGGCCTTCCTGTTTTTGAGGCTCACCAATGGTTTTACATCTTGTGGTGAACTCTCTGTGAAGTCTTCTCTTGATTGTTGACTTTGACACACATACACCTACCTCCTGGAGAGTGTTCTTGATCTGGCCAACTGTTGTGAAGGGTGTTTTCTTCATCAGGGAAAGAATTCTTCGTTCATCCACCACAGTTGTTTTCCGTGGTCTTCCGGGTCTTTTGGTGTTGCTGAGCTCACCGGTGCGTTCTTTCTTGTTAAGGATGTTCCAAACAGTTGATTTGGCCAAACCTAATGTTTTTGCTATCTCTCTGATGGGTTTCTTTTGTTTTTTTTCAGCCTAATGATGGCTTGCTTCACTGATAGTGACAGCTCTTTGGATCTCATATTGAGAGTTGACAGCAACAGATTCCAAATGCAAATAGCACACTTGAAATGAACTCTGGACCTTTTATCTGCTCCTTGTAAATGGGATAATGAGGAAATAACACACACCTGGCCATGTAACAGCTGAGCAGCCAATTGTCCCATTACTTTGGTCCCTTAAAAAGTGGGAGGCACATATACAAACTGTTGTAATTCCTACACCGTTCATCTGATTTGGATGTAAATACCCTCAAATTAAAGCTGAAAGTCTGCAGTTAAAGCACATCTTGTTCGTTTAATTTCAAATCCAGATTAGAATTGTGTTGATGTTCCAATATTTATAGACTTGACTGTATATATATATATATATATATATATATATATATAATTATTATTATTCAGGATTTATATAGCTCCAACAGTTTATGCAGCACTTTACAATATAAAAGGGAGACAAAACAATACAGTTATAATACAATAAAATACAAGAGGATTAAGAGGGCCCTGCTCAGAAGAGCTTACAATCTAATAGGGTGGGGCAGGTGGTACAAAAGGTTGTAACTGTGGGTAATAAGCTGGTGGAAGTGGTGGGAGATTACTTGGAGACGTAATAGGCTTTCCTGAAGAGATGAGTTTTCAGGGATCGCCTGAAGGTAGCAAGAGTAGGGGATAGCCGGATAGATGGAGGTAGCGAGTTCCAGAGGATGGGAGATGCTCTGGAGAAATCCTGGAGACGAGCATGGGAGGAGGAGATGAGAGAGCTTGAAAGCAGGAGGTCTTGAGAGGAGCGGAGAGGTCGATTTGGGTGATATTTGGAGACAAGATTAGTGATGTAGCTCGGGGCAGAGTTGTGAATGGCTTTGTATGTTGTGGTTAGTATTTTGAATTTAATTCGCTGGGTGATTGGGAGCCAGTGTTGGGATTGGAGGAGAGGGTTGGCAGACACTGAGCGGTTGGTAAGGTGGATAAGTCTGGCAGCAGCATTCATGATAGACTGAAGAGGGGATAGCCTATGGAGAGGTAAGCCAATGAGATGGGAGTTGCAATAGTCAAGGCGAGAGATAACAAGGGAGTGAATGAGGAGCTTGGTGGTTTCATTTGTTAAAAAAGGGGCGAATTTTAGAGATGTTACGGAGGTGAATTCTACAAACTTTTGAAATGATTGGATTTGAGGCTGAAATGACAAGTCAGAGTCTAGGATTACACCTAGCACCCTGGCGTGAGGGGAGGGACTGATGGTTGCATTGTTGATTTTGATGGAAAAGTCATGGAGGGGGGCATGGGCGGGGGGGAATATTAATAGCTCAGTTTTAGAGAGATTTAGTTTAAGGAAGTGGTGCGATATCCATGCTGATATGTCAGTTAGTAAGTTAGTAATGCAAGAGGAGACTGAAGGAGTGAGGTGAGGAGTAGACAGATAGATTTGGGTGTCATCAGTGTATAAGTGGTATTGGAAGCCGTGGGCAGTTATTAAGTGACCGAGGGAGGAGGTGTAGATAGAGAAGAGAAGGGGTCCAAGAACCGAGCCTTGGGGGACCCCCACAGAAAGGGGCAATGGAGAGGAGGAGACAGAGTTGTAGGTGACACTGAAGGAGCGCTGTGATAAATAGGCAGAGAACCAGGATAGAGCAGAATCTCGGGGGCCAAGGGAATGTAGTTTATTGAGAAGGAGCGGGTGGTCAACAGTATCAAAGGCCGCAGAGAGGTCAAGTAGTAGGAGTATGGAGTACTGGCTGTTGGTTTTAGCAGTGCTGCGAGCGAAAGCCAGACTGTAAGGGGTCAAGAAGGTTATTTTCATTGAGGTAGGAGCTAAGACGGTTGTAGACTAAGCGTTCTAGAAGTTTAGAGGTGAATGGGAGCAATGAGATGGGTCTTAAGTTGTTCAGGTCGGTAGGGTCCAGTGAGGGCTTTTTAAGAATGGGAGTGATCTGCGCATGTTTTAGAGGGGAGGGGAAGATGCCACTAGAGAGGGAGAGATTGAAGATGTGGGTGAGGGAGCATAGGATAGAAGAAGAGGGTGACTGAAGTAGTTGTGAGGGAACAGGATCCAGGGGGCAATTGGTTAGGTGGGCATCCGAGAAAATTTTTGTAACCTTTTCCGTAGTAGCCAATTCAAATGAGGAGAGTGTTGAATGTGCTGCTAGGCAAGGTATGTTGGGTGGGGAAGACGTACGCACAGTGGAGATGTCCTCACAAATTGCATCGATCTTGTCTTTGAAGTGATTGGCAATCTCTTGGGCAGTGAGTGAGTTAGTGGGTAGAGGGGGTGGTGGATGAAGCAGAGAGCTAAAGGTTGAGAAGAGCTGACAGGGACTGGATGACAAGGAATTAATAAGAGAGACAAAGTAGGCTTGTTTGGCAGCATGGAGGCATGAATTGTATTTTAGAAGGGCAGATTTATATAGGGTGAAGTCTTGCAGGCATTTGGTTTTACGCCACAGTGGTTCAAGAGCACGGCAATGTCTCTTGAGATTTCTAGTGTTGTCAGTTTGCCAGGGTTGTAACGGTTAGGGCCTGATTCTGCATGTGGTTAGAGGAGCAAGTGCATCTAGTGATGATGAGAGTGAACTGTTGTAGACAGAGGTGGCCAGGTCAGGACAGGACAGGGGAGAGATTATGTCATATAGGTAGTCAGTAGCAGAATAGAGAAGAGAAGGGTTAAAGTGGCGAAGGTTTCTACAAGTAATTGTTTGCTGCTTGGAGGGAGGTTGGAGGCAAGGATACAGTGAAAGTAATGAGGTTGTGATCAGATAGAGGAAAGGGGGTGTTGGTGAGGTTGCCAGGGTTGCAGAGATGGGAGAATACAAGGTCAAGGGTATTACCATTGGCGTGAGTGGAGGTATGTGTCCATTGGGTTAGGTCAAAAGATGAGGTTAAGTCGAGAAGTTTAGCTGTAGTTGGGCTGTTAACATTGACAGGAATGTTAAAGTCACCAAGAATAATGGTGGGTATTTCAGAGGAGAGAAAGTAGGGTAGCCAGGCAGCAAAGTCATCAAGAAAGCACAATACCGGTCCTGGAGGCCTATAAATTGCTGCAATCCTCAGAGAAATGGGAGAAAACAGACGAATACAGTGCATCTCGAAAGAAGAGAGGGATAGAGAGGGAGGGACAGGAAGGACTTGGAAGGTGCTTTGTGGGGATAGAAGGAAGCCAACTCCACCTCCTTTCTGTCTGTTGGGTCTGGGGGAGTGAGTCCAATGAAGACCACCATGGGAGAGGGCAGCAGGAGAAGCTGAGTCAAAATTTTGAAGCCAGGTTTCTGTTATGGCAAGTATGTTCAAGCCATGAGAGATGAAGAGGTCATGTACAGATGTTAGCTTGTTACAGATGGAGCGGGCATTCCAAAGGGCACATGAGATTGGTGGGGTGCTTTGAGGAAGCAGGGGGATAGAAATTAAACTGAGTGGATTACAGTGGTTGCCAGAGGGGGAGGGGTATTGGATATGTGGCTTGCATTTGGAAAATGGCGAACCAGGATTAGGACAAATGTCACCTGAGACTAGGAGAAGGAGGAGGGCGAGGAAGGCAAGGTGGGAGTGGGATGTGTATGAGCGCACATGTCTAGTGGCCCTGGTGTTTATGTCAGCATGTGGGTGCAGCAAATGCAGGAGATGATGGGTGCCATAGTAGGGAGAGGGTAGGAGTGAGGGTGATATGTGCATGCTGCTGGGAAGAGAGGAGGGGTAGAGTAAAGATAATTTGAGAATAGAAGACACCAATGTGAGAAGGAAGAGAATAAGGAGCATGTTAGTGGATAGAGAGTGGGAAATTAACCTAATATAAAATAAATGTCAAAGCTGGTTTGCTTGTCGTCTTGCAGAGTGGAGCAGAGTTCTTGTTGTTGTTCATGCAGCTTTAGTTATCCTGCTTTCGTTAAACTGCGTCGGTGAAACTGCGCATCACTCGTGACAGAGCCACTCAGAACAGAGCCATGATGTCTGCATCCAGTGCAGCCTATATTTACAGTGCATTCCGTGGTGTACTGTCTCTAATACACTTCAGGCAGTGTATTAATATATATATACTGTGACAGACCTAGCTGGGAGAGAGACTTTTGGAGGGGACTGAATGCTAGCCTCTTGCTGATCGATCTTGGACCCTGGCATTTGGGGGAATGGTGCTCTTTGTGAGCTGTATGCCTGGGGACCCTTGAGGTGGTATTACTGTGGATTCGGGTCCTGGTCCTCCAGGACACACAGACTCTGGGGACCATGGATTTGCCATATTAGGAATAGTGACTGATTCATAATGCTTGGACAAATACTGTTAGGAGATGCTGATGTAAATTCCAGCCACCTGTCTGTCTGTTGCCTGCTAGAATGTGTATTGTAAATAAGTCTCTAGTATGGGATCTAAGAGTCATTAGATCCCCATTGTTGTTTGTGTTAATTAACTCTGCTATTGTGATAATGTTGATTGGGTTTTCTGAGTTACAAGACGGCCAGTCTGGCCTAAAGGCCATGTCTGAGTCATCTAGGCTGTCTAAAGGGATTAGTTAATTAGCCCATGTTAATTAGGTTTCTGGTCACAGGTGTAGGTTCAGAGTAATATGAGCCGGAGGTACGCACCTCCTCTTTTATTGTATAAAAGAGCCTGTATTTTTCAATAAAAGAGATTCCTGGTTGAACTTACATACAGCCTGCCTGGTGTTTGTTCTGAGCTATCACAACTGGATTGGAACGGCACATAGCTGTAGTTCTAATCCCGGAGCATCGGATGACCGAACAATCAGATGTGGCGATCTGCAATATGATTCTATAGCGGCAGAGGAGTGTTGGGAGAGTGGAATCGAGTGAGCAAGGGGCTCGTTACATTGGTTGGCAGCCGTGGGATTTGCTCTCCAGTTACTGGGACACTCCAAACCAGCCTGCAGGAGAGCCACGCTGAAAGACTTACTTGAGAGCTGCGGAGGGAATGGTGGGATCGTGCTTCCTTGCCGTGAACACATCCAAACCATCACCTGGATCCAAGGTCCAGATAGCAGGAGAGGAGAGGTACAGATACCAGCCACCATGGAAGAGGAATTCAGAAGGAGGTTGCGAGAGATGCAGATACAGCACAGAGGACCGGTATCAGAGCAGGTTCTGCTAGGATGGTTTGATTCTATCCGCTGCGAACTATGGAAGGAAGCGCTAGCCCGTGAGCAGTGAAACCAGGGAAAAGTTCTCCCCTCCATCCATGTAAGGTACTGGTCGCAGTATGAAGTGCGAATGCTGTTATTGGGGGAACAGCCAAACCAGGAGTGGACAGCTGAGTTAAGCAGGCTGATCCGGGCAGAAATGCAGTTGGACGAGAGTTACAGAGCCCTCCAGTGGTATGTAGCCCAAGTGTGCCTGTGGACAGCGGATGACAGCCCCACGGAAGGCTTTGACTACGATGGCCTGGGATTGTTATACTGGAGGCTGTCCGAGGACCCTGACTTTGAAAGTGATCGGGAGTGGCGTTTGGAGGAAATAATGGAGCACAGAGAGTGAAGACTGAATGTCTCGGAAGTGCACTGGGCACAGGAAGATTTGGAGTTTCTAGCCGTTCAGGAATGGGAGCATGAGATGGCCTACAGACAGCTGCTAGACTCTGCTCAGCAGCAGGGTGGGGCTCCCTTTGCCTGGGACTATCAGGAAATACCAGTTGACAACTCTGAAATCCTGGCTGAAGAGTTGACAATGTGGCAGAGTAACAGTGTGCTTTGCCAACCTGCCATCGCAGCTATGGAGGTGGAGGTCTTATGGCGGATGCCGCAAGTGCTGACTGACCTTGATAAACCTGTTTCTGCATTGGATGAGCTTGGATGGAGGAATGTGCCTGTCCGGCAGAATGCCAGAGAATCGGCAGTGAAAAATCTGGAGATCGCTATCCCCAAAGCTGAAGTGCTGACAACGGGGCAGAGCTCTGCTAACCTCTGCCCAGCAATGATAGCATCTTCTGGGTTCCAGGGACAGGAGATGGTGAACCTTTATCCCCAGACACCAGTTGCAGAGACAGGGGATTTGATAGACTTTTCTGCTGAGGAAGAACAACCTGGTGAGCCTCCAGCAGAAGAAGAGCTGTTATTAGGGCCAAACTTCACTGTGCTCTGCCCAGCACCAACAGAAGTGTCTGTGAAGTTACAAGGAACTTCCCCAGCTGAAGCGCTGGCAACCGGACAAGATCTCTGCCTTACACCTGCGGTGGTTCCGGAGGCTCAGGGTGAGAAGGAGGTGGTCACTTCCCAGCAGCAGATCAGGATACAGGGGGAGAAGGGAGAGGAGGTGTTCGTCGTCCCTCCCCAACAGTTGGCCAGGGTGGAGGAAGTGGTCTTTCCTCCCCAGCAAAGATCCATGCACCTGGGAGACAGTACCACAGACATATCGTCCCAACATACAGATGAGGGAATGGAAAAGGAAGCAGCCGGCTCACCTCCCCAATGGCAGCTACACAGTTTGGGAGTGGAAGAAGCCAGCCTCCTGCCCCAACAGTTAGCCGAAGCAGATGGTGTGGGGTTTCCTGCAGAAGCGCTGGCAACAGGGCCAAATACTGCTGGACTCTGCCCTCAACTAACAGAGGATGGATTTCCTGTGAAGGTGGATGGGACTTCAGTCTCCACCTGTATACCCCAGGGATGCTGGGCAGTCGGCCCAGATCCCCAACAGCATGATGGAGCGAGCCCAGACACCCTGTCTTCTCTCCAGTGGCAGAAAGGACTCCAGGGAGAAGGGCCAGTCCAGGCCTCTCCCCAGCAGCAGATATGTTCTCTGTGAGAGGCAGAGGTTGGCTGGGTGAGTAATGCTTTGTTTGGAACAATTTGTTTGGGGTATTGTGTGGGTACAGGCATTAGAGGACTGGAACTACTGACTAACTTCGGAGTCAACCCATCTGGGGTCTCCTTCTGTGTTAGTCTCCTGCCGAAAGGGGAGAAATGTGACAGACCTAGCCGGGAGAGAGACTTTTGGAGGGGACTGAATGCTAGCCTCTTGCCGATCGATCGTGGGCCCTGGCATTTGGGGGAACGGTGCTCTTTGTGAGCTGTATGCCTGGGGACTCTTGAGGTAGTATTACTGTGGATTCGGGTCCTGGTCCCCCAGGACACACAGACTCTGGGGACCCTGGATTTGCCATATTAGGAATAGTGGCTGATTCATAATGCTTGGACAAATACTGTTAGGAGATGCTGATGTAAATTCCAGCCACTTGTCTGTCTGTTGCCTGCTAGAATGTCTATTGTAAATAAGTCTCTAGTATGGGATCTAAGAGTCATTAGATCCCCATTGTTGTTTGTGTTAATTAACTCTGCTATTGTGATGATGTTGATTGGGTTTTCTGAGTTACAAGACGGCCAGTCTGGCCTAAAGGTCATGTCTGAGTCATCTAGGCTGTCTAAAGGGATTAGTTAATTAGCCCATGTTAATTAGGTTTCTGGTCACAGGTGTAGGTTCACAGTAATATGAGCCGGAGGTATGCACCTCCTCTTTTATTGTATAAAAGAGCCTGTATTTTTCAATAAAAGAGATTCCTGGTTGAACTTACATACAGCCTGCCTGGTGTTTGTTCTGAGCTATCACAACTGGATTGAAACAGCACATAGCTGTAGTTCTAATCCCAGAGCATCGGATGACTGAACAATCAGATGTGGCAATCTGCAATATGATTCTATAGCTGCAGAGGAGTGTCGGGAGAGTGGAATCGAGCGAGCAAGGGGCTCGTTACATATACAATCTAATTAATATATATATATCTTTCTATATTGTTGCGCTATGCTCTCATATGAGTGAATACTAGCAATAAATCTTAATAATACTAAATTATATATATAAAGGGACTATGTACATAAATAAACATTGATTGATTAATTGATTAGATCATATTTTAAATAGTCCACTGTTTTAAGGTGATTTTCAAAATGTCAAATCCACACACCATACACCCAAGAGTTGTGGTTAAAAGAGATAAAGACCTCCACCTCTGCACACACTGCCGCTTACTGACTCCAAATGATCTATTACAGGAGATCACACTCGCTTGTGGCTTAATACCCAGCCCGGACCTTTTGAGAGATGGAACAGTGATCCCAGCATCTTCACAGAATGTAATCTTTCAGGGGCACGTGTTGCCCATTGATTCCCAAAAAGACATAAAAGCTTCCATAGTGTAAAATCCTAGATTACCTTATTTAAATAACTAAGTATTGCACTTACAGTTAAAACAATAAGAGATTGCAGTATAAACGAGCCGGCCGACTCTCGATAGCAGCCCGTCACTCCAGGACCTGCGTGAATGCGGTGACATCAGCACGTCACTCCTTGCATATATATATATGTAGCCTATATCTACAGTGAATTCCGTGGTGTACTGTTTCTAATACACTTCAGGCGGTGTATTATATTAATATACCGTATTTATCGGCGTATAACACGCACTTTTTTCCCCTTAAAATCAGGGGAAAATCACGGGTGCGTGTTATATGCTGATCCCCTGTGATCCTGAGCTTCAAAATCGCCGATCACGATTTGAAAATGGCGCCGCCGGCGCCGAAATACACAGAGCCGGTCCTCGACTCTTCTCGGCCACTTTCGGCTTCACTCGAGCGTCACCCGAACCTAGCCGAGTGTACTCGGCTAGGTTCGGATAGCTCCGCTCACAGTCACGCCCATCCCGGGCGGGACTACGAGTGGAGCCGAAAGTGAATGAGAGCCGCCGAGAAGAGCCGAGGACTGGCTCTGTGTATTTCGGCGCCGGCGGCACCATTTTCAAATCGCGGTCGGCGATTTTGAAGCTCAGGATCGCAGGAGATCGCAGGGGAGCCATTTTCAAACTGCAGTGACAATGAAAAGTCACTGCAGTTTAACTGCAGCCTGAGCAAGGCTGCAAATGGACAAAGAAAGCTGCAGATCAGCACTGACAAAGCTGCAAGGCTGCAAATGACACTAAGGCTGCAAATGACACTAAGGCTGTTGACTGCAAGGCTGCAAATGACACCAAGGCTGCTGACTGCAAGGCTGCAAATGACTCTGGACAAGCATGCAGATGGACGCTGTGCAAGGCTGCATTGATGGGCATTTAAATGTAAGTTTTTTTCCTTAAAACATTTTTTTCCTTATAATTCCCTCCTAAACTTGGGGTGCGTGTTATACGCCGATAAATACAGTAATATAGTGCAGCCTTTGTACAGTTGCTAATACAGTGCAGGCGGTGTACACAGTATCTAATACAGTGTGTACAGTTTCTACTACACTTCTGGTGGTGTACACAGTATATAATACAATGCAGCCGTTGTACAGTTGCTAATACAGTGCAGGCGGTGTACGCAGCATCTAATACAGTGTGTACAGTTTCTAATACACTTCAGGTGGTATACACAGTATCTAATACAGTGTGTACAGTTTCTACTACTGTTCTGGTGGTGTACACAGTATACAATGCAGTGCAGCTGTTGTACAGTTGCTAATACAGTGCAGGCGGTGTATGCAGTATCTAATACAGTGTGTACAGTTTCTACTACACTTCAGGCAGTGTACACAGTATACAATACAGTGCAGTCATTGTACAGTTGCTAATACAGTGCAGGCGGTGTACACAGTATCTAATACAGTGTGTACAGTTTCCACTACACTTCTGGTGGTAAACACAGTTTACAATACAGTGCAGCCGTTGTACACTTTCTAATACACTTCAGGCGGTGTACACAGTATCTAATACAGTGTACTGTGGTGTTGCAAAACAAAAAATACATCATGTCCGGAAGGCCACGAAGGAGAGGCAGACACTCACAGGCCACTAAAAGAGAGCAAACAGCCTCTGTGTCTACAGTCAACAGTGGTGGTTGTGGAAATGGTGCATCCTCTGCAGGTGGCCATGGGGTACGCTTGTCATTTTTTGCTGCTAGCTGTGTTATTGAGCCACAACATGCAGAAGAGTTGGTGGAGTGGATAACGAAGGCGTCCTCATCCTCCTCATCCTCTGTTAACCAGGCTCAGCGTAGTTTGCCTTCCAACGCAGCTGCCAAAGCAGCCTATTTCACCGGATCCTTGTCCACGGTCACTCCTTCTGTAGCCCCATCATCATGCACGGAGGAATCCCCAGAATTATTCAACCACAGTGTCGGTTATATGCTGCTGGAAGATGCGCAGTGGTTTGAAGGCTCTGATGTTGGTTCACAGGTTGAGGAAGGGAGTAACGTGAGCCTAGAGAGAGGGGGTGCCACAGAAGGACAAGAAACTGGCAGTCATGTTCCCCCAGCTGCAGCATACTGCCAAGTTTGCTCCTGTGATGGGGAGGGAGGGGATGATGAGGTCACCGACTGTACTTGGGTGCCTGAGAGAAAAGAGGAGGAAAGTGAGGAAGTGAGTCAGGATGCCCTCTAGGGGAAAGCTTAAGGGCAGCCACCCTATTGCATCACACCACAGAGCTGCGCAGGTGCAGGGCGCTGCTGACTCCCCGCTGACTTTTAAAAGTTCCTTGGTGTGGGCCTTTTTCCAAACGTGTGCAGCAGATCGCACCGTTGCTGTTTGCAACCTATGTCTGAAGCGGATCAAGCATGACCAGTACAGCAGCCGCTTGGGCACCACATGCTTGAGCAGACATTTGAAGACCTGCCATGCAGTCTGTTGGCAACAGCACTTGAAAGACCCACATCAAAGAAAAAGACGGACTGTTCCTTGCTCCTCATCTGGGATCTCCAACCCTACAATACCTCCAGTCCTCTCAAAAACCTGTACTGAGAGGAATGAAGGTATAGCAATAGGTGTCCCAAGTCCTTGCAGCCAATCTGCTAGCAGTACACCGCCAATAGCACTGTAACTGCTGCCTTTTCAGCTGGTAGACTCTGCCCCCTTTTGTGAATTTGTGGGCTGTGCTGTACTTCAGTGGCAGGTTCCAAAACGCCATTTATTTTCATGGAAGGCCATTCCGACTCTCTACTGGCATGTGGAAGGCAATGTTTTGACCTCGTTGGACAAGGCGGTCAGCAGTAAGGTTCATATTACCGCTGACTTATGGTCCAGCAGGCATGAGCAGGGACGTTACCTTTCCTTAACGGCGCACTGGGTAACTCTGCTGGCAGCTGGGAAGGATGCAGGACAGGGTTCAGTGTTGTTGCAGACAATGGCACCAACCTTCTCTCCACTCTCTGACAGGGACGCTTGACCCATGTTCCATGTTTGGCACACATCCTGAATTTGGGGGTGCAGTGGTTCTTGAGCAGGTATCCAGGCTAGCAAGATCTCCTGATGCAGGCCAGAAAAGTCTGTGGTCATTTCTGCCGGTCATACAATGCCAGTGCTCGGCTGGCTGACATTCAAAGGGAATGCAACCTGCCCACCAACCGCCTCATTTGTGACATGCCCACCAGGTGGAACTCAATGTTGGCAATGCTGCAGCAGCTGCACACACAGCAGAGGGCCATCAATGAGTACCTGTGTGAGTATGGCACCAGGACAGGGTCAGGGGAGCTTGGCTTCTTTTCACAACGCCAGTGGCTACTGATCAAGGATGCATGCACTGTCCTGTCACCATTTGAGGAGGCCACAATGATGGTGAGCAGCAACAATTCATGCATCAGTGACACTGTCCCTCTTGTCTTCCTGCTGGAGCACACACTGTGTGGAATCATGGACAGGGCACTTGAGGCAGAACAGCGGGAGGAAGAGGAGGATTTCTTTTCCTCTCAAGGCCCCCTTTATCCAGATAACATTCCTGCAGGCCCCCCAAACACACAGGGAGAAGATGAGGAGGAGGAGGATTGTGTCAGCATGGATGTAGAGGATAACACTCAGCAGCAGTCTTTAAGGGATGGTTTTCAGTCCCCAGAAACCCAAGGAGTTGTACGTGGCTGGGAGGAGGTAGTTATGGATCATGTGATCCTTAGTGATCCAGAGGACACAGAATCGAATGCCTCTGCAAACTTATGCTGCATGGTCTCCCTGATTCTGCAAAGGCTGCCAAAGGACCCTAGGATTCGTGGTATAAAGGAGAGGGATCATTATTGTCTGGCAACCCTTGTTGATCCACGTTAAGGTTGCAGAACTCACCCTGCCTTTGCAGAGGGAGCAGAGGATGAAACATCTTCAGGTGGCCTTGAAGAAAGGTTTGTGCAACGCATTTCCAGACCCTGGGAGGTTCCCATTTCCTGGTGTTGGACAACGTGTTGCTGAGGCTTCGTTCAGTCAGAGAAAGAGCAGTGGAGAAGGTGGCCATCTGACCAATGCTTTTAAACAATTTTTTAGTCCTCAGCACCAATTTTCAAGCAACCAACGCCAGCGTCTGCATTACATGGTGCAGGAATATCAAGGGGTAAGAGCAGACTTGGAGACCTTTCCAACAGAGCATCCCCTGGGTTACTGGGTCTTGAGGATGGACCACTGGCCAGAACTTGCTCAATATGTAATTGAGCTACTGGCCTGTCCTGCATCCAGCGTGCTTTCTAAACGCACTTTCAGTGCTGCTGGAGGGTTTGTAACAGATCAAAGAGTGTGCCTGTCCACAGACTCCGTTGATAGGCTCACATTCATAAAAATGAATCAGTCTTGGATCAGCAGCTATCAAGCACCTGATAGTAGAGTAGAGTATATAGTGCCTGGCCCCCCCCCCACGCCATTTTAAAAAAAAATTTGGTGCGGGGTTCCCCTTAATATTCAAACCAGACCTGAAGAACCTGGTATGGATTTTGGGGGGGGGGCATCCATGCCATTTTTTTTGTATTTTTATCTATATTGCTGGGATCTGACAATACATTACAGCCGCAAGCAGTTTTAGATTACATTTTTTCCTTTAGAAATGTCATTTTGCTGTGGCACTGTTATAAACATTGGAAAGATCCGCTACTTTACAGGCTTACTAAGGACACCCCCCGGCTTGATATTTAAAGGAATATTTCATTTTTATTGTTTCACTTTAAGCATTATTAAAATCACTGCTCCCAAAAAAACAGCCTTTTTTAAAACTTTTTTTTTGTATTGATACATGTCCCCTGGGCAGGACCCACGTCCCCAAACACTTTTTATGGCAATAACTTGCATATAAGCCTTTAAAATGAGCACTTTTGATTTTTCACGTTCGTGTCCCATAGACTTTAATGGTGTTCGCGTATTAGCACTAATTTTTTGCCTGTTCGCATGTTCTGCTGCAAACCGAATGGCTGTATGATGAGTTATTTTAAAGGGGACAGCAAATTTACACTGTTATACAAGCTATGCGCTCACTACATTACATTGTAGCAAAGTGTAATTTCTTCAGTGTTGTCACATAAAAAGATATAATAAAATATTTACAAAAGAGGGCGCATGCTCGGGGCTCCAAGATGGCCGCCTAAGCCCGGAGCTCTGCATTACCCCAGACCTACGGCACACACAGCTCCTCTCACAGCAACCCAGGACAGTCACCAATGGGACACCCCAGCCCTTGAGGTCCCCATGCACACCTCTGGATGTCCAGACCGGCTGCCAGACGAGATCTCGGGCCGCAATTCGACTCGTCAGCATGGGGTGGGTGTACCAAGATGGCCGCCACCACTGCAGCAGCACAGCCACACTCAGCCTACACATAGGGATCCCAGGATCAGAGGCAAGTCTTAGCCCCAGTAACCCTCATCTACTCCCAGGTAATCCATGGGAGTACCTAGCTCCCCCTGGCTCCCTCTCCAGCCTCCACAGAGTCTCTGCTGGGCCACGCCATGGAGGACTATACGCTTTCTCTGGTCGGGCCTTCCCAAACCCATCTGCTTGCGACCCCATCCCCAGGCTTCCCAGACCAGGACTCGGCTACACCGACAGCGGACCTATCCCTAAAGCTCTCTGACCTCCTAGAGAGGGGGCTAGCCAACACGGCGGCTGAAATCACAAGAGACATTAAATCTGATTTTCAAAACCTGGGATCCAGAATTGAGGTCATAGAAAACAAACTGGACATTACGGTATCCAGAACCAATCATAATTCGGCCCACATTCAGGTCCTTCAGGGCCAGCTTCAAACAGCCCTTTCCGGAATCGATGACTTGGAAAACAGGTCCCGAAGATATAACTTCAGAATCCGGGGTCTTCCTGAGACCATCATGGACATTTCCAAAGCAGTCCATGAGCTTTTCAAGGATCTAATCCCAAATACCCCCCTTCACCGCCTGGAGTTTGACAGAGTTCACAGGGCCCTGGGACCCCCCCAGAAACGATGGATCCCCTAGGGACGTAATCGTTAAGCTACACTTCTACACCATAAAGGAAGAAAACATGCAACAATCACGCACCTAGCCAATGGTGACATGCCAGGGCCATCAAATACAAATCTTTGCAGATCTCTCCCCCTCAACAATTCAAAAGGGGAGCGCTCTCAAACCGCTCCTGACAGTCCTCTCACAACAGGACATTAAATATCGATGGCCTTCCCATTTGCTGTAAAATTTACACTGAAGGGCAAGACACACTCTTTCTCAAACTTGCCAGCTGGCGAAAAGCTCTTCTTAAACCTCAAGCTTATCTTGCAGGAAGTGTCCATGGACTTTACCACCTCATCCGTAGGCTCTACCAATCGTCCTCCCCAGCAAGCCCGGTCTCCCCCGTCTGGAACAAAGGAAAGACCAAGAGATCCAAAGATGGCAGGCCTCCCTAAGACTGCAACTTGAGTCAACATATACCCTACTAGGGATGGGCTGTCTGTTCGGGTCGAACATGAGTTCGACTTGAACATTGGCTGTTCGCCCGATCGCTGAATAGCGAACAATTTGAGGTGTTCGAGCCAAATTCGAAAGCCGCGGAACACCCTTTAAAAGTCTATCGGAGAAATCAAAAGTGCTAATTTTAAAGGTTAATATGCAAGCTATTGTCATAAAAAGTGTTTGGGGACCTGGGTCCTGCTCCAAGGGACATGTATCAATGCAAAAAAAGTTTTAAAAACGGATGTTTTTTCGGGAGCAGTGATTTTAACCCTTTCATGACTAGGCCTATTTTTGACATTTGGTGTTTACAAGTTAAAATCCGTATTTTTTGCTAGAAAATTACTTAGAGCCCCCAAACATTATATATATATTTTAGCAGAGAATCAAAATGGCGATTGTTGCAATATCTTATATCACACGATATTTGTGCAGCGGTGTTTTAAACGCAACTTTTTGGGAAAAGGGACACTCATGAATTAAAAATAAAAACAAACAGTAAAAACAGCCCAATTTTTTGTATAATGTGAAAGATGATGTTACACCGAGTAAATAGATTTCAAACATGTCACGCTTTACAATTGCACGCACTCGTGGAATGGTGACAAACTACGGTACCTAAAAATCTCCATAGGGGACGCTTTATTTTTTTTTTATGGTTACCAGGTTAGAGTTACAGAGGAGGTCTAGTGCTAGATTTATTGCTGTTGCTCTGATGATCGCAGCGATACCTCACATGTGTGATTTGAACACCGTTTACATATGCGGGCGCGACTTCCGTATGCGTTTTCTTTGCTGCGCGAGCTCGCGGGAACGGGGGCGCTTTAAAATGTTTTTTTTTCTTATTTATTTTATTTATTTTTATATTAATAAATTGTGTTTAAAAAAAAAAATTGATCACTTTTATTGCTGTCACAAGGGATGTAAACATCCCTTGTGACAGTAATAGATGGTGACAGGTACTCTCTAAAAGACCCCCGATCCCTCCTTTGCACTTCAAAGTATTCAGATCGCCATTTTCTGCAATTCTGAATACTGTATATCTTTTTAAAACTGGCCATTGGCAGCCGAGTAAACGGGAAGTGACGTCATGACGTCACTTCCGTGTTTATAATTAGGAGGCTGGAACGAAGCCACTCACGGCTTCGTTCCAGACTGTCACTAGCCGCCGGAGGTGGCGGATTGGTGATCAGGCCTCCCGGTGGAACAGGAGGCCCAGTAAGAGCGGCAGGACTCGGCGGGAGGGGGGGCGTCCCCTCCCGCTCCTCCGGTATAACAGCCGAGCGGCTTTTAGCTGCATCAGTTGTTATACCTGGAAAGACGATCGCCGGCTCTAAAAAACAGTACTGGGATGATGCCTGCAGCTGCGGGCATCATCCCGGTATAACCCCCGAAAGCCGAGTAAGCTCGGCGGGGTTAATAATGCTTAAAGTGAAACAATAAAAGTGAAATATTCCTTTAAATTTCATACCTGGGGGTGTCTATAGTATGCCTCTAAAGTGGCGCATGTTTCCCGTGTTTACAACAGTCCGAGAGCAAAATGACATTTCTAAAGGAAAAGAAAGTCATTTAAAAGTACTAGCAGTATCGCTGGCAGTTATAATGAATTGCCGGGTCTCTGCAATACTCATAAAAGTCATTGAAAAAAACGGCCTGGGATTCCACCACAGTGCATTACCAGGCCCTTTGGGTCTGGTATGAATATTAAGGGGAACCCCGAACCAAAATAAAAAAAAAAAGATGCATGGGGTCCCCCCAAATTCCATACCAGGCCCTTTAGGTCTGGTATGGATATTAAGGGGAACCCCGTGCCAAAATTTTTTAAAAAAAATAGCCCGATACAACCCCAAATTCCTCCACGCATATTACCCAACATTTTACCTAGCGAATGCAGCAAACAAGACCAAGGGGGTAGCAATCTTATTCCCTAAGCATAGTAAATTCTCCCCAATCGCGGACTACAGAGACCCAGAGGGAAGATTTCTCCTAGTAAAGGGAACTGTGGAGGGAGAGTTATACTCCATAGTATTCTACTACACCCCCAATAAGGGACAGACTAAGTTCTTCCAGTCTCTCTTCAAAACCTTGGAACCCCTCTTGGAGGGCACGTTCATCTTTGGAGGGGACTCAAACATTGCTTTTGACCAGGGGCTAGGTAGGTCCAAACCCCCTATGGCCCAGTTGACCCACCCCACTAAGGCGAGTCTCAAAATAGCTAGACTCCTTAACTCTCAAAGCCTTGTTGACATTTGGAGGGAACTGAATCCCTCGAAACGAGACTATACTCACTATGCCTGCCCCCACCAGTCCTATGCCAGGATTGACCATATCCTAGTTTCCCCAAGCCTCATTCCATCCACCCAAAAATCGACCATCAAAGATACAGTCTGGTCAGATCATTCAATGGTAACGCTCTCCCTAAATACCACTCAAGTCAACCGGGAACGCACTGGCTACTAAATAAATTGCTCCTTAGTGACCCCATCAAAACTAAAGAAATAGATAACTCCTTAAAGGAATACTTTAACCTGAATGACGTTAATGATATTTCCCTGGAGACTTTGTGGGCAGCCCACAAAGTGACCATTAGAGGCAAAATAATCCAACTGGCGACCCAAATCAAGAGAGAGTGACAGATGGACATTATCAAATTAGAAAAAACTTTGCAACCCTAAGGACTAAACGTAAGAAATGTCCTAACTAAGGCCTCAATAGAACAGTTAGACGCAGCTGGGTTAAAGCTCAATCTAGCTCTCATGGCAAAAGCGGAGAAACACATTCGCTAAAGATTCTAACAAAAATTCTTGCCAATCGCCTAGCTTCCTTCATTAGTCGGTACATCCACAAGGACCAAGTGGGATTTATCCCAGGCAGACAGGGGCCGGACCAAATCAGAAGGGCCATAGACATCATTTCCCTACTACAATCTAGCTGGGATAAGGGCCCCAAACAAGAAGGAATGCTACTATTCCTTGATTTACATAAGGCTTTTGACTCACTCGCCTGGCCTTATATTTTCACCCTCATGGAGCACTGGGGATTTGGCCAGCACTTCATGGGGGTTCTCCACTCCCTCTACTCCTCCCCGAAAGCTCTGATATGCCTCCAGGGACATTACTCAAAACCCTTCAGTATAGCTAGTGGCACTAGACAAGGGTGCTCACTGTCCCCCTTAATTTTTGCTATTGCGATTGAGTCCTTGGTGATCGCAATACGCTCCAACCCCAAGATTCAAGGGGTAACTTGCAGCTTTCAAACCCATAAATGAGGCTTATTCTCCGACAACATGCTGCTATTTATTTGTCACTGATCACAACCCTTCCCAATCTCTACAACTGTTGAACAAATTTACAGCTGTCTTGGGCCTCCGGGTAAACTACTCTAAATCCCATGCTCTAAACATTTCTCTTAAACCAGAAACAGTTACAGCATTGAAAAGCTCTTTCGAGTTTGAGTGGAGCAACTCCTCTATTAAGTAATAGGGATGAGCTTTCTGTTTGGGTCGAACATGAGTTCGACTCAAACATTGGCTGTTCGCCCGAACAGTATGGGCCATTCAAGCCAAATTCGAGCTGCCTGCACATCGGACCCATGTAGTGTGTTGTTGGCGTGGACAGAGAGAGAGTGTCATTTAGATTGAGCAGGCAGGCAGGTTATTTAGTTAGCTGCAGCGTATTTAACATATACATATACAGACAGTCTCGTATATATATATATATATATATATATATATATATATATATATATATATATATATATATATATATATATATATATATCCGCTGTATCCAGTTTAGCTATATCTGACTGCAGGCCGTTCCTGGTTTACTTTTTCTAATATACTTCAGGCGGTGTACACAGTACACAGTACCGTGCACCCATAGAGAAGTTGCTACTACTTTTCAGGTGGCGTACACAGTACACCCATAGTTGTTATTACACTTCTGTTGGTGTACACAGTACCGTGCACCCATAGTGCAGTTGCTACTACTTTTCTGGTGGTGTACACAATACAGTACATCCATACTTGTTATTACACTTCTGTTGGTGCACGGTACACAGCACCGTGCACCCCTGGTGCAGTTGCTATTAGACTTCTGGTGGTGTACACAATACCGTTCACCCCTAGTGCAGTTGCTACTACTTTTCTGGTGGTGTACACAATACAGTACACCCATTGTTGTTATTACACTTCTGTTGGTGTACACTGTACCGTGCACCCCTAGTGCAGTTGCTACTACTTTTCTGGTGGTGTACACAATACAGTACACCCATAGTTGTTATTACACTTCTGTTGGTGCACGGTACACAGTACCATGCACCCCTAGTGCAGTTGCTACTACTTTTCTGGTGGTGTATACAGTACACAATACATACAGTACACCCATCGTTGTTATTACACTTCTGTTGGTCTACACAGTACCGTGCACCCCTAGTGCACTTGCTACTACTTTTCTGGTGGTGTACACAGTACACAATACAGTGTAGTGTGGTTTTGCTAAACAAAATTTACAGCATGTCTACAGTCGACAGTGCTGGCCGTGGACATGGTGCATCCTCAGCACGTGGCCATGGGGCACGCTTGTCCTTTTTTTCTGCAGCTGGCCGTGTTATTGAGCAACAACATACAGAAGAGTTGGTGGAATGGATAACAAAGCCCTCCTCATCCTCCTCATCCTCTGTCACCCAGGCTCAGAGTAGTTTGCCTGCCAATGCAGCTGCCAAAGCAGCCTATTCCATCGGCTCCATGTCAACAGTCACTCCTTCCCTAGCCCCACCATCACGCGGGGAGGAGTCCCCCGAACTATGCGACCTCAGTGTTGGGTACATGCTGCAGGAGGATGCGCAGCGATTTAAAGTTTCCGATGATTGTACCCAGGTTGAGGAATGGAGTAACGTGAGCCTAGAGAGAGGGGGTGCCCAAGAAGGTCCAGAACTTGCTCAATATGCAATTGAGCTACTGTCCTGTCCTGCATCCAGCGTTCTTTCGGAACGCACATTCAGTGCTGCTGGAGGCTTTGTAACCGATCACAGAGCGCCTGTTGATCGGCTCACATTCATAAAAATGAATCAGTCTTGGATCACCAGCTACCAAGCACCTGATGCTGATGTAACCGATTGATTTTTCTATGGATGTGGGATCCCTTGAAGACTGTATATGCTGAGTGACTATCCTATTATGCTGAGTGACTATCTTATTCCTCCTCAATCTTCATGATGGTAGCTTCTAGGAATATTTTCGGTTCAGGGCACCACCACCACTGCCTAAGGCCCAATTTTTCTTCCCCTGTTTAACAGGGTGTGTAATTACAATTTTTGATCTAATATTTCACAGCAGGGACTGTTCCTGCACTCAACAAAAGTATCTGTGAGGCTTTACAGTGTTGTGCCACCACCACCGCCTAAGGCCCAATTTTTATGCCCCTGTTTAACAGGTGCGCATAATTAAAATTTTAAATAAATAAAATAGTGGCGCTATAAATGACATGAATCATTTAAATCATACTGAATCACATAATTTGTAGTGATAGCTTGCGATATAAAATACAACAACATTTAGTGTTATTGCTATACCAATAAATATCCATGATATTTCCAAATAACTCTGCCTTTCCTTTAGTGACCAGAAAAATAAAAATAAAACAAATGATAAATCTAATATAAATGTGAATAAGCAGTTTGTGCAATATTATAAAGGTAAACTGATGAAACAAAGTCCATGCAGGATGATGTGCATCAAAAATGTGAATCTGAAACAGCAATCTTCCTATGCCATAAAAGTCTCCTCCTCCACATTGGTTGTGATTGTGATCCACTCATATGGAGCCGCACTCACCAGAAAATATTGCCTTGCACTCTCATGCTCGGCGTGTAGGCAATATTGAAGCCCCCCAGGGGGCTGCTCAGGATAAATGGAGTTGCGTGCACAGCAAATGGAGCTCTTTAATTAACAGCAGTCCTCATCATGAAGAGGTATACCACCATGAAAAGAAATAATGCCTCCAATAGTGTGATAACGTTTAAGAGCATTTATTGAAATACACAAACAAGATCTTCTACTATTGTACTCACATTCTAAAAATGTTAAAATGGCATAAAAAGTGAACCCCCTGTGACTGATAGTGGCAATGTACTATGGTCACGGTGGACCCAGGATGCAGCATTTAGATCTCACCCCTCCCCTTGTTGGATCCTCAGCAATATGAGGTAGTCACAGCCGACCAGTGCAGAGCGCAATACGTCACACATTACAAACAGATGCTGGGTTGCCGTACAGCCATGCCCCCGACATGTTTCGTCATACCGACTTCTTCACAGAAGAATCCTTTGAAGAAGTCGGTATGACGAAACATGTCGGGGGCGTGGCTGTACGGCAACCCAGCATCTGTTTGTAACGTGTGATGTATTGCGCTCTGCACTGGTCGGCTGTGACTACCTCGTATTGCTGAGGATCCAACGAGGGGAGGGGTGAGATCTAAATGCTGCATCCCGGGTCCGCCATGACCATAGTACCTTGCCACTATCAGTCACAGGGAGTTCACTTTTTATGCCATTTTGTTGCTTGCCACGTCACCTGCCACACGTACCAGATTGACGCTTGCCACATCACCTTCCACACGTACTGGATTGTCGCTTGCCACGTCACTTGCCACTGCTGCTGATCCCACTGTGAGGAGCCCAGTGTTCTGCTGAAAAAGGTCCCCCATTGGACAGTGTCCGCCCTGTACGCCGAAAGTCTCCGAACATCAACAGCGGGAGCGTGTGGCACAATGTACTCTGAAGTGCAGGCGTCGTGTAGAGCTCATGAACAGCTTTTCATGTTCGGAGACTTTCGGCGTCTCCTTTGTCCTCCGTACTGCACAAGCGATGCGCCTGCGCAGTACAGGGTGGACAGTATCTGATGGGGGACCTTTCTCGGCGGATCCTCACAGTGGGATTCGCAGCAGAGCAGGCGGAAGAGGCTGGCTGGTGGGTGGCAATTTGCCGCCGCCTGAATGTGCCGCCTGGAACCATGGCTCCATCGGGTCCCATGGTAGGGCCGGCCCTGGTTGAACTTCCCTCCCATGTACCAGAAGCTAGAGTCTGACCTGAAAAACTGGGCTAGAGGGGAGCTATCCTGGCTAGGTAGAATACACTCCATAAAAATAACGCTCCTCCCCAGACTGCTTTACCTTTTCAGATCCCTCCCAATCAACATAAGGAAAGATCATTTGAAATCTTTTCAAAGCAAAGTCACTAAATTCATCTGGGGGGATTCAGGCCACAGGATACCCCAAAAAACCCTATTCCAACCTAGGACACAGGGTGGGTTGGGTCTACCATGCCTGCTATGGTATTTTTCAAGCAGCAAGAATAGCTCAAATATCCACCGTGTACTCCAGACTTGAAAAAGTTGACTGGGTTCAAATAGAGAGACAGGCAAATAGAAAGCATCTCCTAGGGACACACGTAACCCTGTGATTGCCCCTGGTGTTAACCCATTCCCTGCCAGTGTCATTAGTACAGTAACAGTGCATTTTTTTAGCACTGATCACTGTAATAATTTCGCTGGTTCCCAAAAAAGTGTCAAAAGTATCACTTAGTGTCCGATTTGTCCGCCGCACTGTCGCAGTCCCACTAAAAATCACTGATCGTTGCCTTTACTAGTAAAAAATAAAAATAAATAAAAATTCCTTAAAAATATCCCATAGTTTGTAGACGCGATAACTTTTGCACAAATCTATCAATATACGCTTATTGGGATTTTTTTTTCACTAAAAAATATGTAGCAGAATACATATTGGCCTAAATTGATGAAGAAATTAGATTTTTTTACATTTTTTTATTGGATATGTTTTATAGCAGAAAGTAAAAAATATTGTTTTTTTTTTTTCTAAATTGTCGCTCTTTTTTTGTTTATAGCGCAAAAAAAAACCGCAGAGGTGAATAAATCCCGCCAAAAGAAAGCTCTATTTATGGGGAAAAAAGGACGCTAATTTTATTTGGGTACATCATTGCATGATCGCGCAATTGTCAGTTAAAGTAACGCAGTGCCGTATTGCAAAAAATGGCCTGGTCATGAAGGGAGTAAAATCTTCCGAAGCTGAAGTGGTTAAGCCCACTGTCACTCAAAAAGTGTTGTGGATGATTGGATCAGACACTGATTGCACTATCCTTCTAATCAATCCGGTTTTAATTTTACTCTTGTGGCCAAGTCTGGGGAGATTGGGTACACTCCCATGGACCTTAAACTTCTTGAACCGAGTTCCAGTCAGAAAACACATTTAACATTATAAAAGCGGCGTTCTACATAAAAATGGAACTTCCGCTTTTCGGAACCCTCCCCCCCTCCGGTGTCACATTTGGCACCTTTCAGGGGGGTGCAGATACCTGTCTGCTGGGAACACACAGCTCCCAGGAGAGAGCGGGGACCACTTGGGATGCGCAGCGCGACTCGCGCATGCGCAGTAGGGAGCCGGGAAGTGAAGCCGCAACGCTTCACTTCCTGATTCCCTCACCTAGGATGGCGGCGGCAGCTGCCGAGAACCAAGCGGGTTCTCGGCGTCCCCTGCTGACATCGCTGGACCCTGGAACAGGTAAGTGGCCATGTATTAAAAGTCAGCAGCTGCAGTATTTGTAGCTGCTGGCTTTTAATTTTTTTTTTTTGGCGGTGTGGGTGGACCCCCGCTTTAAGCTGCATTCAATACCTTTTCAGGTCTGTTGCTAGGGGGTCCCTCGTAATCTGCCTCTGCCTCTCCAAGGTGCCTGACGTCATTTCCCTCGGCGCCCGTCCTAGCTAGTGCTCCTGGGAGATGTCCATCATCATTTCCCAGGAGTCACTGGGCAGCGCCGAGGGCTGTAATTTCGTTACGTTGTCATAAAAATGGGGCGGGACCTTCCTCCATCGCCGCCCATTGTTATGGCAACGTTACAAACAATCGGCGCTACGGTTGCCGCTAAATCGCACATGCGCGAGATTGAGAGGTGCGTGCTGGTTACCCAGCACGCACCTCTCCCTGTATATAAATACTATTCCCTTTCTAAAGAAAGAGGCAAAACCATATAACAAGGACCACAAAGATGGGCGGCAGGGTGGGATGCTCCTTTCTTCCTTGCTGTCAAAAATTGAATTACATTAACTATGCACTTTCTTTTTCTTTAATAAGTACTTGCTGCCAGAACCATTACCTTTAGCATGTGACACCTCCCTTAACCAATCACAGGTAAGTGTGCACATTTGACATTACTACAATTTTTTCCCGAAGTTTCTCAGTCAATCACAGTCCCATACAGGGCCGAAACTAAGAGGGAGGATGTGCCCTGGATGCCACATTGGGGGAGGGAACCGTTATGGTTGCCACCTGTCCAGGCTTTCGCTGTGACATTTGGAAGATTTGATTTAAATCCCAGCGTCTCAGCGAATCTGTGCTGCATCCCAGAGCCCAGTGCCGGGTTCCGGCACTGAGCTCCAGTAACTGGTCTGACAGGGACATGCTAGTGTGGGTGCCCAGCTGGAACACCTGCCCCGCATTTCTTGTGGGGTGTCTGGAAAGTGTCAACCACCGTGGTACCGCTATCTGCACCTCTGGCAGCCGACATCTCTACCCACCGCCTGCCTGTAAAACACACTCCAGAGGACTGAAGACGCCTTCTCCTCGACTCTGACATTCTCTTGTACACAGACAGGAGCAAGGGGAGCCGGGGAGGGGGGACACTGCCTTGCATGAGCCACGCAGACCTGAGGTCTGCATTGAGTTTATTGTTGATGGAGACTTGGGGGGGAGGTGGTGGGAAAGTGGTCACAGTGACCAGGAAGGGGGAGGGGAATGGAGGGGGGTAGGTAAGAATGCACACTTAGAGGAGTGATTTGGTAGAAGGAACCAGGGGTAAAAGGATATGTGCTGGGGGACACTTTGCGTGGGGAGGGGACTTGTGCTAGAAGGTAGGGTGGAAGAGGGGGCACATATGTGCGGGGGGGGGGTGCTTTGGGAACTGAATGGGCTTGTGCTAGAAGCTAAAGTGAGGGGCAGATGTGTGTTGAGGGGGGTTGGGAAAAGTGTGGGCTTGTGCTGGAAGGAGGAGTGGGGGGGGGGGGGGGGCGGATTTGAAATCCCCCCACCTTCTAGCACAAGTCTTCTCTCCTCCCAAAGCAAATCAGTTCTAGTAAATGGCACCCCCACCACCCCTCCTGCACAGGTTTCATGTATTTCTACTGACTCCCCCCCTTTTATCTCCACTACAGCACTTCCAGCTTCCCTCCTCTCCTCTCTCGCCAGCTGCTGCGGGGGGGGTTGGTGTGTCATGATGGAGAGCAGGGAAAGGGGCTGGGAAACATGTAATTTACTGACCCCTTCCTTTTCTGAGTGAACTCAGTGAGTGATCAGTACCGATCACTCACTGAGTTCATTCATAACTGAAGCATAGTAAACTGTGTTTATATTGTAAAAAGTATATAAAACATAAAATTGTAAAAATTTATATAAAAAAAAAAACTACTGACACCATCCACTGTTCTATTGACACAGTCCACTGCACACCTTCTACTGCCCTACTGACACCGTCCATTGCCCTACTGACACCGTCCTCTGCCCTACTGACCGCAGCATGTCACTATTACCAAAACTTTGAAATACCTTATATATTATTCTTACCATCCTTTGATTGATTTATGTGTAATATTAGAACTTCTCTCTCTAGGCAGGGGGCTGGGGGTGTGTGTATGGAGAACTTCCCCCTCAGGTGGGGGGGTGCTAAACTGAGTCTTTGCCCCAGGTGAAATAATGCCTAGCTTCGGCACTGGTCCAATAGGAGGGAATAGTGCTAATTTCTTTGCCCCCCCCCACCTTATATTACAGTTTTCTGACGGATTATATATTTTTGGTTCAATTATTTTACATTTTTTAAACATAAAATACACTTTGGAGGAAATTATCACATCTTTTTTCTGATAGAATGTATACTTTTGGAGTGATTATCATTCATTATTTTTTCTGGCATAATGTACACTTTGGGGCAATTATTTTTTATGTTTTTGACATGGGTCATCTTTATAAAGTTGCAAATGTGATAGCCCCTAAAAAAATGCAGATGAATTATGGTTATTTCTTATAAAACACATTAAGTGGGAAGATTCCCCTGCACATTTACCAAATAAAGTGTATGTCAACTCTATGAACTTCTGTTTTCTCCATTGTGGTATGGTAAAGTAACCATTGAAAGTGCTTTGTTTTATCTGTTTAAAAAAAACAACTGCTAACCCTGGTACAAATCCTGTGAGTTTGCAAGTTCCTGTGCTCCCTACATGCCATTTTTTCATAAATCCCGAGTAGTATTATCAGCCCTGCCCAGTTCTCCTCTGTGGACTAAAGAACACTTCACCCCTATGTTTTGTAAATGAGAAGGGGGCTTTCTGTTAGACATGTCCAATACAAATTCGGACACATTTTTGGTTATTCGAAGATTCAGATGCATCCGAATCTCTGAATGAAATAGTAACAAATGGTAACGAATTTAGTTGAAATCCGTTAGAAAACGAATTTTAACGAATTACAACTTTTCAGAACAATTAGAATTCAGATTGGTTGGAAAAACGATCGACCTATTCAAATTCTGTGTGAATAAATAGCTGGTTGTTAAGCAGGGGACCGGAAAGGCGACCACCTGCGTTTTTAACAACCATCATCTGTCAAGGGGCTTCCCCACTGACAGATGAATATGAAGATAAAGAATACCAATAATTGCCCGGCAATAGAAAAATGTTAAAAAACAGTGTATGGTCTACCCCCAGTCCATATTAGGCCCTTTGGGTCTAGTATGGATTTTAAGAGGAACCCCATCCCAAATTTTTTTTAAAAAACAGCGTGGGGGTCCCCCCCAAAATCCACACAAGACCTTTATCCTAGCCTGGCAGGTCAGAAAAGAGGGGGGGGCAAGCGAGCCACACTGAACCATACCAGGCCACATGCTGTCAACATGGGGTGGCGGGTGCTTTGGGGCAGGGGGGCTCTGCGCCCTCCACCCCAAAGCACCTTGTCCCCATGACAATAGCCTCTTACCGACGACCCTGGACTGTGGTTGTCAGGGTCTGTGGGCAGGGGGCTTATCAGAATCTGGAAGCCCCCTTTAATGGTGAATGGTATCGTGTACATTGTACCTGTGCCCATTCACCCAAAAAGTATAAAAAAGTAAAAAACACAGGAATCAGTTTTTGACAAATCCTTTATTAAAAAAGAAAAAAATATATTGGCCCTCGATGTACATCCATCGTCCATCACTTCTGACATCGTATTACGTCATGTGATGTCAGGAGGGGGTGGTGACGTAACTGTGTGGCATGGCCCCTTCCCTTTATAAGAGCTGTCAAAGCGAAGAGAGGGCAGTTGGTGGTAGCCTCTTAGGAGGCGAAGCTTTTTTTGCCATTCTTCTATTTTTCAGGTTCGCAGGCGTTGTGATGGACATCGAGGGACATCATTTTTTTTCTTTTAACCACTTTAAGACCGGGCCTCTTTTTTAGATATGGTGTTTACAAGTTAAAAACAGTTTTTTTTTGCTAGAAAATTTCTTAGAACCCCCAAACATTATACATATTTTTTTCTAACATCCTAAAGAATAAAATGGCAGTCGTTGCAATACTTTCTGTCACACCGTATTTACGCAGCGGTCTTACAAGCGCACTTTTTAAAAAAAAAAAATCAACATTTTTTAATTAAAAAATAAGACAACAATAAAGTTAGCCCATTTTTTTTTATATTGTGAAAGATAATGTTACGCCGACTAAATTCATACCCAACATGTCATGCTTCAAAATTGCGCCCGCTCGTGGAATAGTTGACAAACTTTTACCCATAAAAATCTCCATAGGCGACATTTAAAAAATTCTACCGGTTGCATGTTTTGCGTTACAGAGGCGGTCTAGAGCTAGAATCATTGCTCTCGCTCTACCGATTGCGGCAATACCTCACATGTGTGGTTTGAACACTGTTTTCATATGCGGGCGCTACTCAGGTATGCGTTCGCTCTGCACGCAAGCTCAGCGGGACGGGGCGCGTTTAAAATTTTTTTCTTATTATTTATTTTACCTTTTACTTTTTATTTTTACACTGTTTTAAAAAAAAAGTGTCACTTGTATTCCTATTACAGGGAATGTAAACATAAACAAATTGGCCCTTTAAGAGCTATAGGTGGAAGTGAATTTTTGGCGTCGCTTCCTCCCTGCAGTGTCATGGAGACAGGTGGGGGCCATCTTCCCCTCACCCGTCTCAATGTCAGCCCAGGGGACAGATGTGATCACCTCCGCTGCTGCCGATGGCTCCGGTAAGTGGCGGAGGGCACCGGATCGCGGCGGGAGGGGGGCCCCGCTCCCACCACCGATAAAAGTGATCTCGTGGTCAAACCTGCCACAGAGACCACTTTTATATTGTAGATGACTGCCGGCTGAACACGGGGATACCGGAGTCATAGCAGCTAGCTGCTGCCATAACAACGATATCCATCCCCGTAGGGACGTATATCGGCGGTCGGCAAGTGGTTAATAAAGGACTTGTCAAAAACTGTTTCCTGTGTTTCTTACTTGTTGACACTTACCCGATATCCAATCACATGGGGGGGGGTTGGGTTCTTGTTAAAGGGGCTTCCAGATTCTGATAAGCCCACCACCCACAGACCCTGACAACCACAGCCCAGGGTGGTTGGGAAGAAGCCCTTGTCCCAATAAACATGGCGACAATGTGCTTTGGGCATGTTGAGGCCATGTGGCCTGGTATGGTTCAGGAGGGGGGTCACTCGCTCTACCCCCCACTTTCCTGACCTGCCAGGTTAAATGCTTAGATAAGGGTCTGGTATGGATTTTGGAGGGGACCCTATGTTGTTTTTTTTTTTATTTTGTTCTATTGCCCACTGATAGATGATGACACATGGTTGTTAAGGATGCAGGCGGCCGGCTTCCCAGCTCGCTGCTTAACAACCAGCTATTTCTTCGCCCAGAATTTATATCGGTCGAATGTTTTTCGACCAATCCAAATTCTAATCATTCTGAAAAGTTTCAATTTGTAACAAAATTTATAAATCAAACAAATTTTAAAGAAAACAGACCGAAATTTAACAAAAATGAAATTAATTCCAAAATCAAACTAAATTAATTCCATAATGAAACGAAATTTTTCTGCTCTGCATATGTCTAGACTAAGGCAGCCCATAGACAGTGCAAATTTCTTTCCTGCAATCATGGGTTGCAGAAAAGAGATTTGCATAATTCCCCCATGAACACAGACAGGGGAATCCCCCCTGCCAAGCAATTGTCTTTTCCCGGTGGGGGAGCGGGGGCATGTGAGGGAAACCATTCCCGCCTAGAGAAGACAGTGATTATCGCTAGTGGAATTAGCAGCCGATTGTGATAATCTGAAGAGAATCCGGCAGGCTTTTTGTACCCAAGTTGATCGATCGATCAACTTGGTACATTCAGCCTACCCATTAATGGTTTGAATCTTGGCGGTTCCTGCTGAACAGGCCGAGATTAACCATGTATGGTCGACCTAGGGTGACAACACTTCTCCATAGATACAGTACATTGAATGTTGACACCCTAGGACAGGAAATGTGCTAGCAGGTCGTTAAGTGAAAATACATTTTAAAAAAAGTCTGAAAAAGAAAACTAATGTAAGCACCTCATATATAAGGACTGGTGAGCTGCAATATATTACATTGTTCTTGGGTTTTAGTTGTTAACCCCCTCAATACCAGAATGTGGTAAAAATTAGATCACGTTGAGGTGTCTACTTTCCAAAAAGGGATAATTTTGTAGTGTGTACTGTCAAGGCTATTTTGTTTGACATGTTTTATAACAGAAAGTAAGGTGGTTATTAAATAACACCAATTCTTTTAACATAAAAATACTCCTGCCAAACATTAAACATTCACTGTACTTTTATCAGATTGACATTCACCGGGAATGCACATTTATTCATCAGAGATTTAAAATTTGCTGCGTTTGATGTGAGAAAAGATGTTCTAACTGTAATTCCTTGTAATTAAAAGGAATAGCTTGCTACATAAAATTTTAAAATATTAATGTTCCTTAAAGAGAAGATATTTAATACTCAACCTCTTCTGTTGCCTGTGCCACCCAGCAGCAGGGACCAGAAAATGGACACCATTTGTGTATCATGGGCAATGGTAGAGGTGATTATTAACTGTCTTCTTTGCAGGTAACTTTTCATTATTACCATCCACTTATTTTTAGTTCTCAAAACTAATTTATAATAACAAAAAACATTGTTTTTAAATCACTTACTTATAATTGCATCTTTTCTTTTTTTTCTTTTTTTTTTTTTTTTTTTTTTCAATGCTAGATACCTTATGTTCCAAACAGTCTAGGCAATTATATTTGAACACTCTCTGTAAAGGTGCAAATACTGTTGATAACCCTCTGAAATTATCCCTTTCCCAGGTGTTTGATACCATTAATCTACATGTTTTTTTCAAGAGTCCTTTTAGCTCTAACATCTTAGGGCAACATAATCAGACTTTGAGTGGAATGCAAATTATGTTTTGCTGAGTGGTGAGAGTGGGAGAAAAGGAAGAGCATTTGAAAACAGTGAAACTGTATATATTTCCTTTGAGTATGCCAGTAACATAGCTCCAGAAAACCATCAGTAAAAGAATGTCATAAAATGATGGCAGACATGAATTCCCTCAATGCAATGAAAACAAAATGAACATACATTGATGAATATTTTCATACATGTCTAAGTTTGGAAAAAAAATATTTTTATAGACTCAGCATACTCTGCTAGAATTTTTGACATTTGTTCTACATGTTTAGCGCTACCTCCTGCTGTGATTTATCTGTATAATTCAGTTGTTTGCTTGCAAAGGCCACATTTGATTTGAAATGAGATGTCTCATCTTTTATAGTGACTATACATAGCAGTGCCATTATAATAGGTCCCTTTCCCCAGAACTGCAGTCTAATCAGAATAAAGAGAATATCATCATTCATTTCATCATAAATATTCACAAAAATTGAAATGATATACACCTGTCAAACAGGTGTGGAAAAATTGGTCTTTGGGTGTAGGTGGTGCCTTCACACTGTAACCATATAGAGGTACTCTTGATAAAATCAAGAATTGGCCTTGCTGTCAAAAATTGAAATGATATGCACCTGTCAAACAGATGCAATAAAATTGGTCCCTGGGTGTTAATAGTGCCCATGAAACCAACACCAAAAAATTTCTTCCAGATGAAATCAACACCCACAAAGCTAGGCAGCCTAGACAGTCTTTCAGAGATTACAGATAAAGAAAGCACTTAATCAGCGACATCAGCATCAGGGGCTCGATAGCTGCTGCTAATCTAGGACTGATTAATTTTGATAAATGTCAGCCGGTCCACGGAGTCGGTGGACAGACGCTCTCTTAAATCTGTCAAAAAACCTCCAAAAGCACTGAATGTCCGTTCGGATAGCATGATGGATGCAGGGCAGCCCAGCAGCTCAATTGCATACTGGGCAAGTTCTAGCCAGTAGTCTATTCTCATGACCCAGTAACCCAGTGGATCTTTACCTGGAAAACTCTTAATGTCTGATTTTGCCCCTAGATAATCTCCCACCATATGATGCAGATGCAGCCAATGGGATGTGGAAGGAATCACTGAGGCGGCCAACTTCCCCAGCACTCTTCTCTTGACCAACAGAAGCCTCAAAATTATGTTTTCCACCAGACTGTAACCTTTCAGAGTCGGTAAAGGCATTACATAAACTCCTCTTTAAGGTGTCCTCAAGAGAATTTATCTTCTGCTCCCTCTGTGGGGACGGGATGAGTTCAGAGACATTCCTCTTGTAATGGTCAAGGAGGGTTGCCAACCAATAGTGATCCTTCATCTTGATGCCACGTATTCTTGGGTCCTTACACAGACTTTGAGGAATGAGGGAGCCCATGCACTGCAAGTTTGCGGAGGTAAGAGTAGCAGACTCCTCTGGGTCACAGAGGATTACAGTATCTGGAATTGCCTCATCCCAGCCACGTACTACTGCCAAGGGTTCTGCAGATGGAAAACCATCTCTTACTGTTTGACATATGTTTTCCTCTGCTTCAATGCCTCGAAAACTGGATGATCTACAGCGTTAAACATGTAGTAGTGCCATGAAATATACAGTGTTAAATGTGCAGTAATGCACTGAAATATATAGCGTTAAACGTGCACTAACGCAATGAAATATACTGCATTAAACGTGCAGTAATGCACTGAAATGTACTGCGTAAAACAGCAGTAACGCACTGAAATATACTGTGTTAAACACGCAGTAATGCACTAAAATATACTGAGTTAAACGTGCAGTAACACACAGAAATATACTACATTAAACGTTCATTAGCATGCTGAAATGCACTGCCTTAAACATGCGGTAACGCACTGAAATATACTGCATTAAACGTGCAGTAATGCACTGAAATATACTGTGTTAACTGCAGTAACGCACTGAAATATACTGAGTTAAACGTGCATTAATGCACTGAAATATACTGCGTAAAACGTGCAGTAATGCACTGAAATATACTGTGTTGAATCTGCAGTAGCTCACTGAAATATACAGTGTTAAATGTGCAGTTACGCACTGAAATATACTGCGTTAAACGTGCACTAACGCATTGAAATATACAGGCATTCAACCATTTCCGAGGTGTGCCTTATTTATTCCTGCATATCTTGACCTTTCATCAGTTTGGTTTGCTATAGCTTTCTAATCAAATACAGTTTATTACTGAGATTAGCTCTTTCATACACCTTTTGTAATTCTTTCCACAATTCTTTAGCAGTTCCACACTTACATAAATGTAAGATTGTGCTCTGAGCTTTTTGGTCTTTCTCTATTCACTCATCTGAACATGAACTTTCAAACACGTACTTACAAACGTATAAACACTACCATCTACTGGCTGAAGTATATATCTCTCCTAAATATTGATGTACAGTAGTTGTTGCACAAAATACAATTCTGTATTTCAGCAAATTCATCTGACAAACTTCCCCTAATTTGCTGTCAATAGGTTGGCTGTTATCTGTGGGGAAAATATTGTGCCATGAAATGTGAGCAGGGCTGTGTAATGATATCACGTACGGGACATGAAAAGCTGTAGCTAGCTGCCATCTTGTGTGGAAGTAGCCATGACAGTTTGGCTAATCATGTAACATTACAGAGAAATCTGAACTCCCTCCTCCCTCCTCCCTTGTCTTAGGAATTCAAAGCTTTTTAAGTTCAACAGAAAAGGTTATCTCAACAGAGAAAATAGAACCAGGCTAGGTCAGTAGAAAAATAGCGGTGTTGAAAGGGCAGAGCGTTCAGACCTGTCGTAAAACTGTCACCCTCTCCATTCAGAGACCTAACAGGCCCCGGTTGTAAATTGTCTGAATACACATCCAACTTAAAAACGTGGAATAAGTATGAAATTTCAGCATGTTTCATAACTTCTGACTTAGTAATAGCACAGTCATAATATGGACATATTTAGTTTCCTCAGATAATAGGTAACGTTTCAAGTCCAGACACCCCCATGTCAGGTCATATGGGAAACCCCTGGGACCACTTATTCCTCCAAAGCAGGCTATACATTATAGATATGGCATGTTTAGACTTGTTTTGAAGGAAATCTCAAGTTGAATAATAATATGGATATTTGGAGTCTGTAAACACTATAGATGCAGATATATGAATATGTATTACAAAATCTACCTGGGACGTGGTCATGAGTGTAGACCCCATCAACAGCAACCAACCCCTAAACAAGATGACCAGACGATTGGTTACTGGTCACTGTCAACACCCCCTTTGATTTGACAGAAAAGAGGAGATGCCAAGACAATGGGCAGTTCTCCTTTTACCATCCAAGAAGAAACATCTGCCAAGTCGAGAACCGATTACCTAGCTCATCGATCGAACTCTGATCAACCCTTGGACATTAATTGCAAGTATTCTTCCTTCCCAATTCTACCTTATTGCTCTGTGGCTGTATATTGTCTTTATCTTTTGAAACATCTTTTTTCTGTAAATGTTTTATTTGCATCAACTTTGACCTTTTCATAATAAACCCTTATGTTGAAAAATGTTAACCTTGTCTCTAAAGCTCTTAATGCAAGCTATAAATGAACCTGCCTCTTGAAGAGCGCTACTGTTGTAGAGTAAGACTCTGAGCAGACCTGTCTGTGGTGGCAGTGTGTGTGGCAGACGCTTATTCTAAAATTATAATTGGTATTGCTAAAATTACGAGTCTCCCCCGGCTCGGTCTTTTAAATGGGGATGGTGGCAGTTAAAGGGTTAATTGTGTAATTAGCCCCGTGATAATCACTCTCAGGCTGTTCGCACCTAGATTGTGGTCCCGCAAGCTGGAAAATCTCTGTGCTGGGTGCAGCTGAGAGTGGCATTGTTACGTAAGTGACAGCGTGGTGTAAGGTTGGAGCGGTCCTTCATTGCAAGTTAGCGAGGAGGCAGGGATCTGACACCCGCGTTCGTCACAGGCTGTATTTAGACATCATGCTGCCCTAGGAACACCTTAATGATAATGCCCTTCTATACAATCTCCACCCTTGTGTCGTGATTTTTTTAATAAAGCCTGCTACAAGAATGCACTGTTGGAAATGGCACATGGTCTGCTTAATATACAGAACTACTTTTCATCTTTTTCAGCTGTACAGATCAACAAACAATAGAAAACAAAGATACATTTTTGTTCCCTAATTTATAAAGAGCCTTCTGAATCCTCCCAACATCCTTATAGCCCTTTCACATGGGCATTCTGATCAGATCCCCCTTCTGGTCTTTCAGGCAGACCTGACTGGATCACTCCATGCAGCCCTATGGAGAGACAGACCTAAAAGAACTTGTGTGTGTGTACACCTACCTATCTCCAAGTCCATCCAGGTCCAGAAATAAAAACAGAAAAAGGACAGCATCTCTCCATTTTGCAGACCTAAACGTGATGGATTGGAGGTAGCCTGGTGTGAACAGACATCTGAGTCTGTTTACATCCAGCCACCCATAGAGCCGTTTATGGGTCTGTCCATATCCACTGGGAAAAAACTTAATGGGTACTGATGTAAAAAAAACTGACATTGCCCAATTTCGACTTCAGCAGGGCATTTACTTGTGTTTTTTTTTTTTTTTTTATAGTGATTGGAGCAAACTCCGCTTCATGTGAAAGGAACCTTGGCATGCCCTCACGCTACAGTTCTCTTTCTAAATGTAGTCACAAATGTCCAGAATTGAACAGGAGAGGTTCCTAGTTGATGAGGGTTCTTAAGGCAAATACAACCCTGTCAGGGAGCATCAGGTAATACAAATGAAATGATCTTGTGGGCTTTCCTGGTTAGCAATGACGACTTCTTGGTCTTGCCTATGGCCGATAACCTGAAAGGTCCAGGTTCAGGTGTGCTATGTGTGTACATATTTCTAGTTTATAGATTGTAAATATTCAGTGAAGTACGAGCTGCAGTTTCTATTATCATTCTGAAGTTTCTGAAAAAAAATTTACATTATTGCATGTACTAGAAGTGGTGGAGTAATTGTAAGCTGTCGTCTTCAGAAGAAAGGAGCAAACATAATACACTGGATGGAGTGAATGGCTCTGGAGTGACTGTTCTTTTATTGTAAATCTCCTTTTATGTGTACTGCAGTGGATAGGATTTTCAAACTCACCAGTGCCTAGCAGGTGGCAGGATTGAATAACAATCAACTCAATAATTGCAGACACTTCATCCAAAGCCAGAGTAGACAATAAATAAAACAGGATTGCTAGCAATCCTTGTAAGCTGCTTACACAATACAGATGTACAGCACTGAAAAGCAACGTAACAGATGCAGTTATGAGCATTGTGATTGCAAGGAACAATATGAGTATAACTCCTCTGCCTGCTTAGGAAATACGTATCATGAACCTATAGTTTCTGAGTAGCCTGCAATGTACATTTGTATTTACTATCTTATTGGACAACACACACGTCTTGTTTTATTGTCTTTTTCCCACTGCAAACGAGTTTGGTATCTATTACAACTTAAATTCCATAAATGTATGTAGCAATAATATTTTGACAGCCTTTTTTTTAAATTATAACTATATTTTCTTATTTTTTCCCCCGAACAAATGCAGAACATAGTCCTTATTGAAATGTGTACAGCAATTCACTGTCTGAATCCATTACAGTTATTACTGCGATTAAAAAACAATCAAACATAATCTTAGCAGCGGTGCCACTAAGATCCTGAAATGGAAGCTCTGTAAGGTTCCCTTGAAATAATAAAGGAAGAGACAATACAGAATTTCAATTTGCTAAGCTGCCAGGGATGAGCAGCAAGCAGAGGAACTGAATAATGGTAATTAAAGCCCCCACACACAAAAGAGAATAAGACTTAGATATTTGGATTAGAACAAATCATTGCTTTGTACCATATGCCCTATTAGGATGCTGACTTGTTTTATACTGGTGGTACGTTCCTGATAAGCTTGTAAGCACCTGGAATAGGCATCAGTTTGACAAATCCATGCAGTAATTCATTGTTCAATACGGATGCTCACCGAGTCTGGATGTGTAGCAGCTTGTATGCTGAGCTAACATTAAATATGATTTTCTTCTGATTCATTATTCATTTGAAGCCAATCAATTATAAAAATAGAGATAACTTCAAGTATGTGCTTGATTAAGCCATATTAAGGCAATTACTAGGCAAGTTATATTTATTATTATTTTTATTCTTATGATCCCTGCAAACAATGGGTTAAGTTTATAAAGCAGTGGTATGGCCTCACCTAAGCTATTAAAAAATTTGTTTTTAAAAAATAATATTTAAAAAAAGAAACACTCAAAAAGCACAACCAAGAGTTATACAAGTGCACATTACACTTTGCAAGCTTCAGGAGGTTGAAACAAGCCAAGCCTCTTCTTCAATAAGAGAGTGCTCTCTGTAGCAGCTATAAAGAGAATTCAGGGAGGATACTGCCCACTGCATTTTATGATTGATTCAGTTAATGAAAGTGCAGCGTGCAGAAAACACTGTAGTGTCCAGTAGAGAGTAATATCTGCGCCCTGCTATCAATAGGCCCCAAAATGTGAATATAGTAATAAAATGTCTTCCAGAAATATTTTCATATTTTGTTGGACCAAATTTGCCTTTAGGGTCTTCCCATTTCTAATGACTGTATTATTATTTGCAAGCTTGCTCCAGCAACACTAGCATGATTGTCAATGACATGTAACAGGCGGGATTATAAAGCACAGGTAAGAAGACTTCAGGCAATGTTCTATGGGAAAAGTATACAATTAACCCGCTACAAAGGGAGAATGGACTTCCAAACTAAATGCAAAATTTACAAAGCTGGTATGAAGTGAGTGCCTTATCTGCAGAACCAGAATACTGATCTAAGGACAGCATTGTTTTTGGCTCTGGGGGTATTTGCAACTTTGCAAGTAGGCAGTAGGGTTTATTTACTAAAGGCAAATCCACTTTGCACTACAAGTGCACTGAAAGTCACTGTAGATCTGAGGGGAAGATCTGAAATGAGGGGGGAGCACTGCTGATTTTATCATCCAATCATGTGCATGCTAAAATGCTGTTTTTTATTTTCCTTGCATGTCCCCCTCAGATCTACAGTGACTGCACTTCCAAGTGCACTTTCAGTGTACTTTCAAGTGTACTTGCAGTGCAAAGTGAATTTGCCTTTAGTAAATAACCCCCAGTGTTTCTGGGCAACCTGTGACACACTACAAAAATTACTTCTCTGGGGCACAAAGTGCAGGCAGGGAGACTTCAGGCAATGGTTCCTGTGAAATATATGCAAATTACCCTCTCCAATAAAAGAAAGGCATTCTAGGTTACCAAAGCTGATCTGATATTTTAACAAAGGTCATTGCACACATGCAGGGCCGGTGCTAGACTATTTTGTGCCCTAGGCAAGACCAGCTACTTGCGTCCCCCCCTCAAAAAAAAAAAAACACTGAATGGCTTTGTGCAGTATCATTAAATAATAGCACAACACACTCTTTGATCACAGATCCCAGAGTGTATTGTGTCAGGGTTTTCTTTTTATAATGGCACTTTATAATTATTTCACTGTGTGCCTCTATAAAAACTATATTATATATAGTGGCGGAACACCAGGGCCTGATTGCAAGTGTGACCTTTGCGACCCTGGCCGTTTGGCCTGGATTAAGAGCATCATGGGCCTGGTGCTGAGGATTTTGATGGGCTCTGGATTATGAAGCCCCTTGCCCTGTATGCTACATTAAAATTTTCTTTACAGCCACGCCTTAACCACCTCTTGTGCCTAGGCACTCCTTCCATCACCACCCACTGCACCTGGAAACCCTTTCCTCATTATCTACTGTGCCTGCAGCCTTTCTTGCCTTACCACCCACTGCACCTGTAGCCCTCTTCCCTCACTACTCACCATGCCTGTAGCCACCCTTTATTAGAGAAATACTACAGGAGAGGGTCAAAGACTGCAAAACGTACTACAGGAGAGATTGCAAACATGATACAAGAGATGGTCAGAGACTGCAAACATGGTACAGGAGATGGTCAGAGATTGCAGACATAGTATAGAAGACGGTCAGAGACTGCAGACATGGTACAGGATATGGTCAGAGATTGCAGACATAGTACAGGAGGTGGTCAGAGACTGCAGACATGGTGCAGGAGATGGCCAGAGATTGCAGATATAGTATAGGAGATGGTCAGAGACTGCAGACATGGTACAGGAGATGGTCAAAGATTCCAGACATAGTACAGGAGATGGTCAGAGACTGCAGATATGGTACAGGAGATTGTCAGAGACTGCAGACATAGTACAGGAGATGGTCAGAGAAGGCAGATATGGTACAGGAGATGGTCAGAGACTGCAGACATGATACAGGAGATGGTCAGAGACTGCAGACATGATACAGGAGATGGTCAGAGACTGCGGACATTGTACAAGTGTGTCCTAGCCTAGCAGTGACCAGTGTGGAAAAACATTGATCGCCGCACTGTATAAACAGAAGTTTACAAGATATAACAAAGTGCCAAAAAAACTAAAAACTTTACTAACAGTCATTTCTCAAGCACAGGAGGACAGTAAATGGTTAACAGGTCTGTGAAGCTCTCAGCCTGATCAGCTAATTCTTTCAAAGATAACAAAGAAAATGTCAAACAAATCATGGATGACTGGCACTGGACTCTGGCACAAATAGCTATAGAAACAGCTGAAGTTGCAGCATCTTGCAGAAGTCTAATCAGCATTCTCCTGTCCTGTGTACAGTGTAAATAAAAACAGAGATAAGAAGCAGCTGAGAAGATGGAGGGGAAGTTACCCCTCATCACTGTGTTCACTGCATATTCTACATACCATACGAAGAAGGGGAACACACTGATAGATTTCTGCAGCCAGCATTGTAACATGTTTGATCTCATACCTTCTTCATGCTCAGGTATGTTGGATCCTCTCCATTCCGCCCTGCTCTGGCCACTAGCATCTACTGGTCAAATGTGGTGGGCTGGACAATCTGATTGGCTAAGGAGGTGGTGGGAGGCGGAGCAACTTAGCAGTCACGCCCTCCCACTCAGAAGAGCAGCACTATTGGCTACCTGCTCTGTTACACACAGACATCCCTCTCCCTCCAGCATGTGAAAGCCGATGGAAGGGAGAGGGGGGGGGAAGCTGCACAATGCTCCACAAGGCTACCACCCGCTCGCCGCACCAAACTCCTCGCTGTCCGGATCCCCTATCAGCGGCTCTGCCGGGAGCTTGGGGGGGACGACAAGGGGGAGGAAGAGGTGAGGCAAGGGTCAGCTGTGCCCCTAGGCGGCAGTGCACCCTAGGTGGCTCCCTAGTTCGCCTTGATTAGTCATTCTCCTTGATCATTCTACAAGGACATCTAGGTTAATGGCATTTTTGCATGGTAATTCCTTTGCCTGTACACACGATCGGACATTCCAACAACAAAACCATGGATTTTTTTCCGACGGATGTTGGCTCAAACTTGTCTTGCATACACACGGTCACACAAATGTTGTCGGAAATTCCGATCGCCAAGAACGCGATGATGTACAACACGTACGATGGGACTATAAAAACGAAGTTCAATAGCCAGTGCACCACCCTTTGGGCTCCTTCTGCTAATCTTGTGTTTATCTTGTGTTAGTAGAAGTTTGGTGAGAGATGATTCGCGATTTTCAGCCTTGTGCTTTTCAGTTCATTACTGCTCTTCAGTTTGTGCTTGTGGGTTTGTATCTGGTCTTCAGTGTTGTCAGTCATATCTGTTTTCCAGTGCGCTATTGTCCGCTCGTTTCTGATTTTCAGTTCGTTCTTCTTGGACTTTTTTGATTTTCAGTGCATACTGCTACTTCGTTCTGACCAGCTGACCGTTTTCTAGCCATGTTGCGGGTATGTACTCATCGTAGTGTTCGTGCTGTGCAGGGGCTTGGTGTTGCAGTTCTTTCTTTGACCCAAGTCCAGTCCATGAACAGGTCAAGGAAGAGTTCATAGACGAAGAATTGGTTGCTCCAGCATGACCAGTTCTCTCACATGCCTTTGTTGCGGTAGATCCGTGAGAATAATCCTGATGATTTCAGGAATTATCTCCGGATGACAGACCCCGTTTTTCACTGTTTGTTGGCTTTGCTGTCCCCTTATATTATGAAGCAGGAGACCTGCATGCGGCAAGCTATCACTCCTGAGCTGTGGCTGAGTCATGTATGTGAGTTGGACCATACTCCTCCTCAACCTCCTGCAACAACCCCAACACCCCAGCCACAGCCTGGAAGGAAGCATGGAAGGAAATCAAGAGAGTGATGGCCTGGGTTCAGTCTGGTCTGGCAAAAAATGCAGGCTGTTGTAAGACCACAGCCTCGGGACATATATGTCATCTGCTGCTGCTCCCGATCTCTCGGAGTCCTGGACCGGATTGTGCTCCCTATTAAACGGACTCCTCAGGCTACCAATTTTGCCTGTCAAATAATTGATGTCTGCCCTGGGGTACAAAGGCTTCGACAATTTCAACAGTTTATCCAGCATTGCCTTCCTCTTTAGTTTGTTATGACCTCTAATAAATTACTAATTTTTTTTTTTTACAAATACTTGGCTATGTGTTTTAGTTCAAAAAGGACAGTTTGTTTGTGAGTAGGCAGGTACATTTCAAAAATACAATGTCAAATTAATAAGGAACACCAACATCAACCAACCGCTTTGAGGTTAAAAAAAACAAGATAATAATGGTGTTGTGGTAACTTGACACACAAATCGACAAAAAATATTATGGAGATCACTATAAAAAAAAAAAAAGTAGATCACTATAAAAAAAAATAATAAACATTATTCTGGAGATCTGGAGAAAAAAAATAAAAAATATTATTCAGGAGATCACGAGAAATAATAAAGAAATCAGTTTGTCAGAACTGTGTGTGAATATCAGCAGCAAAGCAACTTCATTATTCTAGCATTATAAAGAAGAAGAGAATGCGCTGCATTGAAAGATTAAAAAATTTGCAGTGTGACGAATGTGCTATCTCCATTACTAACGCTAGTTTTACCAGACCGAGCGCTTCCGTCTCGTACTTGATTCTGAGCATGCGTGGAATTGAGTGCCTCAGACTTGTGTACACACGCTCGGAATTTCCAACAACAAAGTTTTTTGTCGGAAAATTTGAGAACCTGCTCTCAAACATTTGTTGTTGGAAATTCTGACAGCAAATGTCCGATGGAGCATACACACGGTCGAAATTTCCGACAACAAGCTCACATCGAACATTTCCCTATGGAAAATCCGACCATGTGTACGAGGCATTTATGTACAGATCACTGACTTGTGTACAGCACCGAGTTGGTCTCTGGTCTTCATTATCACAGAGCTGGTAGTACTGGTCAACAGGGGAAACAACACAGGAGTGGCTTTACCAGAGTACAAAGTAAAAGAAAGAAAATGTCAGGCAATGCTCCCAGAGAATTATTTGGGCTTTTCACATGCTAATAAGCAAATCATGTATAATTCACCGCCTAAGGCATTCCCATGGGTCCAGAACTCATTTTGTTTCTGCCATAAACATGAATTTCCACAAAATTAGGTTTTAAAGTTTACCCTACACTTTGCATCCTAGATTCAAGATAAGAAAATAAATCTGTCCATAAATGGATCAAAATTCAGCCAGTTCAGCAGGACCCAGAAGAATCTCAATCTATCCATGGGCAAGCTGGTTGTACTGAAGTCAATCTACCAACCTGTAAGTTTTTTTCCTGCTAAAGCCACCAGAAGTAATCATTGTATTCTGATGGCAGGGAAACATACTGCTGTCAGAATACAATAGTGCAGTGGGAAGGATTCCCCCATCAACACAGTCAGAATCAAGCAATTTCCTTTCCTTTGACCCATGGTTGAAAAAAGGAAATTGCATAATCTTTGCCTAGCCTAAAAGGTGTATTTTTCTTTACAAAGTAGAACCAGCAGATGAAAACAATTTTTTTAAACTTTTTGGAGCTAGATAGCTTGGATCAGATCAGTACCAGGGCATTCCCGAACAATACCAAGCCACATGCCCTCAACATTGGGGGGGCACTTTGCAAGGGGGGACCCGATATTGATTTTTTGGGAACCACATACTATTTTTTTTTGGTGTGAGGTTCATCTTAAAATCCAAACCAGACCGAAGGGCTTGGTATGGATTGGGGGGGTTCCCCATGCTGTTTTAATGCTGGCTCTATAGTTTACATTCTGCTGTCAGTGGAAAATCCCTGACAGCAGGGATGACTCATCGACTCATCATTGTTAGGATGCCGGTGTGTGCCAGTTCCTTGACAACCGATGATTCCCCCCTGCTCCTGACAGCAGGGATGAGCCGCTGGTTGTTAGGAAACCATCAGGTGCTGGCTCCTAACAACCAAACACCAGGAGATTTTGGGTAAAAAAAACAAGAGGGGGAAAAAAAATGCACCGAAAACACATAAGAAATGCATCCGTCAGTGCAGGAATCACAAGGTACAATCGGATATGTAGTCCTTAGTAATTTGAAAGTAAACAGAAGAGGAGAAGCCCCAAAGCATGCAGGCAATGCATAAATGCAAAGATGTTCAGCAGACAGGCAGAACTTCAACAACATAAAGTAAGCTTGTATTGGATTGTCAAAAATAACAGTTTGTTTTGCTATTATAAAGCTAATGTTATAAAATGAAGGCGTATGCTGTGACCACAGAACACTTTAGAAGAGTAGCACAGTGATTTGTTAGCACTTCTGCACTACAGTCATTGTTTCAAATCTCATCTATGGCACTACCTGTATGGAGTTTGCACGTTATCTCTGTGCTTTCTTTGGTTTCCTCCCGGTGAGGTAGGGAGATTGTAATGGGATTAACGACAGGGACTGATGTGAATGTGCAATATGTAAAGTGTTGCATAAAATATAAATATAACTTCTTTAACTGACACGCCACCTTGTGGATATTTTAGATTATGATAATCTTCATGTGCTGTACTCAATTTCCCTGGAAACCATCAAATGTGAATAATTTGAAAAATTTGATTATATCATCTAGTCACCCTATGGGTTATTTGCTCACTACTCCTGTTGAAGATCAGCTATTGGCACGTGGATAAAAAACGACAGTCTTACAACCTGTCACTGGAAAAAGACTTCAAGATGGTTTAAATGCCTGGTAACAAGTCAGATTAATTAGGTGCATGCAGTATTGATTAATCTGTCAATGAAATTCAAAGAGATTTCTATGAACTCTTTCAATGTAAATCCAATTACACAGATGGAAAATTAGAAGCACACCCACTATCCCCCAGCTAATTATAGAAATGCGTTCGCTGTATGCTGATATACAATAGTTGTCACTGGAAATTGTCTGCTGTTATCAGAGACTGAATTCTCAAATCTGAATGTGGCCATACTCACGTTATTTGGCTAACAATGCAACTGATCTGTGTTATAGACATGTACACTGAAATTCTATAAATCAGACACATTTATCTCTGGGGGAAGATTAGTTATTCATCCAAAATTAAAATCTTGCCCTGATACCTGGACATATAGAGCCTGCGATATTTGCTTTATCTTCCCAGTATATGTTACAAGGTAGTACTGAAATATTTAATGTGAAAATACATTAATTAGCTATTTATAAAAGACATCAATATTTATCTGTAATCGTAACAAATAGGTACAATGGCAGAGCTGTTTTAATACCCTAACTGCACTGCTGTATATATTTTTTTTCCTATTTTCCTTTTGTTCTCTTCTTCCTTATTTTATGAAACTGCATGTTGCTAGCAAATGGCAGTTATTATTCATTTTTTTCATTGCTCACTAGAGGGCAGTGTTATATTGAGGATGGGCACATTACAGCCCATAATACTACAAGGCTAATCCAGAATCCTCTCCCTGGGAGCCTTTGCTGATCATTCATGAGAATCAGATACACCATGCTGTTTGGACCACTTGCCTCTAATTTAGCAGGTCACAGTCTGGCACATACATATGTAACCACATGCAAGTTGTCAATATTCATCTGCATTCCCAAATGTTATACTCTTTTCCCTTATTATAATTGTAGCAGGCAGGCTGCGGACAGATTCAAAATGCTGAAGGACAAAAAACAAAAACAGGAAAAATAACCTTCAACAGAGCATGTGTTACACAGGATCTGGGACAATTTCCACCAGCAGAACATGTAAACACGAAAAAGGAAAAAAAGAGGCAAAGAGAGCGCAACTACCTGAGTGTAGTAATTATAAAAACTCAATAAAAATGAAAAGTATATATTGCACTCACATGTAAAATGAATTTATATGCACATCTGTCAAGTCTTCAGTAGGTGGCAATATACAAGGTTGTAGGCATGTTGCTTACAGTGAGGATTTTTTGCTTAGTAAGATAGTTGGCCTGCTCAGGCTGGCAAAGGGTTAACTGGGTTCAGACTCCTTTCCCAGCTTTTTTTCTAGGAACAAGAAGAGGCCTAGCTTAAAGATGTAATCTACAGCTTTTGTGAGAGAAGGACTCATGAGCCACTGCCGCATTTGGAATACTGAAATGGGGCTGCTCTGCAGTCCGGCGGAACACCGGGCACCATCCCTATATAATTAGCTGCATGGTGCAGGAGAGTGAAAGAGTTAGGTAATAGCACACATTAGGTCAGCGCTAGGTGCTCAGTGGGTCCACATTCTGTCACTGGGAGTGAGGTGGCAGAGGTTTGCTGGACTGGTGGAGAGGGCATGGGCTTAGCAGTACCATTCCTAAATGCAACATACATCAAGGAAGGTGTGTAGTAACATGGGACAGCATGTTTTACAGAGGGACTTTTAATTAATGCATGCAGTCTACGACTCATCTCTAAGCTGGGGTACCACAATAATGTGTGATTTTGACATGAACGTGGCCCTGCCTGGTCCCAGGCATTGATAAGTGTGTACACGAGGATAGGTACCCCGAAGTAGGTAACACAAGGATAGGTATAACCACCAACATTGGTGTCATTGGACACCATAATAATCTTCAGTATTGATATCAGTTAGTGGAATAATAACCCTCAACACTGGCATCAGTGGACACAAAATAACCCCCAACAATGATGTCAGTGGATGCAATAATAACCCCTAGCATTGGTGTCAATGAATACAATAATAACTCCCAGCACTGATCTCACTGAGTGCAATAATAACTCTCAACCTTGGTGTCAGTGGACGCAATAAAAACCCTCAACATCAGTATTGGTGAGTGCAATCATTAACTCTCAACATTGTTGTCAGTGAGTGCAATTATTTTTAACCCACAACAACGGTGTCAGTGGGCTCAATAACAACCCCCCAACATTGTTGTAAGTGAATGCAAAAATAACTCCCAACCTTGGTGTCAGTGGACAAAATAGTAACCCAAAACATTGGTATCCATGAGTGCAATAATAACCCCCAACATTGGTGTCAGTAAGTGCAATAATAACCCCCAACATTGGTGTCAGTGAGTGCAATAATAACCCCCAACATTGGTGTCAGTGAGTGCAATAATAACCCCCAACATTGGTGTCATTGAGTGCAATAATAACCCCCAACATTGGTGTCAGTGAGCGCAATAATAACCCACAGCACTGGTGTCAGTGAGTGCAATAATACTCTCCAACCTTAGTATCAGTGGACGCAATAATAACCCCAAACATCAGTGTTGGTGAGTGCAATAATAACATCCAACATTGGTGTCAGTGAGCACAATGGTAACCCCCAACTTTGGTGTCAGTGGACACATTATTAACGCACCAACATTGGTGTCAGTATATGCAATAGTAACCCCAAGCATTGGTGTCAGTGAATGCAAAAATAATCCTCAATCTTGGTAACAGTGGACAGAATAGTAACCCATAACATTGGTGTCAGTGAGTGCAATAATTACCCCCAACATTGGTGTCAGTATTCGCTACAATAGCTCCCATTGCTGGTGTCAGTGAACGCTATAAACATCCCCTACATTGGTGGTCAGTGGCAGTGAAAATTAACCCCTCCCCTTTCCCCTGCATTTGTGGTCATGGCAAAGAAAGGTAACACCTTGCATTGATGGTCACTGCAGTGAAAGTTAAAGTGGAATTCCAGTCAGAATTGAAAATTTGCCCATGATTAGTATGTTAAATATGTTTAAATTTGATATTATTTATTTTCAGGTTTGCTGATTGTGTAGCTTAGAAAGTCTAATCTGAGCCAAACATTCAGCTGCTTCCTATTCTTCCCTGACAACCGTTTGCATGATAAGCTCCAAAGACATGCCGGTAGGTTAATTGGATCCTGTCTAAATTGTCCTTAGTATGTATGAATGTGAGTTAGGGACTTTAGATTGTAAGCTCCTTGAGGGTAGGGACTGATGTGAATGTACAGTGTATATGTAAAGCGCTGCGTAAATGGACGGCGCTATATAAGTACCTGAAATAAATAAAATAAATAAGCTGAATTTGGCAGCTCTCAGGTACTTCCTGAAAAGGTTGTCAGTCACTGTGTGAGAAATCCAGCCTAGCTTTCAGTAAACCCGATCCTGTCCTGCCCAGCACCGCCCAGCACCATCCCCATTTCTCCCAGCCTTCTGCAGATTGTGCAGCAGCTCATCTCTTCCAAGCCACATTTTGGCTTAGAGCTGAGAGAGAGAGAGAATTAGAGAGAGAGAGAGAGAGAGAGAGAGAGAGAGAGAGTAGTCATTGCAAGGCTGGAATGCTCACTGCACATGCATACACCAACACATGACACACACTGCAAAGAGGAATTCAGTGCATTAAACTACAGCCTGTGTGTTACACACTACAATGTTGGATCATGTGGAGTTCTCTGCTCATCATGTATTACACTCACACTACAATGTTGGATCATGTGGAGTTCTCTGCTTGTCATGCATTACACTCACACTACAATGTTGGATTATGTGGAGTTCTCTGCTTGTCATGCATTACACTCACACTACAATGTTCGATCATGTGGAGTTCTCTACTTGTCATGGATTACAACCACACTACAATGTTGGATTATGTGAAGTTCTCTGTTTGTCATGCATTACACTCACACAACTATGTTCGATCATGTGAAGTTCTCTGCTTGGCATGCATTACACTCACACTACAATGTTTGATCATGTGGAGTTCTCTGCTTGTCATGCGTTACACTCACACTACAAGGCGGAATCATGTTGAGTTTCCAGCTTGTCATGCATTACACTCACACTACAATGTGGTATCATGTGTTCTTAGATTTAAAGGGGAGAGGGATTGAAGTCATGTAACAGACACTGGATACTGCCAAAATAAAGGCAGAAAAACTGGGATTTTTTTCATTCAAAGCAAAGGTCCATGAAGAGTCCTGACCTCAACCTGATAGAACACCTTTGGAATGAATTGAAGCGGAGCCTGAGAGCCAGGCCTTCTTGTCCACATCAGTGCCTGATCTCACAAATGCGCTTCTGGAAGAATGATCAAACATTCCCATAGACACACACACGCCTAAACCTTGTGGACAGCCATCCCAGAAGAGTTGAAGCTGTTATAGCTGCAAAGGGTGGACCAACTCAATATTAAACCCTACGTTATGTAATGTTTAGGGGTTTGAAGTAATTTTCTAGCAGACCCCCATAACCACTGGGCAAGTTTTGTGGGGATGAGGCCCTTGTCGCCATCAACATGGGGACAAGGTGCTTTGGGGGGGACCCCAAAGCACCCTCCCCATGTTGAGGGCAAGCAGCCTGGTATGGTCCAGGGGGGGGCGCTCATTTGCTTGTTTGGATAAGGGCCTATTATGGATTTTGGGGGGACCCCCACGCAATTTTTCTAAAAAAAATTGGCACTGGGTTCCCCTTAAAATCCATACCAGACCTGATTTTTCATGTTCGTGTCCCATAGACTTTAACGTTGTTCGCATGTTTGCACAAATTTTTTGTCTGTTGTCTGTTCGCATGTTCTGGTGTGAACCGAACTGGGGGGTGTTCGGCTCATCCCTATCGGTGAGGTGTCACACTGCTGTCAGTGTCATTGTGAGAGTCAGTTTTATGTGTGTGTGCCTGCCCATTTTAATTTCTTGCCCTCCCGAGTCCTGTCCCTGAGCTACCTACTTACACTATATTACCAAATGTATTGGGACCCCTGCCGTTACACGCACATGAACTTTAACTGCATTCCAGTCTTAGTGCGTAGGGTTCAGTATTGAGTTGGTCCACCCTTTGCAGCTATAACAGCTTCAACTCTTCTGGGAAGGCCCCTTTCCTGGCCTGCCATGGCTGCTTGCTCAGTTGAGGGTCTGGTATGGATTTTGGGGGGCCCCCCCCACGCCATTTTTTTTTTAATTTTGGCACTGGGTTCCCCTTAAAATCCATAGCAGACCTGAAGGGCCTGGTATGGATTTTGGGGGGACCACCATGCCATTTCTTTTTATATTTTGGCTTGGGGTTCACCTTAACCAATTAAGGACTGAGCCTATTTTGCAGACTCGGTGTTTACCATTTAAAATAATTTTTTTGCTAGAAAATTACTTCAAACCCCTAAACATTATATATATATATTTTTTTCTAACACCCTAGAGAATAAAATGGCGGTCGTTGCAATACTTTCTGCCACACCGTATTTGCGCAGCCATCTTACAAGTGCACTTTTTTTTTTTTAAATAAATCTTTTTGAATAAAAAAATAAGACAACAGTAAAGTTAGCCCAATTTCTTTTATATTGTGATAGATAATCCTATGCCGAGTAAATTGATACCCAAAATGTCACACTTAAAAATTGCGCCCGCTCGTGGAATGGCGACAGACTTTTACCATTAAAAATCTCCATAGGCGACGTTTCAAATTTTTTACAGGTTACCAGTTTTGAATTACAGAGGAGGTCTAGGACTAGAATTATTGCTCTCGCTCTAACGATCGCGACAATACCTTTTGACACTGTCCTTTAAAAAAAAAAAAATTCAGGTCACTTTTATTCCTATTACAAGGGATGTAAACATCCCTTGTAACAGAAAAAAAAGCATGACAGGACCTCTTAAATATGAGATCTGGGGTCAAAAAGACTATTTATTTATTATATTATTATTTATTTACACTAAAATGCAATAAAAAAAATGTAATTTAAAAAAAAAAAACTCCTTTAACCACTTGCCGCCCGGCCTATAGCAAAATGACGGCCAGGAAGTGGTTCCGTTATCCTGACTGGGCGTCATATGACGTCCAGGAGGACAACATGCCGGCGTGCACCCGCGGGGGGGCCCGCAGCGCGGCGATCACTAGTGCGACATGTCAGTCTGAAACACCGCATCTCCGATCGTGGTATGTAGCCTCTGACAGAGGCTTCTTACCACGTGATCAGCTGTGACCAATCACAGCTGATCATAGCGTGAACTAGGAAGTGCTGGTAAACAGCATTCCTTGGTTCGTGCTGACAGGGAGAGCCGATCGCCGGCTCTCCCTGTCAGAGGGGGGGGGTCTGCGCTGATAATCAGCACATTGATTATCAGCACAGCCCCCATCAGATGTGCCCATCAGCTGCCAATCAGTGCCCAACAGCTGCCAGCAGTGCCCCATCAATAAAGTCTGTCAGTGCCCACCACAGTGCCAGTGCCCAGCACAGTGCCAATCAGAGCCAACCACAGTGCCAATCAGAGCCCATCACAGTGCCAATCAGTGTCCAGCAGTAACACCTGTCAGTACCTCATGCTGTCCTGTCCAGTGCTGCCCATCAGTGCCATCTTTTAAGCACTTCAATACCAGGCACTTATATATCTTCCTGCCCAAGCCAATTTTCAGCTTTCAGCGCTGTCGCAAATTGAATGGCAATTGCGCGGTCATGCTACACTGTACCCAAACAAATTTTTTAACATTTTGTTCCCACAAATAGAGCTTTCTTTTGGTGGTATTTGATCACCTCTGCGATTTTTATTTTTTGCGCAACAAATAAAAAAAGACCGAAAATTTTGAAAAAAAAAAGTTTTTCTTTGTTTCTCTTAAAAATTTTTGTAAATAAGTACATTTTCTTCTTCAATGATGGGCACTGATATGGCTGCACTGATGGGCACTAATAAGGCGGCACTGATGGGCACCGATGAGGTGGCACTGATGGACACTGATGATGGGCACTGATAGACGGTACTGATGGGCACTGATAGGTGGCACTGATGGGCACTGATAGGTGGCACTGGTATGCGGCACTGGTATGCGGCACTGATGGGCACTCATAGGCGGCACTGATGGGCACTCGTAGGAGGCACTGATGGGTACTTATGGGTGGCACTGATGGGTACTTATGGGTGGCACTGCTAGATGGCACAGATGGGCACTGATGGGCACTGATAGGTGGGCACTGATGGGCATGGATGGGCATTGAAAGGTGGCACTGATGGACACTGATGGGTGGCACTGATGACACTGATGGGTGGCATTGCTGGGCATCACTGTTTTTTATTGTGCCACAGAGGTGCAAATCAGTGCCCATTTGTGGGCACTGATTGGCATATGTTGGGAATCAATTTTGGCCATGGGGGATGTACCAGGCCATCCACATGTTAGGTGCTTCCCTGGTGGTCCTGGCGGCTTCCCTGGTGGTCCAGTGTGGACATCCAAGGGGGGCTGCACTGATAAACAATCAGCGCACCCTCCCCCTGTCAGGAGAGCCGATCGGCGGCTCTCCTGACAGGGGGAGTGTGCGCTGATTTTTTAGATGCGAGTCAGGAAAAGCCAGTCAACGGCTTTTCCTGTTTACATCGTGATCAGCTGTGATTGGACACGACTGATCACGTGGTAAAGAGCCTCTGCTGGAGACTCTTTACCGAGATCGGTTTAGCAGTGTGTCTGACACACCACACCACCGATCACCGCGAGGCGCGCCCCCATGGGAGAGCGGCGGCTGTTATCCTGCAGAACGTCATATGACGCCACGTCAGGATAACTGAACCACCGCCCGGCTGTCATTCTGCTATAGTACGGGCAGGAAGTGGTTAATGTCCATCAGTGCCACCTATCAGTGCCCATCAGTGCCGCCGGTCAGTGCCCATCAGTGCCGCCGGTCAGTGCCCATCAGTGCTGCCTGTCAGTGCCCATCAGTGCCACCTATCAGTGCCGCATATCAGTGCCCATCAGTGCTGCATATCAGTGCCGCCTATCGGTGCCCATCAGTGCTGCATATCAGTGCTGCCTATCGGTGCCCATCAGTCCTGCATATCAGTGCCGTCTATCATGCCCATCAATTCTACCCAATCAGTGCCTCCTCATCAGTGCCCCCTTATCAGTGCCTCTTCATCAGTGTCCGTCAGTAAATTAGAAAAACTAATTTCATGACAGAAACTAAGAAAAACTTTTCTTTTTCAAAAATGTCAGTCTTTTTTAGTTTGTTTAGCAAAAACTAAAAATCCCAGAGGTGATCAAATACCACCAAAAGAAAGCTCTATTTGCTTAAAGAAAATGATAAAAATTTTGTTTGGGTACAGTGCTACATGACCGTGCAATTGTCATTCAAAGTGCGACAGCGCTGAAAGCTAAAAATTGTCCTGGGCAGGAAGGGGAGAAAGTGCCCGGTATTGAAGTGGTTAAGAGCATTGGGCGGAAGTGACGTTTGACGTCACTTCCACCCTCCAATGCTATGGAGCCGAGCGGGGGCCATCTTCCCCTCACTCGGCATCAAGGCAGTGAGGGGAGCAGATGCGATCCTCTCCGCCGCTACTGACGGCTTCGGTAAGCGGGGGAGATGACCGGAGCAGAGACCACTTTTATTGCAAAGAGAAACGCACGCCATTCCTGAAAATACCGGGGTTATGGCAGCTAGCTGCTGCCATAAAAACGGTATTTAGCATCAAAATACTGAAGTATGGGTATGGCGATTTGCCTGAAGTGGTTAACCACTTCTATATACTGTGTTATATATACACTACACAGCCTGCACTGACTGAATATAGAGTCTACACTGAATATCTAGCTTACACTAAATGCAGAGGATGGAAAGTATTCAGACCCCCTTACATTTTTCACTCTATGTTATATTGCAGCCATTTGATAAAATCATTTAAGTTAATTTATTTTCCTCATTAATGTACACACAGCACCCCATATTGACAGAAAAACACAGGATTGTTGACATTTTTGCAGATTTTTAAAAAAAGAAAAATTGAAATATCACATGGTCCTAAGTATTCAGACCCTTTGCTGTGACAATCATATATTTAACTTAGGCGCTGTCCATTTCTTCTGATCATCCTTGAGATGGTTCTACACCTTCATTTGAGTCCAGCTGTGTTTGATTATATTGATTGGACTTGATTAGGAAAGCCACACACCTGTCTATATAGAGACTTTACAGCTCACAGTGCATGTCAGAGCAAATGAGAATCATGAGGTCAAAGGAACTGCCTGAAGAGCTCAGAGAGAGAATTGTGGCAAGGCACAGATCTGGCCAAGGTTACAAAAAAATTCTGCTGCACTTAAGGTTCCTAAGAGCACAGTGGCCTCCATAATCCTTAAATTGAAGACTTTTGGGACGACCAGAATCCTTCCTAGAGCTGGCCGTCCGGCCAAACTGAGCTATCGGGGGAGAAGAGCCTTGGTGAGAGAGGTAAAGAAGAACCCAAAGATCACTGTGGCTGAGCTCCAGAGATGCAGTTGGGAGATGGGAGAAAGTTGCAGAAAGTCAACCATCACTGCAGCCCTCCACCAGTCAGGGCTTTATGGCAGAGTGGCCCGACGGAAGCCTCTCCTCAGTGCAAGACACATGAAAGCCTGCATGGAGTTTGCTAAAAAACACCTAAAGGACTCCAAGATGGTGAGAAATAAGATTCTTTGGTCTGATGAGACCAAGATAGAACTTTTTGGCCTTAATACTAAGCGGTATGTGTGGAGAAAACCAGGCACTGCTCATCACCTGTCCAATACAGTCCCAACAGCGAAGCATGGTGGTGGCAGCATCATGCTGTGATGGTGTTTTTTTCAGCTGCAGGGACAGGATGACTGGTTGCAATCGAGAGAAAGATGAATGCGGCCAAGTACAGGGATATTCTGGACGAAAACCTTCTCCAGAGTGCTCAGGACCTCAGACTGGGCCGAAGGTTTACCTTCCAACAAGACAATGACCCTAAGCACACAGCTAAAATAACGAAGGAGTGGCTTCACAACTCCGTGACTGTTCTTGAATGGCCCAGCCAGAGCCCTGACTTAAACCCAATTTAGCATTTCTGGAGAGACCTAAAAATGGCTGTCCTCCAATGTTTACCATCCAACCTGACAGAACTGGAGAGGATCTGCAAGGAGGAATGGCAGAGGATCCCCAAATCCACGTGTGAAAAACTTGATGTATCTTTCCCAAAAAGACTCATGGCTGTATTAGATCAAAATGGTGCTTCTACTAAATACTGAGCAAAGGGTCTGAATACTTAGGACCATGTGATATTTCAGTTTTTCTTTTTTAATAAATCTGCAAAAATGTGAACAATTCAGTGTTTTTCTGTCAATATGGGGGGCTGTGTGTACATTAATGAGGAAAAAAATGAACTTAAATGGCTGCAATATAACAAAGAGTGAAAAATTTAAGGGGGTCTGAATAATTTCCATCCCCATATATATATATATATATATATATATATATATATATATATATATATATATATATATGTATTTATTGTATATATATATATATATATATATATATATATATATATATATATATATATATATATATATTTAATACACTGCCACTAACTAGCCTGCCTAATTCTAGCTCAATCTATCTCTGTCCACAGTCACACACTATACACGGCCGCTAATGAAGCAGCCTTATATAGTGTGGGGCGTGGACTTAGTCCCCCTGAGCCATAAATGGCCAAAGGCACCCTGCCTTTGGCCAATTATGGCTCTCACAGCAGAGTGCGCTGTGATTGGCCAAAGCATGCAGGTCATATGCATGCTTTGGCCAATCATCAGACATCAATGCACTGTGATCTTGCAGTGCATTTTGGGGCGTTCCATGGCGCTAGAATTTGCCGCGAACGGGCCATAATATTCACTGTTCGGCGAACTTACGTTTGACTCAAACATCCCTACTCACTGACACTGACAGTGACAGTCTCTCTCCATGCAGGTTGTCCCTTCACTCCACTCCAGTCCAAACAGCACTGACAGTCCCGCTCCCGGCTTGCCTTGCTCTCGTCGACCGGCACGCTCGGCTCCACCAGCTCCGCTCAGCTCCCTTGCACCATGACATCACAAGCTCAATTACTGCCACCATCAGACCCACTCCCTGCCAGCACTGACTGAATACACTGTAGCAGGCACTCGAATGGTCTCAGCCAGCTCCAGGTTCCAGTTCCAAGCCGAGCGCCCCAGCCATATTTTTAAGGCGTCATGTACACTGATATTGAGATGGGAATGAGGGACACCTACTAGCAAATGTATGTAGGCATAGGACATGCCCCCCTGCCACACCCCCTTAAAGGACAATTAACCCCCAAGAAAAGGTTAATTAAATCCACAAGTGCTTTTTTTACCACTACTATTCCTTTGGCTTTTAAAATGTACAAATGCAGCAATTTAGAAATTGGATGAAAGGTTTAGCACTGGGAAACACTTTTTGAAAGATAAAAAGTGCATTTTATATACAGCTATATAGATCAGACCATAATGAGGGACAAATGAGGAGGAATGAGGGACAGAGGGACATTGCTCCAAATCAGGGACAGTCCCTTGAAATCAAGGACAGTTGGGAGGTATGCCTATGTTATCTTATCAGTACATGTACACAGGGTCATTTATAGTCGTTTCTAGGCAGTTGAGTTTAGAAGCATTTTTTGAAATGCAAAAAGAATGCATTCAGGACAGCTGTTCAGAGGCATTTGAAATGCCAAATGCCTGTAACAGCTTGTAAACACGTGTAAATGCGGTGACTCGCATTTAGCCGCATTTCGTTTACAGGCGTTTTTCATTTTTGGCTATTTAAAAAAATAAATAATAATAATAAAAAGGCTTCTAAATGCAATAGGGGCAAAACGACGCTGAACCCAGCATGTAAATGCAGCAAAACAGACTATCGGTTACTATCTGTCAAATTAAATCGTTCAGGAGAAAAAACGTCCGGTGTGCATGCATCAAACTTTTCTTGTCACTGGCATTAACTGGCTGGAGAAAAGTTGCCAGCAAAAAGACTGACGGTTGGCAACACTGTCCAGGTGTCTTCAGGAGGGAAGGTGGGTTGAACGGGTTTTCTTGGCTAAGAACACCCTCCTGCCTAAATGCCTGGGCTAAGGGCATGGTTCTAGTAAATAAACACAACATGAATCATCTGCTCTTACGCAAGCTGATCACAGCTAGAAATGCTAGGGGGTGTTTTTCTCAGTAAAATAAAGCATGGAGACATGGATGGAGGGTGCCCGTATAGGTCAGCCGTCGGTTCCGGGGGTGTGACTAAGAAGGGGGTGGGCTAGAGCAGACACCTGCTGCAGACACCTTGGAGCCGGATGAGAGAGAACGTGAGTGCGGCCCCCCCCTGTAACCTGGATAGGAGGAGCAGTGGGGGCGGCTGCATATAGAAGAATCATTCTCTCCATCTTCCTCCTGCAGTCTCTGAGAGAGGCAGGCATTCCAAGACTGCAGGAGGAAGATGGAGAATGATTCTTCTAAATGCAGCCGCCCCCACTGCTCCTCCTATCCTGCTTCTTTCTGCTGCCCCACCTGTGCTCTCCACTCCACCCATACTCTTTGCCCCTTTGTGCTCTCCGCCCCCCCCATGCTCTCCAGCCTCCCCAGTGCTCTCCACCTCCCCCATGCTCTCCGCCATACCCCTGTGCTCTCCACCTCCCCCCATGCTCTCTGCCGCCCCCCTGTGCTCTCCATATCCCCCCATGCTCTCCACCACCCCCCTGTGCTCTCCACATCCCCCCATGCTCTCCGCCGCCCCCCTGTGCTCTCCACACACCCCATGCTCTCCGCCTCTCCCCCTGTGCTCTCCACATCCCCCATGCTCTCTGCGACCCCCCTGTGCTCTCCACATCCCCCCCATGCTCTTCGCCGCCCTTGTGCTCTCCACACCCCCATGCTCTCCGCTGTCCCTCTGTATTCTCCACCTTCCCCCATGCTCTCTGCCATCCCCCTGTGCTCTCCATATCCCCCCATGCTCTCCGTTGCCCCCCTGTGCTCTCCACCTCCCCCCATGCTCTCCGCCGCCCCCCCCTGTGCTCTCCACATCCCTCCATGCTCTCCGCTCCCCCCCTGTGCTCTCCACCTTCCCCCATGCTCTCCGCTTCCCCTGTGCTCTCCACATCCCCCCATGCTCTCTGCTTTCCCCCTGTGCTCTCCTCTTCATCCCTGTGTTCTCTGCCTCTCCCCTGTGCTCTTGCCCCACCCCATGTTCTCCAAGTTTCCTCCCTGTGCTCTCCACCCCCCCCCACACCTCTGCCAGGTTCCCCCCTCGCCCCCACCCCCACACCTCTGTCAGGTTCCCTCCTCCCCTCTCCCGGGGATTCATCAGGGTGGAGAGCGGGGAAGGGGCCGGTTAACATGTCATGGGCTGCTCAATCCAAAATGCCCAGTCCAGGCCTGGCTGTGTGGCAACAATGTGTTTGCACAACCAAAATTCCCACTAGATCATGGGGGGTTTAAATCTGTGAGAGAAGTGATGTTTATATAACAAGTCATCAAAGTGGTTGTTACAATTCATGTGTGTTTATCTAATGTGATATACAAGATCAGGCTGGATTTATATTTCCTATCTGACCAAACTGTGTTGCCTCCTTCTGTAGTGGAGAGTTCCATGGCTTGCAAACCTATATTTGGATCCATTTGCAGGAAGGTCCATGCACTTGTCTATGCAATGATCACTTTGCAGAACAATCATAAAGCGTGGCCAAATTTTACAACCACACTTAATATCTATGTCTAGCCTTTACATCACACTAATGCCCCGTACACACGGTCGGACTTTGTTCGGACATTCCGACAACAAAATCCTAGGATTTTTTCCGATGGATGTTGGCTCAAACTTGTCTTGCATACACACGGCCACACAAAGTTGTCGGAAAATCCGATCGTTCTGAACGCGGTGACGTAAAACACGTACGTCGGGACTATAAACGGGGCAGTGGCCAATAGCTTTCATCTCTTTATTTATTCTGAGCATGCGTGGCACTTTGTCCGTCGGATTTGTGTACACACGATCGGAATTTCCGACAACGGATTTTGTTGTCGGAAAATTTTATCTCCTGCTCTCCAACTTTGTGTGTCGGAAAATCCGATGGAAAATGTCCGATGGAGCCCACACACGGTCGGAATTTCCGACAACACGCTCCGATCGGACATTCTCCATCGGAAAATCCGACCGTGTGTACGGGGCATAACAAGATTTAGGTCATATACACAGAATTCAATCAATACCAAAATTGATTAGATCCGTACTCATACAGTTAGAATCCAAAGACATGTTTACAGAGAAGTAATCAGAGCTGAGCCGTCAAAACCAGAAATAGTTTCACAGAGACAAAACCACTCTGATAAAGCCAGAAAACAAACAGGTTCACAGGGAGAGAATCAAAATTAGATTCTAGTTGTATGGGCACAAAGTAGGTGACCTAAAATTTCTGAGTAGACTATGCCATCAGCAGAACAGGGAATACATGGGCAGCATCATGAAAAACGCTGTCACGTGACCAGGGCTGTCTTTAAGGCAGGGCAAAAGGGGCAGATGCCCTAGGCCCCATTATTGTTGTGGGGCCCAAAGCAGCTGCCTCGTATTTGCCAACTATCACAATTTAAATTCCCTTGTCCCTTGAAGTTTTAGTCCTGTGCTGTATCCCTATATCTCAGTGTGAAGTTCTGTTACTAATGCTGCCCAGCTCTGCCCTATTGCCATGTATAAATGACTCACCTGCAGACCCTGTGTTTACATGTAAATAACCAGCATTGATATGTACATAACGGCAGCATTAATATTTAAATAGCCGCAGACCGGCTGCATTGATATGTAAATAGAGGCGACAATCATATGTATATCATGTCCCCCCTGAGGTCATATCTACCATCACTTCTACTGAATGCTGCCCACTGGGGAGGTAAGGGGTCAAGCTTGAAAGTCCTGCTTAAAACTGTGCTCATTAAGCCTAACTTCAGCCTGTTCTGCAAAAGTAAGCAAATTGGAGGTGGAACCCTTTTTCAAAATAACATGGTGCCACAACAACAAGAATTGTGGTGCATGTGAATACACACTTCTCAGCAGATGCCTGAGGGTGTCATTAACAATTAATGGCACTGCTGTGTGTCTGCTAAAGGGCAGCATGTTTCTGTGGTGTCAGGAAAGAGATTTTGCATGTGCTCCCGACACACAAATGTGAAGGCAGGCTAAATGTCTCAACAACATTTAGGCTCGATTCACACATGAGCAACACGACTTCAGCGCGACTTTGCAACGCGACTTCAACGCGACTTCAACGCGACTTCAACGCGACTTGTAACGATTTACAACACGACTTCAAGTCGCCCCCAGTATAGGCGACTTTGCCTGTGGCCAATCATAGCTAATCAGCTTTTGTGACATAATTCTTGTTCCTGTTCTCTTCCTGTTTCCAAGTCCCCTATTAACTGATGAGAATGTTGTCTTTGCGTTCTTTAATGACAGTTGTCATAACAGCTGGTGTAGCAGTATTGGAGGAAGAGGAGGTGGAAGAAAGGAAGCAGAGGATAAGGATGAGAAGAAGACGTTGCTATTGGATACATCCAATAATCGTAAACAGACATACCAGAGGCCAGTTCTGGGCCATGTTCGAAAATTTGCGTGGTTATGATGACAAGTTTTTCAATTATACCAGGATGTCTATCGCAAGGTAAGTAAAATGTTATATGTGGATATGCAAAAAAAAAAAAAAAAAGGTTTCATAGTTTGTTACATAATTTTGCAAAAGGTTAATATACTATAATTAATAATTAATTAATCTTAATATATAACGTTAATATAATATATAATATATATATAGTAATTAAATAATATATAATGTTCTCATTCAAAAAGATTTGCTGATGTGGCTGTACTGATGGGCACTGATGGGCAATAATGGGCACAAATAAGGGCACAGATAAGGTGACACTGATAGTAACAGATAAGGTAGCACTGATGGGCACTGATAAGACGGCACTGATGGTTGGCATTAATGGGTGTCACTGATGGGCAATGATAGGTGGCTGTCACAGAAGTTCAATGATAGGCGGCACTGTGAGGTGACACTGTAGGCACGGATGTGTAGTACTGTGGTCACTGGTAGGTGGCGCTGATGGGCACTGGTTAACTACACTTTGATTTATATATTTGTTTTATACCCCGAGATAAAGTATTTCTGAGCCCCCTCTTAGATATCTGTTCTTTTATCATTGACCCTAGATAATAGGGCATATTAAATTACCATCTTTTTTTGTTAACAGTTTTGACGAATTGCTTGGTCTGCTTTCCATCCATCTGGAGCGACAGAACACATCATGGAGGAGGAGTATCTCATCTACTGAAAGACTGATTATTACACTAAGGTAATCTATATTTAATTGGATGCCCAAAAGTAGCTGTGCTTCTCCAATGGGTCACAGGAGTGCAATTCTTTTGCACTCCTGTGACCCCTTTTCAGCATACAGTGGTCAGAAGTCGGCTCTGCGCTGACATCACCAAGATCAGTTCAGGCAGCGCATTATGTTGACTGCTAAACTTATTTATCCACCAGCTGCCTGAACTCCTCTTATCAAGCCGCTCCATGCTACTCCACAGTTCAGCGCTCCTAGGAGTCTGGAGAAGTAGAGCTGGAGACCTGCTGACTGAAATTCAGCAGCCCTCTGCTAAGGGAGAGTAGAGAACAGAGCTATCGACAATGTTTGTTGACTCAGTTCTGTGTGAAGAAGCGGCAGTGGACAGATGCAACATTGGTGCGATGCTGCATCCACCTAACTAATTCTCATTCTTCACAAAAACAAAAATGAACATTAATTGTACAATGTAACACACAAACATCCATAAATTTCGTAAAACATTTTAATATAAAAATAATCAAAGAATAAACCCAAACATTAGATCTACCAAACATTAGATCTATTTTGTAAATTTTAATATTTATTCATAATTGCTGATATGAAGGTAGATAGTTGGAATAGGAGGTCGCACTGCTGGTGGAAGGGCTTTGGGATGGTGCACCAAGGGTGGAGGGAATCGGGGACGGTGATGGATACAGGATTGGTGGACGGGAAAAATTTTGCATATTGCCATACTCATCCGAGTATGGCCTGAATTGAGAGGGATAGTACTGTTGGCTTCTGGGTTATGGAGGGTTGGAGTAATAATAAGGACCGGATGGTGGCGGCGGTCCCAAATTTGGGGAGGAGGCAATAGATTGCTCATTTAGTAGATCCATCACCGCTTTCTTTACATTATTGCGTCTATCTTCTGGAATTTTTTTCAGCATTCCAGCCACCATGAGCCAGAAAGCATGCTCCTCAGAATCCAGATCATCCAGTTTTTGATTTAGCCGATCCATGAGGTCTGCAAATCTCTGCATGTTGTCAACACGCCTGCCACGTGGTCTAGTAGTGCGTGTTGACCTTGCTTGCAGTGGCTCAGGCCTTTGGACTTGACTAGGGCCAGCTGTCTCCTGTGTATCCAATGTAATCTCCTGGGTCATTGTTTCATCCAATGAACAATGTTCCTGCGACCCTTGAGGTTCCGGAGGTGCCTCGTGACCTTCCTGACCCACTTGCCAACTGGATTGTGTTCTGTAATAAAGATATAATACTGTCAGGCACAACCTTCTTTATATAACTGTATAGTAGCACTTTTATAATATGAAATATGTTATCTCACTCTCTCAGCTCCATGCACGGTCTCAGAAATTCCAGCTCCTCTGCATGGACATAGGGTACCACCCTTTTACAGCCTGATCCACTTCTGGCCTCCAAGATCTTGCATAAATAACGCTTATAGCAGTCTCTCAGGCCCTTCCATCTGATTTGTATTGCTGACACTGCAAAAAAGAAATCGAAAAATAACCAATTATGTATTTTGTCTTTCAGGTACCTTGCAACCGGTCATTCTCTAGTTAGCCTACATTATCAGTTCTTGGTGGGCAGGTCGACAATCAGTTACATTATCCGAGAAACCTGCCAAATCATATGGGACGTGCTGAACCCAATCGTTATGAAGAGACCGACACTAGAGAAATGGCAGGATATTGCAAGAGTATTTTGGAGTCGTTGCAATTTCTCAAATTGCATTGTAGCCATAGATGGCAAGCACATACGTGTAATTAAGCCTGTTGGTAGTGGACGTATGTACTTCAATTATAAAAAATATTGCTCTTTTGTACTGCTTGCCGTGGCAGATGCAAACTATTGCTTCAGCTATATAGATATCGGATCATATGGAAGTAGCTGCGATTCCCGTATTTTTATAAATTCCTCTCTTGGTCAAATGCTAAGAAATAATCAGCTACATATTCCTGAAAACTGTCCACTTCCTGGCACTAGTGAACCCCCACTACCCTATGTGTTCAAAGCTGATGAGGCTTTTGCATTGGGGCAACACCTAATGAGGCCTTACTCGAACAGGAATCTGAGTACACCAAAGAAAGTCTTCAATTACCGTCTCACAAGGGCAAGAAGGGTGGTTGAGTGCACCTTTGGAATTCTGGCTAATAAATGGCGTTTGTTACACACGCCTATTGCCTTAAACCTTGAGAACGCAATTATTGCTTTCAAAGCAGCATGTGTGCTCCATAATTTTGTTCGGGTACGTGATGGGTACTGTTTTGAGGATTCCCTAATGCATGACCTGGAGAGTGCACACCTCAGTGCTACTAGGGGATCCAGTGATGGTAACAGTGTTCGAGAGGAATTTACTTCATACTTTGTTTCACCGGCTGGTGAAGTAGAATGGCAATTGGATGCTATTTCCTAAACAAATTACTCAGTTATTTTAATATATATTTTTCTGTTCTTGCTGTTTGCTGAAAGCCTGTATAGGTATTGAGTTTAATTTTGTAATAATTTTGTAATACTATGCTATACTGTGGATAATGTATTGCATACTATTAGTTGGTTTCATATAAATAAACTGTTATAATAAAATAAATCATACTTTGTTTTGGGCTGTATTGATATTGATCATTCATTATGCAATGTATGACATGTGGTACCCGATGAATATAGTCACACGACAAGGCATACACCATGATTTGGCTTTGTTTCCACTTGTGCGACTTTTCATGCGATCTGGGCCAAAAAAGTCGTATGACATGTGGTACCCGATGAATATAGTCACACGACAAGGCATACACCATGATTTGGCTTTGTTTCCACTTGTGCGACTTTTCATGCGATCTGGGCCAGAAAAGTCGTATGACATGTGGTACCACAGTTGTTCTCCATGAATTGCAATGAGTACCGTGCATATCTGTGCGACCTCAAATCACAGCGACTTCAAAGTATGTCCCAGCACTACTGCGATTTGAGGTGCAACATTACACAGATATTGCTTCAGGTTGCAGTAACGAAACAAACATTGATGTTTTCCATGCGCGCATGTTTGGGGACACAATAGTGGAAACATAGTCGTCCATATTCGTTCATAGTATGGAATGTTTAATTGCGCAACACCCGCATAATAAACAGACATAAGAAAATTGTTAACTTACGTTTTTCACTATGTTGGCTGTTGGTCATCATGTCCCAATCTTCAAAGGACCCACGGCAGATCTCTAGCCACGCATTGTCCCTCTTTAATTGATCTCTATATGTTGGATCTTCTTTATCATAGAGACATGGGCGCTGTCTCACAAGCCTTATCAGACTTTCATTATCTATGGGCTTGCGGTGAACCACCTCCCTTCTGCTCACTGACATTCTGCTCATTACTACAGTCAGCAAGACACAATGGTGACAGTGACATGTGACAGAGTGATGGAGGAAGGGAGGGAGGGAGGGGGCAGAATGAGCTTTTTTTTTCTATTTCCTGTCAAGTCGCTTGCATATAGATGGGGATCCGACTTGCAGACGACTTCCATTGAGTTGAATGGGTACAAGTCGCCTACAAGTCGGATAGAAGTAGTACAGGAACCTTTTCTGAAGTCGGAGCGACTTCAGTAGTGTCAATTAAGACGCTCCCATTGACTACAATGCTAATCTCAATGTAAAGCGACTTGGGGCGACTTGGGGTGACTTGAGGGCTCACAAGTCGGAACCCAAGTCGTTGTAGTGTGAACCGACCCTTATGGTCAGTGTAAATCTTCTCATTGCAGTGGGGCTTGGTGTACAATCCTTTCATGCACACTAGTGGCCAGTGTGAAGGACCCCTTGCATTTGTGTTTACTGTGAATGCTCCCATTACATTAGTGGTCAGTGTGAATCCCACTAATGTAATGACGATTTGCCCTTACAATGGTGGTCAGTGTAAATCCCCCTTTACATTGGTGGCCATTGTAAATTCCCCCCTAACCCCCCCAACATTGGTGGTCGGTGTAAAAGTGTCACCTTACATTGGTGGTTAGTGCAAATCTCCTCGACAATGGTTGTCAGTGTAAATTCACCCTTATTTGGGGATCATTGTATATTCCCCCTTACATTGGTGGTTGGTGTAAATGCTCCCATTACATTGGTGTCAGTGTAGAAATCACTCTTTATATTAGTGGGTGGCATCAATTCCTCCCTCACATTGGTGGTCATTGTAAATTAGACATGTGCACAGCCAAAAAATTTGTTCATTTTCGTTTTCGTTTCATTAGTTTATTTTTTTTCCTTTTTCAGGTCATTCGTTATGATCGCAATTCGTACATTCGTAAATTCGTACATTAGAAAATGTGTTCATTCGTACATTCGTAAATTCGTACATTCGTTCATTCGTACATTCGTGAATTCATATAATCTTACATTCGTACATTCGTACATTCGTAAAATCGCACATTTGTAAATTAGAAAATTCGGAAATTTGTAAATTCGAAATTTGAAAATCCAAAAAGTTAGAAAATCCAAAAAGTTAAAAAATTTGATTATTCGGAAAAATTAGTTAAATGGGTTCTCGTTAATTCGGATATTTCCGAATGAACAAATTTGTCGAAATTCGTTAAAAAACGAATTCGGAACAAAACGAATTGCACATGCCTATTGTAAATTCCCCATTACATTGGTGGTCAGTGTAGCATCCCCCACTATATACTTGCCAAAGATTTCAAGCTTTGCTCTACATGATTCAGAATTTGCTATAGTGTACTGCCTCCAAACTAATCCCATCCCCCAACCACTGCCACTGATCTCTTCAACCCCCCAGCATTGCCACTAATCACACCCCCCCCTTCCCCCAGCATTGCCACTGGTCCCGGGAGTTCTAGGATCCCTACGAGTTTTCTGTTTATTGATGGGGTACCCTCACCTCCCCAGTCCGTGGTGTGCAGGCAGTGAGGAAATGATTTGCTATAACCTTTAGCAACCAATAAGTGAGCACTGAGCAGTAATAATGTGCAGTAACCTCTAGTAACCAGTGAGCAGTATTGATGTACAGTAATCTCTAGCAACCAATCAACAAGCAGAAGTCATGTGCTGTTACCTCTAGCAAACACTTAGTGAGCGGTAATGATACACTGTTACCTCTGGCAAACAATCGCAATCGCTGCCCGATCTGATAAATTAAACTGATTTTGAGTCTAGATGCTATTTATTGGGAAGGGGGGTGGAGGGGCCCAAGAAAATGTTTGCCCAGAGTCATTTCTGATGAAGCCTCCTGTCATGGGTGGGGGGGGGGGGGGGGGGGGGGACAATTGTCTCTTAGCTGTGCTTCTCATTGTTACCCACATTGTGCAGCCATGGTCCACCACTGTCACTGTCATCAAGCTGCTTCAGAGAAGTGATGAGCAGTCAAAAAGCAAGTGCATGTAGACAAAAAGTGGCTTAAATTTAAATGGATTAATAAATAATATAGAGTATAAAATTGCAACACAAGTCACACTGGCGTTGGTGTGAGTGAGGGGGGCAGGCCTTGTTAGCTGCTTCCCCCCCAAATATTTCATTTTTGGTGAGGTACTCCCTTTCCACTCTCCTTATTAGAGCCTTGCAGGTACAGCAGCTGATTGATAATTATAAAACCACTCCCATTCTCCTTCACTTTGAACATGGACACAGACAAACAACTATATCAGGGGTATGCAATTAGCGGACCTCCAGCTGTTGCAGAACTACAAGTCCCATGATGCATAGCAAGATTCTGACAGCCACAAGCATGAGACCCAGTGGCAGAGGTATGATGGGACTTGTAGTTTTGCAACAGCTGGACGTTCGCTAATTACATATCCCTGAACTGTATCTTCAGACTAACAAAAGGTAGGAATCTGCAACAAAGTTTGTTTAAATCCCTGCAATTTACACTATATTATCAAAAGTATTGGGGCACCTGCCTTTACACGCACATGAAATTTAAGGGCATCCCAGTCCATAGGGTTCAATATTGAGTTGACCCACCCTTTGCAGCTATAACAGCTTCAACTCTTCTGGGAAGGCTGTCCATAAGGTTTAAATGTATTCTTTTTTATTAAGAGAAAAACATTTTTTTGATACAAAACAGAGCCTATTGGGCATATCCAGGTCCAATACATTTTCCCATTTCATTTCAATTCTCTTCTTTATTAACACATAATTTTCCCATTACAACCTATAAAAACAAACAACACTGAATAAAAACAAAACAACATAAAAAAAAATGAAAATACATATTATTCCCAAGCATATTATCGCATCATAGCAACATTTCATTATTAGCTAATTTTTACTTCCTATTTCCTTATTTTCCACTTTATCTTCACCATAAACCTATATTATTACATCAACTTATATTCTTACCCCTTTCTTCCTACCATCCTACAGATGTTTAAAGGGTAACTTCACTTTCGTGGGGAAAAAATGCAAATAAAGAAAAAATAATATAGCGCATATGATTGCGACACTAATCATTTTGTAATTGAATGTTATTAAAAATTACCTTTCCTTCCCAAAACGTTACAGCACTTGAAGCAAATTATAAAGTCCTTATGAGGTGGTACTTGGTCCCTGCAAGGATTAATAAATTCTTGCCTGGATATCCCCCAGTATGCTTCCGCAGTTGCGGAGAAAGAGGCACACATATCCACATATGGTGGTCATGCCCGACCGTGCAGCTTTTCTGGACCTCTATCTTCCAGATGGCCTCTACACTACTTCGAGTTCCCTTAGACCCTGATCTAGGTCTTGCACTACTGAATCACTTCACGATTGACTGTACTAGAGCCCAACACCGCCTCCTCCTTCATCTTACTACAGCGGCCAAGCAAACGATAGCTAAGGCTTGGAAAACCCCAACGCTGAACTTAATAGAGACCAAAAATAGAATCACCCAAGCTATGATACACAACAAAATTGAAGCTACAATCTTAGACAGAATTCCCCAGCACCTTAAAATATGTCAGCCATGGATCGAACACTTTTTGCCCCCAGAGTTTGATAAGCACCTCCTAGAACCTTAACCCCCCCCCCCCACCCCCCCAGGGTCCTCAACCAAACCTGACTGAAGCTCATGCGACACCGCCATCCCTTCCACCTGGCAACTCTTGCCTTTCCTCTCTTACCTCTCCAACTGACTTGTTTTCCCCCCCTCTCACTCTACCCTCTTCTCCTATCCTACCTATACCGAAGGTGACACGATCAACTCGTGTACTGTACCTATCTGTTGCCTCTCTCTCATTCCACTGAATTATACCCTCATCCCTCTCTTAATGTCACAGTAGATTTTTGCCTCTAAATGGCTTGTTCTACCCAAAATCAATTAAAATATAGTTGTTCGCGTTACCCTACTCAACTTTGTATCTCCGTAACACTCACACTGTTCTATGTATCATGCTAACAATAATTCTTTGTAAGCTGTAATTACTTTTCAGTATCCGCAACTGATTTTTGTTACTGTTTATTGATTGTTGCTAATAAAATACTTGAAAAGAATAATTAACTTTCCTTTTCAATCTGCATCCAATGTAATTTTCTGAGAATACATTGCAATATGGCTACCTGGAGTTATATGTACTGACCACTCCCCAGAAACATAATTCCCTGCTTGTGTGATAGGCTCACCAATTTTTCACAGAAGTCTAGCTAAGATACAAGTCAGATTTCAGGCATCTCTTGCAACAAAAATTTCATTTTTTGAGAGATACTTTCAACAGGAACCCATTAAAGGGATGCAGGCTCAGCAGATTTCCTCATTAGAGCCCTGTAGCTCCACACCTGACAGCTAATTATGAAACCACTCCCATTAGACCTACTCAGAACAGAGGCACAGAGAAACACACATGGATTTTTTCAGAATAACAAAAGGTAGGAATCTGCAACAAAGTTTGGTATAATACTTGCAATGTACATTGATCACCCAGAGGGGAATGTTTTTTTCTCAACAAAATTGGAGTTATGCTTTAAGGCCTATTTGGGTACAATTATCATTCCTAAATCCCCCCATATCTTAAAGATAATCTATCCACGCATATAGTACCATTGGGTATTATGGAAAAAGGCACCAAGCCAGGTGCTACTATCCATGGTTCCCACATTTTTTGGAATTTATCTAGGAAACCCCTACTCTGATATACCTGTCTTTCTTTTAATAAGGCATCATTAACTTGTAACCTCCATTCCTCACATGTGGGTGCACCAGAAGACACCCACTTTAGAGCTATAATTTTTTAGGCCCTAAATAATAACCTATTAATAGGTATTTTTACTTCCATTGAATATCTATCCTTTTCTAAATAGCCCAATATACACACCTTAGGGTCCATTTCTATGATAAACACACCGTTAATGGTGTCTATCGAACGTTGCCAATATCTAAATAATTTAGGACATTCCCACAACATATGCAGTAAATCTGTCGGAATCTCAAGCATCTCGGGCAATTCGATTAATCACACCTACCCCACTTATACAGTTTAAGTGGAGTCCTACACGCTCTATGGATTATAAATAGCAGAGATAAACTTTGTTGGGGTGATACAGACACCATGGGTACTTGTTCTGATATATCCTCCCATATTTCATCTGGCAGTGCACCCAGATTTTTTTCCCAATCCCTTCTACCCGGGTAGGCGGCTTTCCTCGGGTATTGCCCAATCAAGTGGCTATTTATAGAAGAAATAAGGCTCTTTTTAACCCGTGACTTAGCAAACATATCTATAAGTGGCATATTCTGTATCTTAGATTTTTTATCTTTAAACTGAGACTGCACAGCATGTCGCAACTGTAACTATAGAAAAAAGCGTGAGAGGGTAGTGGGTACATCGTCCTGAGATAATGAAATGTTCTAAAGGTATTATCTTTATATAACTGTGCAATATAATGGATTCCCACTGCGCTCCAAGATTCAAACATCTCTAATTTACATAATTCTGGATAGTTTGTATTTCCCCATATTAATGCGTATGTTGATATGTTCTCATATTGCATAATACGCCTCACTTCCTGCCAAACTTTGTGAATGAGTACTAGAGTAGGGCTTTGAGTGGCATATACAAAGAACCCGGATTCTATTTGAGTTATTAAATTGTAGTGAGAAGATCTACTCAAAAGCATAGATTTAACAGGATCCGCCCAGTTTATCAATCCCCATCCTGCAACTTGTTGCATTTGAGCTGCTAAGAAGTACAATTTAGCATTAGGTACTGCCAACCCCCCTTCATCTTTAGGGAGCTGTAGTATCAGACTAATTCTGGGGATTTGACCTTTCCATATTAAAGTACGAAATACTGAATCTATCTTTTTAAACCACTTAAGGGGTATCCACAATGGTGCATTATGCAAAACATATAAGAAGTGAGGGGTCTAAAACATTTTATTACATTTACTCGTCTCACCACAGACAGAGGTAATTTGGTCCAAATCTTACTCTTCATCCTAAACTTGTTTAATATAGGGGTCAAATTATAGTTTAAATATACCTCTATATTATAATGCACCCAGATGCCTAAGTATTTAAAAGAGGTCACTATCTTTATCTGATAGGCACTCTGCGGTAGGACTGGGGAGGGTTCATCTATTGGGAGGGGCACAGACCTATCCCAGTTTATGGCAAAGCCCAAGAACGAGCCAAAGATTTATACCTCTGTATGTCATAACAGAGGTCAAAGATTGATCCATAGCTCCCAAAAACAATAATGCATCATCTGCGTATAGGCAAAGCTTGTCCTCCATTTCTCCTTGTCTAAACCCCTTAATAGTATTTGACTGTCTGATGGCTATCGCTAGTGGTTCGATAACGAATGCAAACAGCAATGGAGAAAGTGAAATTTACAAGTTATGCACTGCGCTTGGGTGACCCCAAAAACAAAATTAATAATAACCAACTTTGTGCTTACTAGTGCGATAATATTAAATACAAATAATATGAATGTAGAATAAATAAACAAGGTGTGAAAAAACAAGTGCTTGTTACACCATAAATTAGTGCTTATTAGTGCTTTTTACACCATACATAGTGTCTTAATCAACATAAAAAGTGTGCTTAGTGCTAAATTCACAGTAACCTACCTTTCTTAAATGAAAAAAAAAAAAAAAAAAAAATTCTCTATGGCACTCTCAATAGTGTGTGCAAATAATGTCCAGCAGTGATAATAAAACAATGCGTGCAGGTGGTGTTCAGCTGTGACAACAATCCAACATCATGCCGAAGATATCCTGAGTGCTGCAAAACATGCTCCTGTGCTCCTTCGTGACCCCCTTAAGCTAATGTGCTCACCTCAGAGCGTGTGACTCAGCTTCTACCCTGAGTCCAAAATTGCTTTGGAGCCACCCCTGGGCTCAGTCTCAGTGTCTGCTCCACTCCTCCAGCTGGAAACAATGTGGTTCCATACATAGAATGAAAAGGAAACTATATAGTGTAATATAGCCAAAATGCTCTTATTAAAAGAAAACGCTCCCCACACCGGGGTACTCACATGGCACTGGTACGTCAGTGCACCATACTATAACGGCTTTCTATGCAAAATCAGTGGAAGTTTGGTGCGGTATGCTGTGCTGAGACAGCGCTGGTATAGAGTCTGTGTCAGTCTCTCCATCCTGGCCCCTCCCCTGGAGAATGGAGAAAGTGGGAACCCCTGCCTAGTACCTCTAGACAAAGTAAAAAGTCTGAGATAAATCCATTGATTTGTAAACATGCCCGTGAGGAAGAATACAGAAGCTTAAGCCATCGCACAAATCCACCCTAAAAAAATCCATACATCTCCAGAACCTTCCACAAATATGTCTATTTGACACTGTCAAATTCCTTGGCAACGTCAAGGGACAGTACCCCCCTATTTCCCACGTTATCTGATGGGATTTGAAGATTTAAAAAAGCATTCTCAAATTCATTGCTGTAGATCTTTTAGGGATAAAGCCTGACTGGTCCAGGTAAATTATCTTTTGTATAACACTGCTTAGTCTGGTAGCTAAGACCCTAGCCAGGATCTTGAGGTCAGAAGTCAGCAATGATATCGGCTGATAAGACACAGGTAATGTATGGTGTTTATCTGGTTTAGGTATTACTATAATATTAGCGTATTTCATGGATTCTGGAAGCTCAAGCAATGTAAACGCCTGGTTGAGCATCATCAGCAACTCAGGTAATAATACATCGCCATATATTTGATATATTTCTGACGGTAAACCGCCAATACCCAGTGCCTTCCCATTGGGAGATTCTGATACTGCCATAGCTATCACTTCTATTGTTAGGGGTGCATCTAGACTTTCTCTATCCCCACTAGAGATAGAAGGTATCTTCAGGCGGTCAAGAAATCTCTAAGCTCCTTTAAACTTTGGTACAAATCCTTATAAAAAGCGCACAAAGATGATACAATATCCTCTTGTTTATGAGAAATTTTACCCATTGGCATAAGGATTGAAGAAACAAAGGTGGCTTGAGCCTGGGATTTAGCAATCACTGCCAGCATTTGCTCATTTCTCTCTCCTTCCTCAAAATATCTACATCTTTTAAAGAATTGTGCCTTATTTAGCTTTATCCATAGCTGTCCTTTTTTGTCCGATATCCAGGGAAAATCCGATTACCTCTCGGGGGATCAGGAAGGAATTTTTTCCCATGCTGTAGCAAATTGGAGCATGCTTTGCTGGGGTTTTTGCCTTCCTCTGGATCAACTGTAGGTAAAGGATTGTGTATATGGGATTATGGGATTGTATTTTGTTTAATTTTTTTTTTGACTATTTTCAACCTGACTAACTATGTAAGTATGTAATTATAGAATACCTGTATATCTTTCCATGCAGAGTGATTTTGGGGACTAGGATCCTAAATGTATTGAAATTCTTTTTGTTGCACCTCCACTGCAAGGGTTGTCTCCCATTCGGCACTAGATTTTTTAAAGGTGCTGATGGCTTGTATCAATAGCCCTCTCAATAAAGCCTTCATGGTATCCCATACCACCTAGGAGGGAGCCGACAGGTCATTACAGGAAAAAAAATCAGTGAGGGCTCAATGAATAGAATTTCCCTGCGGTAGTACCCATAATAAGGAAGCATTTATCCACCAATTAGGCTTAATACGTGGTTTCATTTTATTCAAGGACAATATAATTGGCGAGTGATCTGAAATACCTCTCGCCAAATATTATATATCTGTTACTAATGGGAGCATTAGCTCCGTGCCCAGAGCCAGGTCAATCCTGAATAAGGACTTATAAGTAGAGGAGCAGCATGAGTAAGCCATTATTGTAGGGTTAAACAATTGCCACAAATCATACAACCCCACTTCCTGTAGCTGCCTAGAGAATGGAGTTTCCGACCCAGTACCCGCAGGGTGACGATCTATGCTTGGATTACATACATTATTAAAATCCCCCATTATTAATAAGGGGATACCAGGATGCTTCGCAATAAATGCACCAATCTTTCGCAGTACCTCTGAATTATATGGTGGAGGAATGGACACTGAACCAACTATATATGACATATTGAATATAGTACATACCAATAAAATATATCTATCAAGCTCCGCCTTCAGGTAAACTGCATCCTAGAGGATATCAGCACACTAACCATTCTGGCAAATGCAGAGAATACAGAATGATACTGAATAGGATATTCCCTGTTCTGTAATAGAGATGTGAGGGTCATTTACTACAGCGCCAATAAATGATCTTGCAGTCCCAGAAAATAGCGCCCAATTAAGGCCAATTAAGACTTCAACTCTCAGAAACTGTGTGCAAATGCAAATGGAAAGCAGCGAACATGCCTGTCAGATCACATGTGGGAATAGTGGAAGTTAAGGGGGCTCGAACCTGCAAAATCCAAAGTTCCCAAAGGCTTATATGCAAGTTTTTTGCCATAAAAAGTGTTTGGGCACCTGCGTCCTGCCCCAGGGGACATGTATCAGTTGGAAAAAATGTTTTTTTTAAAAACGGCCATTTTTCATGAGTAGTGATTTTAATAATGCTTAAAGTGAAACAATAAAAATAAAAAATTCCTTTAAATATCGTGCCTGGGGGGTGTCCGTAGTATGCCTGTAAAGTAGCGCATCTTTCCCATGTTTATTACTGTACCGCAGCAAAATAGTATTTCTAAAGGACAAAATGTCATTTAAAATTGCTCGCAGCTGCTGGAGGTGTAGCACCTCCCCGGGAGATTTTACACATATTTTCTGCCGCTGCTCTTTGATGCCCGTAAGAACATTACTATGCACTGGAAAAAGCCTACGATGCCCTCTTTGGCTCCATGGAAACATCTCATAAACAAGAGCCTTCCACTATACAAAGATACATATATAAATAGAGGATGCCCCCTGAAATATGACAAAATTTGGCATGCATGGCTTGCTGAGCCTACTACGACTTGAAGGCAGAGAGAAGAAGATACCAAATAAGGGTACACGTAAACATGCATTCATATGTGCCTAAATATGTAAACAGAGGAAAGTATGCCTGAACAGGTAATAGTTGTCTCCAAGTAAGCCAAGTAAGTATACATAGAGACATAAACAGTCTAACAACATGTTAACCTGATAGAGAATTGTTAAGCACTCAATGGTTATGTATGATCTTTGTTTATCTTTTGTTTTTCTTTGTCTGTCTGTTCGGAAATACAATAAAAAAGATTTTCAAAAAATCTTTTGTCTCCATGTTGATGAGGACAAGTGCCTCATCCTCACAATCCTTGCCCTTGCCCCCCACAACTCTTGCCCGATTCTTATCGGAATCTGGAAGCCCCCTTTAACAAGGGGGCCCCCAGATTCTGGCCCCTCCCATGTGAATGGGTATCGGGTACATTGTACCCCTCCCCATTCACCAAAAAAAGCAGTGAAATGTGACAAAAGACAATTTTTGACAATTCCTTTATTAAAAATGTCTTCTTTTTCCCCCACTTCTTCATCCAGTCTTACTTCGGTTTTCTCCTTCTTCCTCCAGCTTCTACTTCCCCCGCTTATTCCTCAATCTTTCTCTGCTTCTTCCTCCGGTCTTTGCCATCTTCCTCCGGCTTCTTCTTATCCTGCTTCGTCCTCCGGTCTTTTTTTGCCACCGCTACCGCTGCTGTCGCTCCTGCTGAATATTCAAAAACGAACCTCCTCCGATGTTGCAATGGGGTGAATGACGTCACACCGAGACCCCGCCCAGGGTATGATGGGTCAGTGATGTCACAAGGGGGCGGCCACGCCCCATACTTATATATGAAATATGGACCCCAAAGTACCCTCCCCATGTTGAGGGCATGTTGCCTGGTACAGTTCAGTAGGGGGGGCGCTCTTTCATGCCCCCCTTTTTCCTGCGGCCTGCCAGGTTACATGCTCGGAAAAGGCTCTGGTATGGATTTTGGGGGGACCCCCAAGCCATTTTTTTTACTTTTGGCATTGGGGGGGTCCATACTAGACCCGAAGGGCCTGGTATAGACCTGGGGAGGAACTCCATGCCATTTTTTTTTGGCGTGGGGGGTCCCCTCCGAATCCATACTAGACCCGAAGTGCCTGGTAGAGACCTGGGGGGAGGAGGGGGGCATGCAGTTTTTTTGCGATTTTTTTTTTTGCTGGCATTTTTTTTATTTTCACTGGGGAAGTCACTGATGACTCATTGGTTGTTAAGGACGTGGCAGCTGGCTTCCAGGCCCCCCAGTTAGCAACCAGCTATATACAGTGTTAAAATAAGAACCGCAAAACACATAAAAAATCCCATCACAAAAGCAACAGTTGCGTTTCTGGTACAGTTCCATTGAAATCTATTACCGGCAAGTCGTGTGAAAAAAGTCCCCAACCATTTCCAAAAACAAAACGCATAAATGTGAACTAGTACCATAGGAAACCATGTTAAATGGACTGTAAAGTGTGGAAACTGGAAACTGCAAAATGCACTAAAAATGCATAGGTGTGAACCTAGGGTCAGGGCCAGTTCACACTGGAGCCATGCGTGAACTCTGCGAATCTAGTGTGGGTTCCCACATCGCAGGCAGTTCACACTGCCATATACAAACAGCTGGGAGTGTCAGTAGAAAGCTAATGACACCCTCAAATCAGTTTGCATATCGCAGAGTGAACTGGAAATTCAGACAACACCCATGCGATCCGATTCTGCTGAGGACCACAAAAAAGGTCCTGTGCGAGTTTAGACTGAATGCGATGCACATTCAACCATACAATCTGTATGTCTGAGTTTGCATCACACAGACATTGCATGTGATTTGCAGTGCGGGGCAAATCACATCCGATGTCGGACAGCACAGCAGTGTGAACCGGCCCTAAGGCCCTTTTTACCATTGTGCCACTTATCCTGCGACTCCTGCGTCCATAGACCTCAAGATTACACTGGCATTGCTTCAAATCACATTAAATTTGCAGCAAAAAGTGTTGCAAAATCGCACAACTTTAAGGTCGCACAAGTGTGAAAGGGGCCTTATGGACCTCAAGTTGTATAAAAATATGTCCAAGTGTGAAAGGAACCTAATGAGATTCATTGATAACACCTTTGATTTAGGCTCCATTTGCACTTGTGCGACCAATGCCTGGATAATCTTGCGGTATATGGATCTCAAGACGCATCAAAGTCAAACCAAAGTAGTGCAGGGATGAATTTGACCCACTTGCAGGATGCACAAGTGAGAATAGTGCCTAATTCAAAGGTATTATCCATGAATCTCATTCACACTGCTGCGACCTGAAAGTCACACTATTTTGCTGCCACATTGCTGTTGCAACTTGGTCCCAACTTCTGGGAATGCCTGTGTAATATTGCGCCCTATGTACCTCAAGTCACATGAAAGTCACACCAAAGTAGTACAGAGACTACTTTGAAGTTGTTGCAACTTGAAGTAGCACAGATATGAATGGTTATCATTGAGAATCATGGGGTACAACTTGTCATGCAACTATGCAACATCCAAATTTGCTGGAAAAGTCACCCAAGTGAAACAAGTCATACATATTTTAATAGAAAGGAGTTCTCATTTATACTTGCATAGTCCTTACTGATTTACATTAGCAGAACAAATGCAGGAAGTGATGTATGCACATGGTCCAGAAGCAAATGTGTGGTGATGCCAAACAAATCAATGAACCCCACCCATACCAAATCTAACTACCACATCCACCCCCACATTGAGTAAGCACAAGTACATATCCTACACTTACTCGGCAAATGAGCCATGTCCACCTAGATGTAGATCCTGACCAGCACAGGAACTTCTGGGTGATTACAATGACTCATTTCTGGGTGAGAGGTTAACACCACACTCTTTTGATCGCAGCTGTGAATATTTGATCGCAACCACGATTAGAATTTTTTTATTTTTGTTTATTTGCAGATATGCAAATCTGTATTTCTACATATATAACAATATTTGAAAGAAAACTTAAGGGAAATGGTGTCCCTAGGATTGCAGCAGGTGAATTACAAAGACAAAAGGTCCAGTTTGAGCCCTGGTTCACACTGACAGCCAAAGGAAATCGTGTGAGTTGAGCTGAATGCACACGATTTCATTCCCGCATGTCAGTCCCGACTGCGGGGGGGGGGGGGGGGATTTCAGAGACATCTGTGCAGGTTTATGCACTGATGTCAATAAAAATTGCACCTCAAAGTCGCCAAAAAGTAGTACAGAATCTACTTTTGGAAGTTGCGGCGCGGCACTGATTTGAATGGTGCAATTGCCGCCGATTTGACATGTCAAATCACACCAATGTGAACCAGGGCGGACACATACAACACTGCCTATCGACCAGCTGAATTCATTACCTGCAATTCTCACCAGCTGTTATATATAAAGATTCCACCTTTATCATTTACTTGCAGGTGTGCTGAAGAGATTAGTTTTTTTTGGTGCGTAAATACATATAGAAATTATAAGATATAAAAGAAAGATATTGCACTTCTCAAAACCACCACCCCCAAAACTAAATTAAAAAGAAGAAAGAAAAAAGAAAAAAAAACAACAAACAAGCTCAATAATGTACTTTGATTTTGCCACAGTGAAGATAACACTTAAGGCGTCAGCATACCAAGACATTTTGGACAACTTCATGCTCCCAAATTTGTGGGAACAGTTCCTGTTCCAACATGACTGTGCACCAGTGCACAAAGCAAGGTCCATAAAGACATGGATGAGCGAGTTTGGGGTGGAAGAACTTGACTGGCCCGCACAGAGTCCTGACCTGAAACCAATAGAATACTTTTTGGCTGAATTAGAGCAGAAACTACGAGCCAGGCCTTCTCATCTAACATCAGTGCCTGGCCTCACAAATGCACTTCTGGAAGAGTTGTCAAACATTCCCACAGAGACACTAAACCTTGTGGACAGCCTTCCTAGCCTTCCCAGAAGCTGTTCTAGCTGCAAAGGGTAGGCCAAATCAAATTTTAACCCTACAGACTAAAGCCTTATACTCACGATCGGATTTTCGGCCAGGAATTGTGTGATGACAGACTGCCTAAAATCTGACTGTTAGTACGATTCATCAGAAAATTGTTGGCCAACTTTCCGCTGACAAATGTTGGTTAGCAGGCTAATCAATTTTCGGCGGACAACAGTCTGTTGTCAGATTTTCCTATCGTATGTACACAAGTTTGTCACACAAAAGTCCAAAGTCCAAACACACATGAAGCGGTCAGTCTTATAAACTAGCATTCGTAGTGGAGAATTAACATTTGTGATGTGGCAAATTATGAATTGGCAAAATGCAGCGCACAATTCTCTTCTTCTTTAATGGGTTAATAATGAAGCTGCTTTGCTGGTGATACTGATGGAGTTATGGAAAACATATTCTGAAAATTCTTTTGTTTTCTAGTGATATCAAGAATAATATTATTATGCTTGTTTTTTTTTGGCCAAGTTACCACAAAACTATTATCCTGTAGTTTTTAATCTCAAAGATACAACTATGTTGGTGTCCCTTTTACATTGTATTTTTGAAAATGTACTGGCCTACTCCCAAACTGTCATTTAAAGTAAAACATAGCCAAGTTATTATTCTACACATTTTTTTTTTATTGTGCATTAAAAAAAGAAAACAAAAAAAATTAGACATGTTATCTGTCAATAGAACTTAACCAAAAAGTGCATTCTATGCATCACAAAATATAGAAAATATAACACATGCATGTGTCCTGCTTCTTAATATAGCGGGTCAACAATGCCAAGAGTTGGTGAAAGGGGTCCATCATCTGCAGATAATTCCGAAAATCATCCGGATTATTCTCCTGGAGCTCCCACGGCAAAGGCATATGACATAATTGGTCACGATTAAGCAACCAATTTTTGGTCCAAGAAATCCTCCTCCTGTTCCTGGACTGGACTTGGGTCAAAGCAATAACTCCATGGTCAATAATAGCACGTTCTCTCCTCCGATTCTGCAACATGGCTGGTTGACAAACGGCCGTTCAGAAACAAACTAAAAATCGCAAAATGAAAAGCATGAAATGAAAAGCGCATGACAACTGAACTTCCTCTTTATCAGTTCATAGTACGTCTAGTATGTCACTATGTTCGTGTTTGTTGGCTGACAATTGTGTAACATTTGTATGCAAGACAATTTCACGGCACACACCCTTCAGACAAAAGTCTGATGCTTTGCCTGCGGAAAATCTGATTGTGTGTACGAGGCTTAAGATTGGGCTGCCATTAAAGTTCATGTGTGTGTAAAGGCAGGCGTCACAATACTTTTGGCTAGATAGTGTACCTGGTAAGATTTACAATGGTGGTGGAACCATCCTACACATAAATACAACATTTAGACATAGTTTTAGGACCTGGGAGATGAGACAACTTCTCTACATGAAGCAGCACATTTGGGATTTGAACTCAGACATGCTAAGCAGAAGTTCTACCCTCTAAGCCACAGAGCTGCCACATGTGAGAACCTCCTACACATAAATACTGCATTTCTTTGGACATATAGGTGGTGGAATTACATTACTCAAGAGTTATTCTTCTTGATTTATTCTGTGATATTTGGTGGTTCTTTGTGGGTGAGTGTAGAATAATGATATTACCCTCATATTTTTGGGGAATTACATTTTGATTTCTGATGTTGGTACACATATCACATTTGTTGGGCTCAAATTTTGATTATTTGGAAATAATAAAAAGCACAAAAAATTGTACAATGGTATTGTTTGTGGTTTGTAAAGACACCTGTGTGAGTTTGGGTAAAGATTGTTGTGAGATGGAGAGTAAGCCCCGGTTCACACAGTTGCAAAACGACTTCTGTATAGAAGCCTCGTGACAAGTCGCGTCCCAGTCTGTACTATGGAACTGTTCTAATAGGAACGACTCAAGTCGCTCCGACTTAGAAAAAGGCTCCTGTACTACTTTTGGGGCGACTTCAGGCGACTTGCATTGGCTTCTATACAGAAGTCATTTTGTAAGTCGCCACTGAAGTTGTGTACAGGTCACCTCACAGAGTCGGCCTGCAAGTCGTGTTGCCCCTGTGTGAACCGGCTCTAATAAGTGAAAGTGACAGAGAAAAATATATTTTACCAATGTAGAAGCAACAATGTTGCAAGGAAAATTTATTTCAGAGAAAGATACACTTCATCTCAATATTAAAAGGATTTATTTGGGGAAGTTAAAATTGTACCATTAGAATCAATGGCTAAAACTTGCATTGGACTATAATAGTGCAGATTTTCACTCCCAACATTATTTCCACGTGCACTACTTCAGGTTTTAGCAGAGTAGGGGCTTGGGTGCTATTTGTTTTCAGGGACCTATAGTAAATTCAATTTTGGGAGTATTTTTTTTTACCAGCACTATAGTGAATACCTTTTTAGTGCTAATTAGCTCGATTGGTGCTAATTAGCACTAATTCTTGGTAATTAGTGCTAATTAGCGCCGCGGCACTATAGTAAATGACTCCCATAGTGTCCTGGGTAAGGTGAGTCCCCTGCAGGCAGACAATTGACAGTTAACGCAGAAAAATGTTTTTTTTTTTTTTTTTTTTACTGGATCCTTCAACCCCCTCACATTCCAGGATAGTACTCTTATTTCCTAAGCCATTATTCATCATTACCTTATTAATGCAACTTTTTGTGGTTAAGGGGGAAACAATGTTTTTTGATAATCCTAAAACAGCAGCCTCATGGATGGACAAGAATGACCAACATTTGCACCCCCTGCAAAACAATACCTCTGCTTGATGTGGTATTAATTTCAGCAAAATAGAGATGTCCTTATTAGTACAAGCAAAAGGCAGTTGAGGAGGGGATAACTAGCTCTCCCTTCCTTCTT